>NC_082735.1:25357861-25707861 GCF_030144855.1 Hypanus sabinus | reverse complement strand
AATGGGTGCCATGGTCACTTAGTGGTTAGCACAACACGATTACAGCTTGGGCCTTCAGAGTTCGGAGTTCAGTCCTGGCGTCCTCAGTAAGGAGTCTCTGCGCATCTTCCCCGTGGGATGCATGGGTTTTCTCCAGGTGCTCCGGTTTCCTCCTGCAGTCCAGAGATGTACAGGGCAAGTTAATTGGTCTTTGTAAATTGTCCCGTGGTTAGGTTAGGGTTAAATCGGGATTGTTGGGGTTTGCTGGACAGAAAGGCAAGAAGGGCCGACTCCACACTGTAATGTTAAATAAATAAAGGAGAGTCAGTGGACGTTGTTTAGTTGGATTTTTCGGAAGGCTTTTGACACGGGGCCACACATGAGGCTGCTTAACAAGAAAAACATTGTTAAACTGCCTTCTGTATGGCACCATGTCAAAGGAACAATACGGGAAATATACTTGCATTTATAGAAGATAGGCTGACCAGTGGAAAGGGAAAGGAGGGAATAAAGGTGGCCTTTTCTGATTGCCTGCCACTGACTAGCAGTGTTCCACAAGGGTCAGTGTTGAGTACACTTTTTTTCATGTTATATGCTCATGAATTGGATGGTAGAATTATAGCTTTGAGACCAAGCTTGTGGATGATACAAAGGTTGGTGGAAGGGCAGGTAGCGTTAATGAAACAGGGAGTCTGCAGAAAGACATGGACAAATTATGAGGATGGGTAAAGAAGTGGCAGATGGATTATAGTGTATGATCACGCACTTTGGTAGAAGGAATAAAGGCATAGACTATTCTCTAAGTGGAGAGTGTATTCAAAAATCAGAAGTACGAGGGGACTTGGGAACTCTCGCACAGGATTTCCTAAAGGTTATCTTCCAGGTTGAGTTATTGGTACGGAAAGCGAATGTAATGTTAACATTCATTTCGAGAAGACTAGAATATAAAGGCAAGGATGCAATGCTGAAGCTTCATAGGGCTTTGGTCAGATCTCATTTGTGGTATTGTCAGTAGTTTTGGGCCCCTTATCTTAGAAAAGACGTGCTGGCATTGGAGAGGATCCAGAGGAGGTTTAAGAGAATAATCCAGGGAATTATAATATTGTTTGAGAAGTGTTTGATGGCTCTGGGCCTGTATTTGAATTCAGAAGAATGGGAGATGGAGTGCCTCATTGAATCCAATGGAATATTGAAAAGCTGAGATGGAGTGGAGAAGATGTTTTCATTGTGGGACCGTCTACGACCAGAGGCGCAATTTCAGATGACCCTTTGGAACAAAGATGTTGAGGAATTTCTTTAGCCAGAGGTGGTGATGAAACTGTGGAATTAATTGCCACAGATCACTGTGGAGACCAAATCATTAGGTATATTTAAAGCAGAAGTTGATAAGTTTTTGATTAGTAAGGGCATCAAAGGTTATGGGGTTGAGAAGGAAAATAAATCAGCCATGATGGAAAGGCAGAGCAGACTCAATGGGCCCAATGGCCTAATTCTGCCCCTGTGTCTTATGGTCTTTCTTAGTACAGTGACATAATGTCTTTATATGGTTTTCTGTGATGGTTCATAATGGCCCTTTGTCTTGGAAATCCTGGCTTCTTGAAGTGTTAAATTAAACATGCAATTCTCTGCAAACTTAAATGCTCGCCTGAAATTCATTATGTCTGTTTGGAACTAAGGAATGAATTTCCATTCAGTTATATTTTCTAACCCAGCTAATGATTTTGTAGGGCGGTGAAGAATAAACTTTGAACACATTATTATTTAATTATGCTGTAAAGATCTGTGACTATATAAGCCCACTGGTTGTGCAATTCTGAACAGTTTTCTATTTGAGCACTTTGATTCAGATTCCGGGAGACAGTGAAATTGTTGGTTCCTACAATAATCATTGCCTTTAAATTTGACTGCGCTTCCATCCTAAAAAATTGTAACAACATGGTGAAAGAGGAAGGCAGCAGATCAGCTCATAAGCTGCTGGAGACTAGTGATGCACCACTGTCCCAGGAGAGCGTTGTGTGAGAGATTTATTTCCTCATGTATGCTAAGTGTGGACAAAAGTTACTCACGACATTACACAGGCGTATTCATGGCAATCCACTGGCCATTCCCATTAGGTGGGGACACATCAGTAGCTGCTGAGTTCAGTGTGCTTGGAATAAACATAAGCATAAAGGGGAGGAGATGGGTGGCATGGCAGCGTGATGGTTAGCACAGTGCTTCACAGGACCAGCGACCTGGGTTCAGTTCCTGCCACTGCCTGTAAGGAGTTTACACGTTCTCCCTGTGACCGCATGGGTTTCCTCCCGGTGCTCCAGTTTCCTCCCTTAGAACAAAGGGAAACAGGAAACAGTTGAGGCCGGTTCATTGGCTAATATTTAAGAGGAAGTTAGATATGGCCCTTGTAGCTAAAGGGATCAGGGGGTATGGAGAGAAAGCAAGTACAGGGTTCTGAGTTGGATGATCAGCCATGATCATACTGAATGGCGGTGCAGGCTTGAAGGGCCGAATGGCCTACTCCTGCACCTATTTTCTATGTTTCTAAAGGTTGGTAGGTTAATTGGTCATTGTAAATTGTAAACTAGGATTAAACTGGGGAGGCTGGGTGGCTGGGTGGTGAAGCTTGAAGGGCATATTCTGCTCTTTATCTCAATAAATTAAAAACTTGAAAAAATACAGAACCGTCTGATTTTCAAGCAAAGAATATTGACCATGTACAGGATTCTGCAAAAGTATTTTATATACATGCGGATATATACATATATAAAGACTTTTGCACAGTACCGTATTTGTCAACGTGGAGTGGAGAGTAAATTTGTAAATCTGGCGGGAGCAAAGGATATTGGGAGTGGCTGGGGTGGAGTGCCACGAGCGAGATGTGGTATACATGGCAGAGAAGGAGTGCCAGGGGTGGGGGTGTTGGTGGCATGGGTGCAGACACACCCAGCCCTGAGACACCGGTAAGGTTATTTGATTCCAAACAATTGGTTTATTGATCCTGACAGTATGTCTCCCTGGTGCTTCCCACTCCCTTCCCTTTCCCAATCATTATTCCCCCTGTTCCTGCCCCCTTCCAACTCACCCAAAATAGAGACCCATATCAGAATCAGGTTTATCATCACTCATGTCTATCATGAAATTTGTGTTTTTTTTACAGCAGCTATACAGTGTAATACATAAAATTACTACAGAACTGTGCAAAAGTCTTAGGTACCCTTGTTATATATATGTGCCTAAGACTTTTGTACATTTCTGTAACTGTCCAGCTTGCTTTAATTAAACCCACAACAGCTTAATTGAGATACTTTTTATATGAAATAATCATCATCATTTTGTGCCGTGTCGTATGACATTTTGGTCTTGACCATGATTGTTCTTGGCAAATTTTTCTACAACAATAGTTTGCCATTACCCTCTTCTGGGCAGTGTCTTTACAAGATGGGTGACCCCAGCCATTATCAATACTCCTCAGAGATTGTCTGCCTGGTGTCAGTGGTCACATAACTGGGGCTTGTGATATGCACCAGCTGCTCATACGACCATGCACCCCCTGCTCCCATGGCTTCAAGTGGCCCTGATTGGGGGCTATCAGGTGCTACACTTTGCCCAAGGGTGACCTGCAGGCTAGCAGAGAGAAGGAGCACCTTACACCTCCCTTGGTAGAGATGTATCTCCACCTCACCACCTCCTTTGTATGAACTACCCATTCCTAATTTTATATCCATTATAATTACATATATTTTCCTCTTTAGAAATGTGACCAAAACAGTAATAATGTGGTTAACAACATGAATGGCAAATAACAACAGGTATGTGTCACACCATTAGTCAATGGAGGAAATTGGGTAATATCATGCAACCCTTTATTATAGACCATTCCCATTTTAAGAAGAATTGAGGAATAGATTTGGAGAAGCTGCTCCACATGGTCATCAAAAAATAATACCACATATTGGTCACCCCACCTTTACAACCCACAAACCCAGTGTGAGATTGCTGCAGCTGAGATTGATTCAGTTCCTTCTGTCAAAAATCTCTATTTCCTTCTCCTTCGTAGATAAATCCTGCTTCCCCTTGAATACACCTGGACCATTTACTTCACCTATCATGCATTTTGACCATTTTCATAATGAAGAGGTTTAGAACATAGAACATAAAGACAAAGAAAACCTACAGCACATTGCATGTCCTTCGGCCCACAATGTTGTGTCGACCATGTAACCTACTCTAGAAACTGCCTAGAATTCCTCTACCACATAGCCCTCTATTTTTCTAAGCTTCATGTACCTACCTAAGAGTCTCTTAAAAGACCCTATTGTATCTGCCTCTACCACCGTCGCCGGCAGTGCATTCCATGCACCTACCACTTCTTGTGTGGAAAACTTACCACTGACCTACCCTATGTACCTATTTCCATGCACCTTAAAACTACGCCCCCTTCGTGTTAGCCATTTCAGCCCTGGGGAAAAGTCCCTGGCTATCCACACAATCAATGCCTCTCATTATCTTATACACCTCTATCAGGTCACCTCTCGTCCTCTGTTGCTCCAAGGAGAAAAGGCCGAGTTCACTCACCCTATTCTCAGAAGGCAGACTCCCCAAGGTTTCCTCTGGATTTCCTGTTAGATTTCTCAGCAACCATGTCAGATTGATGAGTTCTATTGAAGGCATCGTTCAGACCACATTTGAAGTATTGTGACCAGCTTTGGGCCCCTTATCCATGATTGGATGTGTTGGCATTGGAGAAAGTCCAGAGGAAGTTTCAGAGAATGATCCTAGGAATCAAAGTGTTAATATATGAGAACTTACTCAGACCTGAAGAAGGATCTTGGCCCGAAATGTCGACTGATTATTCATTTCCACAGATGCTGCCTGACCCATTAAGTTCCTTCAGCATTTTGAATGAATGAATGATCTTTATTGTCATTATACATAGGTACAATGAAACTCTTGTTTGGCTTCCTCTCAGGCAATTAAATAAAGCACAGATAAAAACAAGACAGTAATCGAAAACAGTATTAAATAGATAAGTGGCACAAAATAAGTTGCAGCAGCACCAGAATATCACAGTAGTGCACAAAGTGCCATTAATGCAAGTATTTGAGTCCTTGTGTGTGCATGTGTGTGCTCACAGTTTCAGTCATTGCTCTGTGGGAGTGGTGTGATGGAGGCCACAGCTCTGAGGTAGAAGCTGTTCCTCAGTCTATTTGTTCTGGCTTTTAGTGTCCTGAACCTTTTGCTGGACAGCAGCGGGTCAAACAGGGAGTGGCCGGGGTGTGTGGTGTCTCTGGTTATGCTGATTGATTTCCTCCTGAGTCTGCTGGAACAGATGGTGTCCAGTCCTGGGAGCTCCATCCTGACAATTCGCTGGGCCGCCTTCACCACGTGATGCAGGTCTTGTTGCTCGGTGGCTGTGCAGCTGGCACACCACACGGTGGCGCTGTTGGTCAGGATGGTTTCAATTGTGTTTCTGTAGAAGTTAAGCAACAGCTTTTGTGGGAATTTGGCCTGTTCCAGCTTTCTGAGAAAGAAGAGTCTTTGTTGTGTCTTTTTTACAAGCAGCGAGGTGTTGGTGGTCCACGTCAGCTGCTTTGACAACATAACTCCACGGAACTTTGTGTTGTGCATGTTGCTTTGGATTTCTAGCATCTGTAGACCTTCTAGTGTTTAACTTATGAGGAGTGTTTGATGGCTCTGGTCCTGTACTCACAGGAGTTTTAGAGATTGAAGAGGGCATATCACTGAAACCTATCGAATATTGAAAGGCCGAGGTGGAGTAAAAGTGGAGAGGATATTTCCAGTAGTGGGAGTGTTCCAGCACTCGAGGGCACAGCCTCAGAAAAGAAGGACTTCCCTTAGAACAATGATGAGGAGGAACTTATTTCGCCGGGGGTAGTGAATCTATCGAATTCATTGTCACAGGTGGCTGTGGAGGCCAAATCATTGGGTAAGTTTAAAGCAGAGGTTGATAGGTTCTTGATTAGTAAGAGTGTCAAGGTTACGGGGAGAAGGCAAGGGAATGGGGTTGAAAAGAACAATAATTCAGCCATGAGGGAATGGTGAAGCACGCAATGACCTAATTCTGCTCCTATGGCTAATGGGCTGTGGTCTATTTCAAACAGTTCTAAGAAAAATACAAATATTCCATTTATTTTTCCGTATGTTTAAAGAGCCCTATTTGGTTCCCACTCACAATGTTCCTTTGAAAGGGAAAATAGACCTGATTCTCTCTATTACCTTGTAATACAGCAGTCAGTCTTTTAGATCTCTCTTTGCATCCTCAATGTGCCTCAATAGGTTTCAACAGATACACTTAATGTCAGAGAAATGTATGCAATATACATCCTGAAGTTCTTTTTCTTCGCAAACATCCGTGAAAACAGAGGAGTGAACCAAAGAATGAAGGACAGTTAAAACATTAGAACCCCAATGCCCACCCCCAACTCCACCCTCCCACATATAAGTAGCAGCAAGGCAATGACCCCCCCACCCCCAGCAGCACAAAAGCATCAGCACCCCCCACCCAGCACTCAAGCGTGTAGCGAAGCATCAATAAAGACACAGACTTGCAGTTACACCAAAGACTACTTGTTCACCCGGTATTAGACATAGCACAGGCTCTCTCCTTCCCTAGTAAGGGAAAAAGAGACGTCCCATTTCACAGTGAGAGGGGAGTCATAACAAACAACTTGCTGATTTATGACATTAAGAGTCTGTTACATAGCTTTTTCTGAGCTCTGCGCCCAGAGAAATGGCACACAACCCCCGGCAGCTAACCCGCTGCTCCCGATGTTCTGTTTCCCCCCGCGATGCTTCAGTCAGGGGCACCGGCCTTGAATCAGCCCGTCTCCAGAGACATGCAAATCTGGAACGCTGAAGGCATGCTCGCCTTCCAGGCCGCATGCTTGGCATATCAAAACGTGGCCGGTCATGAGGCCCTGAGAGAGGGTCCCATTCCCGCAAAGGACCGAAGTCAGAGAGTAACTCCAGGTCAGGGGCTTCAAAAGAACTTTGAAAAGGAGGAAAGAAAGAGATCAATGGTCACACTGCATTGGTTTCGGCTGCTGCCTTGTGACTGGCGCTTGTCAGATGCTTTCTGACGCTGTGTGGCAACCACCTTCCTGCTGGACTCGCAGGTTCAAGGAGGAATGTGCCCAAACTAGTAACTAGACTGCAGGGATGGAAATTAAATCCTCAACCACAGACTGCCTGATGTGCTTCTGACAGAATGTGTTGAAATTTGTAAATAATTAGAACAGAACCAAGAATAGAAAATAATAAACTATTTAAATATCATGAATATAAAAAGAAATTATTTTAAAAAATCTATCAACCTTCACTTATTTTTTAGTTGTGGATTATGACAAGGAGATCTGATAGGTAGCCCCTTGACAGTTATCTATTTATTATTAATATTTATTTATTTTTGTATTTGCACATTTTATTGTCTTTTGTACACATGTTTAAAGTCAAAGTTGGTGCGGGCTTCCATTGATTCTGTTATGGCTGTTATTCTATAATGGATTTATGGAGTATTCCCACAAGAAAATGAATCTCACAGTTGTATATGGTGACATATATGTACTTTGATAATAAACTTACTTTGAACTTTGAAAATATGGCGATAATCCACAATATCACCCCCCAATTATTCATGACATGGTTCCAAGAAAATTCATATGAGGGATGTTGTTTCAAACTGATAAGTGTCAAGAAAATATTCTGTCTCTCTCATCCAGATCCCTCCCTCAGTCAATTTTCTCTTTTCCCTCCTCTACACTATATTCTTCAACCACTTCTTGCTTGACTGAGTTTCATATTCTCACCACTGTTTGGGTAAAGAATTCTCTTTTGAGCCTCATAATATATTTCTTGGCAGTTATTCAATATTAATAGCTTATAGTTATGCTCAAGGAGGAAGCATTCTTTCTGTATCTATCAAAACTCTTCAGAATGTTAATAATGTTACATTATTCCTCAGCTTTCTTTTCTCAGAAGGCAAGTGACCCAGACACTTCACCCTTTCCTAATATGTATTCACTGACATTTGGAATGTCATTCTTTCAATCAGCTCTGCACTCTGTTCAGTGCTTTGCTTTTTATTGTTTTGGTAAGTAGAGCTGTGTGGTATATCTTAACCAGGATTTGATGCAGGTTTAGCCCAACTTCCCTATTCAGATCTTAATACCAAGATCCATATCTCAATGGAGGATCTAATTGTGGAAGGGCATTGATATTTATGTTACTTTGTTCTGCTTTTAGATTTTAGTGGACAAAATTTGCCAGAAACTTTAAGCAAGCTTTTTATGTCATGTGTTGAAATATTAAAAATCCATCAAGGGAAATATTAAAAAAGCTTAAAACTGGATTTGTGCCCATTCTACTAAAAAGGGACAAACACCATTCTAAATCTTTTTTCCCTAAATGTTGTGTGACTACATTTCTAAGTTAATTTCATATATAATATATTTCTTTGTGTAAAGCAATATTTTACAACAACATTTCTGCTCCATTGCTGAGCACTACAGCTTTTCTGCTGCTGTCCTCAAATATTGGAAACTTCTTTTCGTTTGATGTACAAAGATCTATATTTCAATCTTGGAGAGCACAATTTTGTTTTAGTTTGCCATTGTGAAAGAAGAAAACACAAGTCCTTAAGACCCTAAGGCCAAAAGCTACAGGAGTAAAATTAGGTTATTTGGCCCATCGAGTCCGCTCCGCCATTTCATCATGGCTGATCCATTTACCCTCTCAGCCTCAATCTCCTGCCTTCTTCCTGTACCTCTTCATGCCCTGACCGATTCAAGAATCTATCAACCTCTGACTTAAAGATATTTAAAAACTTGGCCTCCACAGCTGCCCATGGCAATGAATTCCACAGATTTCCCACTCTCTGGCTAAAGAAATTACTCCTCATCTGTATTCTGAAAAGATGCCCCTCTACTCTGAGGCTGTGTCCTCTGGTCCCAGACTCTCCCACCAAAAGAAACATCCTTTCTACATCCACTCTATCAAGGTCTACCAACATTTGACAGATTTCAGAGAGGTCACCCCTCATTCTTCTGAATTCAAACAATTTCGAGACAAGCCATTCAGTCGTGGAATCACTTTCATGATCCTCCTTTGAACCCTCTCCAGAGTCAGCATATCCTTTCTAAGATAAGGGGCTCAAAACTGCTCATAGTACTCCAAGTGAGGCCTCACCAGTGCATTATAAAACCTCAACATTAAATTCTTGCTTTTATATTCTAGTCCTCTTGAAATGAATTCTAACATTACATTTGCCTTCCTCACCACCAACTCAGCCTGGAAATTAACATTTAGGGAATCCTGCACAAAGACTCCCAAGACCCTTTGCACCTCAGATTTTCAAATTTTCTCTTTATTTAGAAAATAGTCTACCCTTTTATTTCTTCTACCAAAGTGCATGACCATACACTTCCTGACACTGTATTCCATTTGCCATTTCTTTCCCTATTCTCCTAATTTGTCTAAGTCCTTCTATAGCCTCTGTAGTGTTCTCGCACAAGTGTAAAAGAACTCTGAGCTAAACACCAAGCATAAACCAGTCAATGAGGCAGTCCCAGTAAGATTAATCGTTTACTGTTCACTCTTCCACATTAACGTATGGTGAAAACTGTTGATAAAACAATACAAAATATATACAGTATTTGCTTCCTTCTTGACATCGCATTTACATCATAAATACTTGCAAAAGTAAAACTACAACAACTATATTACATTAAAGTGCAACATACAGTCAGAATCTACCTGCACCATCGACTAGCTTTAAATACATCAACACAAACTATCCACAACTCTTTAAATAACAAAAAACATAAACTTTATCAACCATCATTACTTTTAACAGAATCAGCATTAACATTTTTAATTCAACATATTGATTATCTCATGAACTTGTGGCGTTGCTTCTCTAATGTTTCGAGTGCGTAGAAAGAAAATTTCTCTCGCGCTGATCCTGGTAACATAAGCCCCCTCCTTCTCGTTTCTCCAAACCGGTATTTTCCTACAAGACGCGGAGAAACCAGGTGTGACGTCATCGCATGCCGCGATATATCACAGACAATGAATTTACTTTAAACAACCTTAACTTTAACTAGAAAACGATAACAAATGAGTTACTAAAGCGAAAATATAATAAACTAAACAAATGCCTTAAAGGCAACACACTCCCCGCCTGACCTTCGTAAGGTCACTATGAACATAATACAAAACTTCAGTCTCTATATCAGTCCTTAGGTAGAAGTAGAATGACTTCTGCAACTGGCCTTTGGTAAGTTTTCACATCACCTTGGTCAGAATTTCTCAACTCAACCTTCCTGACATATCCATCCCTACTAGGGAATGTGGCAGTGATTCTGGCCATTGGCCAGCAGTTGCGGGCAATTTGCTTGTCCCTGAGCAGGACTAACTCTCCAACTTGAAGATTCCTTCGGGTTTCTGTCCACTTTTGTCTGTGTTGCAACAAAGGTAGATATTCATGTCTCCAACGAGACCAGAACCGATTTGCAAGAGCCAGAACCTGTCTCCATTGCTTTGTGTACAAATCCTTATCAGAGAAGTCCCCTGGTGGAGGGGGAGCTCCTGCCTTCTGCATAAGGAGCATTGATGGCGAGAGTATAAAGGGGTTTTCTGGGTCAGAAGACACAGGTAGGAGTGGTCGTGCATTTATAATGGCTGTGACCTCTGCCATTAGTGTGCACAGTACTTCGTGGGTCAATCTGGTGCATTGCTGCAGAAACATTGAATCAAGAATTCTTCTGGCGATACCAATCATCCGCCCCCATGAGCCTCCCATGTGAGAGGCGTGTGGTGTGTTGAACTCCCAGTTGCATCCCTGCGGACTGAGGTACCTTTGTACCGTTTTGTCCATCCCCAGCTCCTTGGATGCTCTAACAAAGTTCTTGCCGCAATCAGACCGTAACAGTTTTGCAGGGCCTCTTCACGCAAAGAAGCGCCTGAGAGCGTTAATGCAGCTGGATGTATCCAAAGATTCGATGACCTCAATGTGTACCGCTCTTGAACTCATGCAGCTAAACATGATGGCCCACCGTTTGCTCTCTGCTTGTCCTCCTCTGGTGCATCTTGTAGTGATAGTCCAGGGACCAAATACATCAAGCCCCACATACGTAAAAGGAGGGCAGGCTTCAAAGTGTTCTGGTGGGAGGTCCACCATACGTTGAGCTTCCATCTTCCCTCACAGTTTCCTGCAGGTTACACATCTGTGGAGGACTGAATTGATCAGTGTTTTGCCTCCCAAGATCCACAGCCCGCTGCCCTGATTGCTCCTTCCATCAGGTGACGGCTCTGATGCCTTACCTGTTCATGGTGATTGCGAGTGAGCAGTAAGGACACATGGCTGTCTTTGTGCAGGATTACTGGACTCTTTTCTGCAGCTGGAAGGTGGGAGTGTATTAACCAGCCTCCAATGCAAGTGATATCGTTCTTCAGGGTCGGATTGAATTTCCTCAAAGGGCTGTCCTTTGGTATTGGTTTATTAGCTTGGAGAGCCGAAAACTCCCTTGCAAAAGCTGCTCTTAGAGTTCCTTTAAAGATGACATCCTTTGCCTGGGCCAATTCGTCTGCAGTGCGAGGTAAGTTACATTTGTGCCAAAAGAAATGGAGGAAACTGCGATGGTCCTCCTGTACTAAGAACATCTGCTGGATGTCCGCTAAGATTGCGACCTTCTCCTTCCGGAAGCGCATCAGGACCCCGAGAAGGGTATTGTTAAGATCGGGGCCTGTAAGGAGCACGTCATTAAGGGAGATACCAGCACACTGAGCACTAGAGTCAAAAACCACCCTGATCTGATTGGGCTTTTGTGGGTGGTAAACCCCAAATGTTGGGAGGTACCAGCACTCCTCGCCTTCCCTCAGTGGCGGTGCTACTTCAGCATGTCCATTAGCGAAGATCTTCTCCATAAATGCTAAGTATTGTTGCTGCATTTCAGGTTTCTTTTTCAGGGCTTTTTGCAAGGACGTGAACCACATGACTGCCTGCTCGCTCTTTGTTGTTTGGCAAGCACTGGCGTGGTTCTCTGAAAGGTAGTGGGGCGACCCCATTATTTGCTTCGTCTCTGAAGATCTTGATGTCCATTATTTTTAAGAAAATGGTGTCTTGTACTGATGGAGCAAGTTTATTATCATGCTCAGTTTGAGCGAAGACTGACTGACCCAGTGTCTTGTTGGTTACTTTACCTTTGTTAAAGCTTTGTCGTGCTTCCTTGATACACATGAAACTTGTGCAGGGTTGAAAAATTGAATGGCAGCCACTCTCTAGCACATTGGTCTTGAGTATGTTAACTGTCGGTTTGTGTACATTGCCAAGGCACACCTCTCCTATCACCACCCAGCCCAGATCCAGGCGTTGGGCAAAGGGGGTGTCGTGTGGTCCATTGACCTGCTGCCTAACCTTGTGCAGCTGGAGAACATCTCTTCCTAATAGCAGGAGTATTTCTGCTTTTGGATCCAGTTCTAGGAGGTGCTTGGCAATGTGGTGGAGATGTGGCTGGTGTAGTACTGCACTTGGCATCGGGATCTCAGTGCGGTTATTCAAAATTTCATTGCACTCTAAGAGTGGAGGGAGATAGATGACAACTTTACCATCCAGGGACTCGAGCTGGAAGCCTTCTGCCTTCCTTCCATAAGTTTCCACGCTGCCTGAGCAAGTTCTAAGGTAGTATGGGAACTGATTACTCTCAATGTTGAACAAGTCAAAGAACTCTGGTCTGACTAGTGAGCGATTGCTCTGATCGTCCAGAATCACATAGGCTTTGATGGCCTTGTCTTTGGCTCCCTTAGGGTACACCTTAGTGAGGCAGATCTTTGAACAAGAACGGCTTGACTGAGCTTGACCACAAACTTCTGTGCAGCTCGAGCTGACAACAGTTGTCCTGGAGTGAGCCTCTCCCTCCCCACCGTCCTGTTGTGAGGGTGAAGGAGCTTTGTTGGTTTGCGGTAATGGGCCGGGATGCATGGCCCCATCGTGATTAGTGCTATTCCGGGCACTTCATGGAGATCGTACACTCTCTAGCAAGGTAAGAGGTAGAGGAACAGGATTTAAAACATATTTTTTTCTCCTTGAGAAGGGCCATTCTCTCTTCAAGGGTTTTTTCCTAAATGTTCTGCATTTTTTGAGGGGGTGGGGTTTGTTGTGCAATGGACAATTCTTGCTAGGGTCATTGTTATTTGTAAAGGCTTCAGTTTTACGCACTGAGACAGGTTCATTAATGTTGAAATTATTCGAAGTGGATTTAACTGGCTTGGTGTAAATTGTACTGCTACCTGGACTCATGAAGCTAGGGTCGTTTCACTTCTTCGCCTCCTTGCACATAAACCTAGTGAAATACTCAAAGGGAGGAAATCGACCATCGTTTTCTTCCTTGTACTCTGAGCCAACAGACACCCACCTTTCCTGCAGCCCAAATGGAAATTTGTCCACGATTGGTCTAATCCCGTATGAAGTATCTAGGTATGGCAGACCAGTTAAATAGCCATCTTCTTTGGCGCCTTGAATCTCCATGAGTAAATCTCCGAGCTCTCTTAAATTAGTGTGGTCCTTGGCTGACACCTTAGGAAAATTTTCCAGACGTTGAAATAGTGCCGTTTCAATAATTTCAGGGGCCGCATAGCACTCCCGAAGTCTCTCCCATGCTTTGCGTAAGGCTAGCTTGGGGTTGTTGATGTACACTGAACGTATGCGTCTCACCTGTTCCCATGATTCTTTTCCCAGTCATTTTATCATAAGATCCAACTCTTGGGTTGCTCTGAGCTGGACTCCGTGGATAGCACTGGCGAATGAGGAGTACCATGCACGGTAATTTTCAGGTTTGTCGTCAAACTGATGTAGTCCTGAAGTGATGAGATCTCGTCGTGCTAAATACTGTGCCATGGGTTCAACTGCAAGTGGCATGCTGGCTGGGGGAATATGTCGGCGGGTATATGACTAAGGGTGTACATTTGTTATGGAATTTGCTGTTCTGAATTCAGCCTTTGCCTCTACTCTCGCTAAATCTGGTAAGTTTGGTGTCGAGAAGTATTTGTCATCAGCCCTTTCATTCTTGAATTCGTCGTGGAGTTGCAAGGGGCTCTACTGCCCCTGGCGCTGGATGGCAACAACTTGATGCTGGATCGTGATGCCATTGTAGCACTTGAAACACCTGGTAATGCCGCCTTTTCACTGTAGTGTTCTCACACAGGTGTAAAAGAACTCTGAACTAAACACCAAACATAAACCAGTCAATGAGGCGGTCCCAGTAAGATTAACCATTTACTGTTCACTCTTCCACATAAATGTATGGTGAAAACTGTTGATAAAACAATACAAAATATATACAGTATTTGTTTCCTTCTTGACATCACATTTACATCATAAATACTTGCAAAGTAAAACTACAACAACTATATTACATTAAAGTGCAACATACAGTCAGAATCTACCTACGCCATTGACTAGCTTTAAATACACTTCAACACAAACTATCCGCAACTCTTTAAATAACAAAAAACATAAACTTTAACAACCATCATTACTTTTAACAGAATCAGCGTTAACATTTTTAATTCAACATATCGATTATCTCATGAACTTGCGGCGTTGCTTCTCTAATGTTTCGAGTGCGTAGAAAGAAAACTTTTCTCGTGCTGATCCTACACACATAAGCCCCCTCCTTCTGTTTCTCTTAACTGGTATTTTCCCACAAGACGTGGAGAAACCGGGTGTGATGTCATCACATGCCGCGATATATCACAGACAACGAATTTACTTTAAACAACCTTAACTTTAACTAGAAAATGATAACAAACAAATTATTAAAGCGAAAATATAATAAACAAAACAAATGCCTTAAAGGCAACACAGCCTCCCTACTTCATCAAAGCTATCTACCATTACACCTATCTTTGTATCATCTGTAAGCTTAGCCACAAAGTCATCAATTCCATCATACAAGTCATTGACATATAATGTAAAAAGAAGCAGTCCTAACACAGACCTCTGTGGAAAACCACAGCCAACCAGAAAAGGCTCCCTTTATTCTCACTCTTTATCTCTTGCCAATTGGTCACTGCTTTGTCCATGCTAGTATCTTTCGTATAATAGCTTGAGCTTAACTTGTTAAGCGGCCTCATGTGTGGCACCTTGTCAAAGGTCTTCTGAAAATTCAAATGCATGGCATCTACTGATTCTTCTTTGTCTATCTTGCTTGTTATTTCTTCAAAGAATTCCAACAGATTTGTCAGGCAAGATTTTCCCTTGAGGAAACCATGCTGACTAAGCCTATTCTATCATCTGCCTCCAAGTACCCTGAGACCTCATCCTTAACAGTTGACTCCAACATCTTCTCAACCACTGAGGTCAGACTAACTGGCCTATAGTTTCCTTTCTTCTGTCTCTCTCCCTTCTTGAAGAGTGGAGTGACATTAGTAATTTTCCAGTCTTCCAGAACCACTCCAGAATCTAGTGATTCTTGAAAGATCATTACTAATGCCTCCACAACCTCTTCAGCCACCTCCTTCAGAACCTTAGGTTTTACACCATTTGGTCCAGGTGACTTACCTAACCATTTATTTTCCAAGAAACGTCTCCCTAGTAACGGCAACTTCACACACTTCTGACCCCTGAAACTCTGGAACTTCCACCATACTGCTAGTGTCTTCCACAGTGAAGACTGATGCAAAATAGTTATTCAAATCATCCACCATTTCCTTGTCCTCTATTACTACACTTCCAGCATTGTCTTGCAGTGGTCCAATATCCAATATCCAAGTGTCTTTTACACTTAATGTATCTGAAGAAGCTTTTGGTATCCTCTTTAACATTGTTGGCTAGCTTACTTCTGTATTCCATCTTGTCCTTCTTAATGACTTTTTAGTTGTCTGCTGTTGGTTTTTAAAAGCTTCCCAATCCTCTAACTTCCCACTGATTTTTGCTCCATTATATGCCCTCTCTTTGGCTTTTATGTTGGCTTTGACTTCTCTTGTTAGCCACAGTGGTGTTTTCTTGCCTTAAGAATACTTCTTCCTCTTTGGGATATATATATATCCTGTCTTTCCAAATTACTTCCAGAAATTCCACCCATTGCTGCTCTGCCGTCATCCCTGCCAGTGTTCTTTTCCAATTAATTTTTGCCAGTTCCTCTCTTTGCTCCACTCTTTACTGATATACCCGATCTTAGTTTCTCCTTCTCAAGTTTCAGTGTGTCAGAAGTGTCACACATTAGGTTGACACAGGAAGGTAATGCTGCTTTTTTTTTGTTTGCTCTCGGGTCTTTCAAGCATTCCCTCACTGTGGAATGTGACTCACACACGACCTCACAAAACTCACTTTAGAGGCCTGCAGACAAACAGCTTTGGAGATTGTACGGACTCACAGAAAGTCTCCACTGGTTTCCAGAGCAAGAGGGTGCTCACAGTTCATGCTGTATCCTTGTTTGTTATCTATTTGATGTGGAACGATATTGTCCTTGTACCTTTTATGAATTAAGAGATGACATTTCAAGCTTCTGGCCACAAAACTTGATTTCAGACCAAACCATCTCTTTCACATTATTGTGGTTACTTTGGTTTATGGGGGAATTCCAATTGGAACACTACGTCTTATAAAAAACATACAAGTTGTTAAATCTTTCCCACGCTAAGTAAATTTTATAAATCTGTTTACAATTCCAGCTTAACCAAAGGGAGTGGATGCATTGTGAATACAAAGTAATGCCACAACACTGCAGTAACATCGCTATTTATAGGTCACATGAAAACAGACTTCATTTCTTTATGATTTGATGCTCTCAAGCTAAATACTATCAAAGGCGTGGCGTGATAATATATGTGGCAAAACTCAAAAATCGTTTTCTTGTTCTAAATTTCTATATTTACTTTAATGATGAAAAACAATAATTTGCCTTATTAGAATTGAATAAATATGAATCTCACAGTGAAAATTGACACTGTGGAATGCACTGTGCCTAAGACACTTCATAATTAAAGAGCTGAATTGTATTTTGTGGTAAGAGATTTTATTGTATTCTTGAAACGAGCTCTACAATTTAAGTCTCTGTAGGATTTGTGGGTAGCTTAGAAAATGCAAGCCAAGGTGTCTAAAAAGAGAGAAGCGTTCCATATTGCCCGCTGATGTAACTTTAACAGGGTCAAGTCCTAGCATTCAGAGGTGAGTAAAGGCCATTAGTCATAATCCATGCTTGCAACTTTACTTGGATTTTAAGTACAGAAAACAAAAAAAAGAAACAGAAGGTAAAAGAAATAAATATAAAATCCTTACAATTTTAAAAAATTGTTTTCCATCAATAATGACAATCTGAAGGAACTGTACTCAAAATAACAAATTCTAAGTGCCATAGAGTTTGTCTGACAGTAAATAAAGCTTACTGCACTCCTAAAAAAAATTAACTGAAAATAATTACAATTTTTAAAAATGTTCTCCAACAATAATGGCAATCAGAAGGAATTGGACCTGTATTAACAAATTCTCAGTGCCACAGAGTTGGTTTGGCAGTGAATAAAACTTACTACACTCCTAAAGAAAAAAAAATTGAATAAACAAGCATGAACTTTATTTTGTCACTATTTAGTGATCAATACCATATCTTTATAGCCTTCATAAGACTAATGGATGTTGAATCTATTGATGAGGTACCTGTATAGCAGAGCTCATAGGCGAGGGAAGCAAAACTGGACAAATGATTTTTGTGACTGACTACGGAAATATGATTGCTGGAAACTATTGCCCCACCTACTGCTTAATCATGGTGACTGCTGCTGGTTTCAACAATATTCCTGTCATAAGATCTGGATCAAACTTGATTTTTAACAATTTATCAATCCGCAATATTTCAATGTGTTAGCATTGTAGTTAGATTGCTGGACTGCCCAAAAACCCTCAGGAATTTAAATGAGTCATTTATAATTACGGTGACAATGATTGTCACAAAAATATTTTGGGAAAATATCTGTGTAAAAGGCTGGGTGAGTTGTATAAAAGAGGATGTTCTCAATGCATTTCCATACCAAAGAAGGAAAGTGTGTTCTGGGCAGCAAAATAGGTCACGCAGAGAATATGTTTATGAAAGAACATTGGAAAATAGTGTTATGTTTAGAATGGTTAAGGAAAAAGACAAGGAAAATCAGATGTGAAAATGCTCAGCCGAGGGACAGCTACAGTTGCAAGAGGGTCTGGCACATGTAACTCAGAGTCAAAGTTTGCCAAGTGAAACAGTAAGTGAGCAATGGGATTATAAACCTTCAAAATTGGAGATAGTTGGGATACAGACTAGACATTTCTGCAATGGGAAAATGAAAGGCATTGAGTACTGAAGGTCCCTGGAGAATGAAAGATAGTGGCCAAGAAATTCCTTCTTGCAGCAATGATGAACAGGATTGTACAGATGAAAATGGATCCAATATGGAGCAGAGCAATACTGAAAAGGAAAAGTGTCAGGACTGGAGGCGAGGGTCGAGCCAGTTCTGCTCACTGCTCCATGATGTTTACTCCGCTCTCCACGGCGCTGAGTCTGTGACCTGCTCCAGCCACTCTGGTTTTGAGCTCGGTTTTGCTCGGCTGTGTGCTGAACTGAGACTGAGGTCATGGGCTTCTTCTGGCTGTTCCGAGCTTCGTGTCTGTGGACTCATTTTTGTTCTGAATGCTGTTGCTTGCTTTTATTGTCTGCACAATTTGTATTTTTTTCCCTTTCTGTGCATTGGATGATTGTTAATTTTTTTTTAAACGGGCTTTGTCAGGTTTCTTGTTTTGTGGCTGCCTGTAAGGAGACTAATCTCAAGGTTGTATAACTTACACATACATTGATTATAAATGTACTTTGAATTTTATCACAATGCCTAAAATTCTTTTGCAGTGTGTGTTGCATGACTGATCTGAAAAATGACAGTTCCAATTTACAGAAAAATCAGGTTTTATTATATCTATGCGGTGGAGTGCTGGGGCAATGGCATCAGCATGGGTGATGGCAACAGGCTCAATAAACTGATTAGAAAGGCTGGCTCTGTTATAGGAGTCAAACCAGACACACTGGAGGCTGTGATAGAACAAAGGACCTGTTGTGTCTGTGTACAACTACGTATCAATTAAATGAAAGCATGCACATGGGTAATGGCTTTAACTGGTGTATTCACATTGCAGAGAGAGAGATAGAAAGAGAAATAGAGAGATAGCGCAAGAGAACAATGTGCATGTGTAGACAACAGATCTATACATAGGGTGGGGGGGGGTGGAGTCATTGTTCTCAAAGAAAGAGATCCATTTTTTACACCTCCTCCCCCTTTAGATTAATACCACGTAAAACTCTATATGTACAAAACGTTCCATTCCCTTTCATAAACCCATATTCCAAATAAACATGCTTTCACAATAATAACCACAGTTCTAAAGGTTTACTCTTTTGGGTGGCACACTGTTTCTTTCAGGATAATGCCTCTGGACCTGTGGGGTGGCATCAGGTTTGGTAGATGTCTTGTCTAAGACGACGTTCTCGTTTTCCAGTGTCACGTTGCTGTCAGTGACATGCTCATCACTGAGAAGTAAGTCCGTCGATTGTAATGCGTCCGTCTTGTTGGATGCAGTCGACTCAGGTGTGTTCTTCAGTACAGCATCCAGTATCTGATCCATGTTACATCTCCATGTCTGATCTCCAACATCCACTGTGTATATCAGTGGTCCAGTTCTTGTAGCTATCCGACCAGGAGTCCACTTGTCTCCTCAGTAACCACGTGGTAGGACTTCCTGTCCAGTCTCGAAGCTCCTTGCTGCTTCACTTGGAAAGTGGCTGAACTATTTATTCTGCACTTCCCTCAAACACCTTCTGATTAGCATTAAGCAGCTGTGCCATTCTCTGGTTAGTGCTATCATTTGGGCTGCTGTTGCCTGTTGATGTCACACTAAAAGCTTTGATTGAGTGGCAGTCTAGTTGGATTTTTCTCAACCACTCACGTACAAAAAGTGCTGGCCCTTCACCTTTCAATACATAAAGCTCTAACTGTTGTGTTTGACCTCCATACATCACATTTACTTTGCCTTTGGGGGACACTTTTTTGCCTGTGTAAGTCATTAGCATCACTGAGGTTTTCTCTAATAGTATCTTCGAAAACAGTCTGTTGTTGTAGGCCTCTGGAATTATGGGCAAAGCTGACCTTGTATCCAGCTCCATTTTCAGTTTTACACCAGACACATCTATTGTGATCCGTATTATATAGCGATCTGTTTCAGTAATACCATGCAGTTCTAGGTACGGCAGTTCTCCTTTGTCGGACTCTGTGTTGTCCGATTCTGTTTTACATTCAGTTACTTTGTACATTTGCTTAGTTTTGTGTTTGAGATTTTTCGCTTGGTTGTGATTTTTGTCTGCTTTGCACACTCTCTCTCTGTGACCTTGTCTGTGGCACTTCCTGCACACTTTTTTCTTGAGCCAACAGTCATTAGCACCCTGGGAGGGTTTGCCACATCGATAATATCTTTGGCTTTTTGCACCATTCAGGGTCACCTTGTGCATTTCACATTCTAACCTCCTTTTCTGTAGTTCTGCTGTATCCTTTGCTGCAGTCTCTAAAGATATTGCACTGGTAGATGCCTGTTCTAAGGTTAAGTCTCTTTCTGCCATAGCCTTGGTTTGAGTGTTTTGACTATGCATGCTACACACAAGCCTGATGTTAATGCATCAGAAAGTCCGCCTCTAAAGTCACAGTACCTGGAATGTTTGCACAGTTCTGCAATATATGCAGAAATGCTTTCATCTTTTGATTGGTTCCTTTTGTAAAACCTAAATTTCTCAGCTATTACCAGCAGTTTAGGGCTCAAGTGATCCTGTAAAACTGTAACAAATTCCATCGAACTTCTTGCTTGCTGGCATTTCAGGATTACTAGATTGCATAGGAGACTGTGCATCCTTGCACCCATTAAGCTAAGAAGTGCAGGGGTTTCTTTTGCTCCCCCATGGTGTTCACGTTACAATGCAGCTCAACGAGAGAGAGAGAGAGAGAGAGAAAACAATCCATCTGCATAGACAACAGATCAATACATAGTGCTAAAGGGGAGGGGGTGGAATCATTGCTCTAAAATAAATGGATCCCTACATTACAGGACCCTACGGAAAACCCTGTTAATTCTGGATAATGTTTCTCACCCTCTGCTTGCCACCTTGGCTAAACTGAGGAGCACTTTCAGTAATAGACTAAGATGACTGCACTGCTCCAAAGAGCGCTATATGAGGTCACTCTTACCCTCAGCCATTCGGCTCTATAATGAGTCAACCTATAGCCGGGGAAGTGATGGCCTCCTCCCTTTAGCCTGTTTGAGGTAACTTATTTTTTATTTATTCTTCTTACTTATGTTCTAATACTGTATCTCTGTGCACTTGTGTTGCTACTGTGGCACTGTAATTTCCTTTGGGATCAATAAGGTATCTATCTACCTCAATTGATCTATCTATTTCCCTGAAACTCTGTTGTGTAAATGGCCAAGACTCAAATTACACTCTTTCCTCGGTTGCTCCACCACATTCTGTAGCCTCGCTGCTTGCTGTAACAATGTTAACACCGAACACTGAACTTCTGTTTTAACTTCAATGATTTTCCCTTGCACTTAAAATTGACTTACATTTGGGATTTTGCACACATACTGCTGAATGTCATAGAGCTGGAATTTAGAAATCACAGGCAGCCACAAGGATCGTTTGGGAGGAGGCACTGAAGAATACATTATACCAATACCTGTCCACTCTGAACTTTCATTAATCCATTGCTTGTTTCTAGACTTTCCTTGGGAGAAGTGTCCATGCAGGCTAAGTGTTTGGACTCTGGTTTATTCCAGCGTGGCCAGCAGGGGCAGATTAAGGTGTTCTTCCAGAACTGATCATTGACTGTACATATTCCCAATTGACGTCCGTGTATTTAAACCCTGCTTCCTGTACTGTATTTTACTGTTCTCAGTCTTAAAGTGTGACCTTGTAAGTAGTAAGAGTCTTGGGGTGGGGGTAGGGGAGCCAGAGGTGTTTTTTTTAATCTTTTCAGCATGTGTGTTATTTTTAATGCCTGCCTTTTCTGAATCTTATTTGTGTATCAATATTTCGGATTACTGAATTTGTGTTTGGATTACTGCATTTTTGAGTTGGACTGGTTGCTGCTTTGCCCATCTTGGCCAAAAGTAAGCAAAAGTTGCTTTTCAATCTGTACGTCAGCTCCTGGCTGCACCATGGTTTCTGCAACTGGGTTAACCCTCAATCCTCAGTGATAGAGTGCTGGACTTACAACCCAGCGAACTGAGTTTGCTTCCTGGTTGGGCCACTTCCCTGACACTAAGCTTCACCAAGACTGTCCATATTTATATCTGTGACTCCCATAGCCTCAAGTACAGGTCCACGTGCCTGGACTGCTTTGCATGTAAAGGTCACAGCCAATGTCATTCTCAGTATCATTCTAGGCACTTGCAATTGATTTCTGTCATATCTCACGGTTTGCTGCACCAGGAAGGTTTCCTTACAGGGGCTTCCATGGCAACCTTCCGTTAGGAGCACACCAGGGGATCCGTAGCTCCTTGCACAAATAATATGCTTCCTTTCTTGCCTCCAGCAGCTTTTGGTCCTGGCTGCCTTTATCAGTTGTGAGGCTATTGGTTGGCAGCTGCAAATCAATAGTGCAGCTGTGGAAGTTCTCTGTAGAAAGTCAAACAGCATGATTCACAATCTATGAATGTCAAGGTTTTGGGAAAACTTGCAAAGGTCAGCAAAACCCTGTGCCTGCACTGACTGTTCCTGAATCTCAGGGTTGTATATTGTGACATATATGTACTTTGATAATAAAATTTACTTTGAAATTTGGTGGGGTGAGAAAAACGTCTTGCTCCTCTTTCATGTAAAGGAGACAAGCTTTCAGGGATGGTAAGGAAGGATGAGGTGGATAAATTGGATTAAGGAAAAGGAGCATTATAAATGCTATTGACACGAAGCTGAGAAGTGCTTCGTCTGGATGGAACATATCCTAGATTGCTGAGGAAGTAAGCTAGGTTCCGGGTTCTTTTCTCATGTAACGGAGAGCAGCAAGTGGTGAGATGTGGCACCAACAACAAACCTTGGCGAGAAAGCTAAGGATGAAGGTGACTTCGGTCACCGTGGGTAATATAGACAAATGTGGTGTTCCTCAGGGAAACCTGGCAGTGTGCTTCTTATGGGACTGACACACATTGCTGTTTTAATAGGTAATAAAGCTATTTCAATTCTAAAGATATTAAAATGAGGCAGCATCTATTATCTGGGTGCCCCATCATTCATGCCGTTCTCCCTTCTCTCTGCTAATGTCAGGCAGGAGGTACAGAAACCTGAAGACATGAACAACCAGGTTCAGAAACGGCTACTTTCCTTCAACCATCATGATCTTGAACCGATCTGCACAACTCATATCTTGCATTACCTCAGCGGTGGAAGTGTGCGCACCACCTTCTGCACCTCGGTGGACTTGTCTCTGATGCTGTTTATTTTGCCCTGAGGTCTTGTGTTTGCAAAGACATTTCTCTCTCCTTCCTCACTGTCTTGCATAATTATATTCTGTCTGATTTCTTTACCTAAAAGTCCGTGATGCCACTGCGAAGAAGTTTTTCATTGTAGCTGTTGTGCACATGACAATAAACTTGATTTGAAATGAAGTCTTCTGATAAATGTTAGGATCATAATTGAATAGAGAACCAAAACTGCAAAAAGTACAGAAGAGAACTGAAAATGGAAGTCAGAGAAACTAAGAGTATGTGGGGATAGATTCGTGGGTAACCTAAAAGAGAACTCAGAAATCCTTCCTCGGGTGATAAACAGAGGAGTGTAAAGTCCAGTTATAAACCTTAAAAGAGATGTACATATACACAGCTGAGGTACATGCATCTGAAATTCATGCGTCAATGACACATTAATGGGGGGGGGGGAGGGGAAAGTGGATAAATTGGATCGGATTAAAAGAGCATGGGAAAAAAAAAGATAGAAAAGTTGCCTTATTTCCACGAGATGTATCCTAGACTGCTGAGGAAAGTAAGGATGAAAATTTAGAAGATCTGGCCACAATCTTTCAATGTTTCCTAGGGGTGCAAATGGTAAGAGGAGATCAAACACCTCTTTTAACAAACAATGAATAGGTAAACCCAACAATGGCAGGCCAGTCATCTTAATAGTAGGAAAGTTAAAAGTAAATTTTAAAATACCTGTATGTCACCAAATACAACCCAGAGGTTCATATGCTCCCATTGCAGGTCAACAGGAGTAGGCAGTTTAAATGGTCTGGCATGGACTAGATGGGCTGAAGGGCCTGTTTCTGTGCTGTACTTTTGTCTGACTCTATGACACTAAATTAAATCTTGTCAGAAAAGCCAGCATCACTAATGATGATTACGAAGTTATTAGATTGTTGTAAGACCAATCAGAGGAAGAAATCTACCTTCCTAACCCAGTCTAGCTTCTATACGATCATGGATATAGATTGTCAATACCCTCCAAAATTGGCCTTGCAATAAATCTCAGCCCAGCCAGTGACACCTAAATCCTGTTTAAGGGTCACTGTGGGTTTAAGGCTGCTTCCTGTTTAAGCACAGACTAATGTGGTTGACTAGGTCCTGGCTTGCAGCAATTGTTATAACAGCTTCTCAATAGTCTGGAGTAAGCAGGCATGCGATGCTGCAGCTGCTGAGCGTGCTCAGTTCCGCACTGTGATGTCACGCAATGAACCCAGACATTACACAGGTGATGAGGATGTGGGATAATGGAAAACACAGCCTGTGTCACAATGAGAGTATTGCAAGTTACCACAGCAAGTCTGGAGGAGAACACGTACAGTAAAATGGCACGATTTGAGTTTGGTGTCTACCTGGAATGCGTGGAACTCTGCTGCTAACGATAACAGAGGTAACAAGTGATAATGAGGCCATTGGAAAGTGAATAAAGCCATCCTTCTGGTGGAATTGAACTCAGATATTTATTGTGTATTAATTATACTATTATTTGCATCCATTTGATTAAAACTTCAAGGGTGTAACGCATCATAAGCTAACTACAGAAAATTCACTTTCTAGTCATGTTGGACACTTTCTGCAAGATCAGCATGAAATTTATGATGAACTTGCAGTATAGCTTTATTCACTTCAGATCTTGTGGGTGAGGTGTTAGCATAATCATCCTGCAAATGCTGGTGGATTCTGCTCAAAGATCATTATTGAATTGCATAAACTAAGAGAGATTGTTTAACAGAAGAGGCTTTGTTTCCAGGAACAGAACTTGGAATCTGTAAGAAAAATGGAGGGCAATGTGAGAGGGAAGAGTTAGATTGATCTTGGAGTAGGTTCAGATTGTGGGCTGAAAAGCTTGTACTGTTCTATGATTTATATTCTATAAATATTAAATCAGTACATGCCCAGATCATCAAAGAAATCACAATATCAAATCACAGGTTAAAATTACCTGGAGTACCATATCCTAATGTCAGTTTTGCATATCTCATTCATTATGTTGGATCCTGATGTTGCGATTTTAAAAAAAAGCTTATTCATTAGTCAATAATGAGGCATAAAACTTATTGCTTATGATTGTTGTTTTAAGAGCAAAGCACAAAAAGAAGGAACATCAAAAGAACAAAGGAAAGACCAGACTAAAAAGTATTTGTGGTCATTTTGTACCAAACTACAGAGATGGCAGCAAATTCCAGTGATAACAATTAACCTGTAAAATATCCAGATTCAAGTGATGTGACATCTGCTACTGAAAACTAAGAAGTTTCTAGTAAAATGCCAAAGAAACTGTGGTGTAATTAATGGAAATTTTAAGCTGTACAATTATATGTATAGAGGTGATTGTATAAAAATACAAGCAGGCATAGGAAGGCTAAATTGCAGGAAAAATAACAATTCTACGCCTCAATCCAACAATGGCAAACCACTTCTGTAGAAATATTTGCCAAGAACAATCACGGTCATGGAAAGACCATGATCGGCCTACATCCTACAACATGGCATGCAACAAATGATTGAACGAATCTAACAATAATTATCAAAGACTAGAGGGATATTGTTTGATGCAGGCTCCCATTCTTTGCACTGCTTAGTAGACCACAAAGAGTAAATTCAGATAGCCGACCATCATTTGACAGTAATGTTTTCAGTATGCTTGTAAACCAACAAGATTTTGCATGGAGCAAGATTATATCTCCCTGGCTGAGAGCCAGTGGTCAAGTAGAGAGATTTACACAAATTCTAAAGAACATAATTTGAAGAGAGATATTGCATGGATACGCACAGCAATACCTTGATTTCAATCCTCACTCATCATGGGACCATTTACAAGGACCAACTAACCTACCAGCCAGTACATCATTGGACTGTGGGAGGAAACCAGAGCACCCGGAGGAAACCCTTGTGGTCACAGGGAGAACGTGCAAACTCCTTGTGGGCAGCACCAGGAATTGAACCCGGGTCACTGGTACTGTAGAGCGCCGTGCTAACTGCTAAGCTACCATGCCACCCCTTTATCGTACAACCAATGTGTACAGATCTTCCTGAGGTCGGCCATGGGATAAACAAATCAACATTTGTGTGGGTTTAAGAAAGCCAAGGACGATCATCAAAGCTGATGTGGGAACTCAGATCTACATCACTAGAGGCTGGAGATGGAATTCTTGTGAAATACAATAGCTACTGTGTGTGAACAAGCAGTTAACTTCATGTGACACATAGCTTTGGAAGTTACAGGCATGAAGAAGTATCCAGTGCATATTTCGCAATGTGTTAGAGGAACGTGTAATTCTTAAAACTGGTCAAAACACCACTGGTGAATCCAAAAACAACTATCTCAAAGCTAAAAAAAAACTGATTAATCTTAATTGATAAAAATGTCAGCACCCTCAGGTTCTGAAAGCACCAGGTACTGTCCAGTGCATTAGCAGAAATCTCCTGCATATCCAAGTACAGAGGGAGCTTTTTCCTTGAAGTGTGCACATAGCCTAGAGCATGCCCAGGACCTTGGGTGCGACAATAAAGCAGCCATTCTTCCACATTGTGTAACAGTAGCTTGCTTGCCAATCTGTCACAACTATCAAAAGCTTACCAGTCCCAGCAATTCCTTCTTCTTTGGGCCTGCATCACGTGAAGGCAAAGTCATCAGAACAACCATTCAGTTCAGTTCAGTATATTCGGAACAGTTTGATATTATCACTTTAACTAGTGTTACGTATTCAGGCAACGATAAATATATGAGTTCGGCAAGGGTTTCTTATAACAAACAACACGTTCATTAAACACCGAAAACAAACCCCCCAAAAGTAAACAAACACTACCGTAACTGGAAACAGCTGCCGAGCGGCAGCCCAAACAGTTCTTAAAGTGATATTCCAAAAACAGTTCTTAAAAGTGGCATTGCCAAAAACAGTTCTTTAAAGTGGTATTGCCAAAAGTTCGATATGCTCACAGTCCATTTTAAAAAGGAGAGACTTTATAGGACGATTTAAGTTCTCTTTCACGTCGCTTGCTTCGATCCCTGACGTCGAACTTCCCACAAAGAATTCACGAAACAGAACGGCTTAAAAGTACTGACCTTTCCTTCTCCACTACCTTCAATCCTTTCTAGTTAAACCTAGGGATTAACACAAAGATAGTAAACGAAATCCTTCCAAATAAGGATCAAACAAAGGTCGCCCCCGTTTCACCGTAGAAAGCGATTCTCCTCGATCTTTAACTTCCAACTTCCAATCTTCACTCTCCACTATCTCGAACTAACAGAATCATAAAGAAACTGCTGGCAATGACCTCTTAAACTTTAGGCATTAAATAAAAACTTCATCCTTCAACTAAACTGCGTCATCACTTAAACCACGCAGTGGCATGAAGTCAACCTGGCAAATCCAGCCACGAACTGCCCCTCCTCACAGGGTGGGGTCTACCTTTTATAACCTGTAAAAAAAAACCCGTCACATGATCTCTACTGGCAGGAAAATGACGTCATTCCACCATCACAAGACCATCACCTCAAGTGCAGTACAGCTTCAACCCCAGTCACGTGACAAGGGCTCCACTGTCATGTGTCACGAGTACGTAACACTAGATAGTGCAAGATGCAATATCTGCAAAGACAGGACAAAAGGTACATTCAGTGGTGGTACCTAAGAACTCAGATGATGAGCAAGTATGTATATGAATTTACCATGGAGCTGTTCCCTATGCGCCATCGAGATAAATAAGGATAAGGAGGAATGTATTTTAAATGGTGAATCTGCTAATAGATATTGGGCAAAAGGCAAATTGGAGCAATACTGAGAAAGCTGGAGGAACTCAGCAGGTCGGATTCAGATTCATTTACTTATCACATGTACTGAATGTTGAAACAAGTAGCAAAATGCTTAGTTTGCCCTAACAACCGATGAAACCTACGGAAGTGCTGGGGGCAGCCTGCAAATGTCGCCACACATTCCAGCTTCAACACAGCGTGCCCACGATGCTCAGCAGAACAACACAGAATACAACAAGCAACAGAGCAACCACAGCAATCCCCACCCACACATATACACTGTCCTCTAATCCTAGGACTTCCATCCTCCAGTCTCCAGTGGACACGTGGATTCACAGACACTGGGCTTTGATTTCCACAGTGGACTCGTGGCTCTGGTTATCAGGCCTCAACTTGTGACTCAGACATCATCTATGAAGGGAAGTGGACAGTCAGTGTGTTATGAGACCAGTCCCAACCGCACCAGCTTCTGGGATTTAGGTACTCTAACTCTCCGGAGCATAGATAGTTGGCGTGGCTTCTTTAAGGGGGTCAGGGCAGTCCTGCTAATTAGCAATCCTGTTTTGGGCACCAAGAATTGAGTATTTAAACAGCACCTGAATTAAGGCTCGGTGCTCAATCGTAAGCCTAATAGTGATAGTCGTCTCAACGTTTGTTTTGTGCTCAGTTCTCGATCCAGTTCAATACCGTGTCTCATCGTTGCTTTGGATAGAAACATAGAAAACCTACAGCACAATACAGGCCCTACGGCCCACAAAGCTGTGCCAAACATGTCCCTACCTTAGAACTACCTAAGCTTTACCCATAGCCCTCTATTTTTCTAGGCTCCATGTAGCCATCCAGGAGTCTCTTAAAAGACCCTATTGTTTCCGCCTCCACCACCGCCAGCGGTAGCCCATTCCACACACTGACCACTCTCTGCGTATAATACTTAACCCTGATATCTCCTCTGTACCTACTTCCAAGCACCTTAAAACTATGCCCTTTCGTGCTAGCGGTTACAGCCTTGGGGAAAAGCCTATGACTATCCACCCAATCAATGCCTCTCATTATCTTGTATACCCCTATCAGGTCACCCCTCATCCTCCGTCACTCCAAGGAGAAAACACCGAGTTCACTCAACCTGTTCTCATAAGGCATGCTCCCCAATCCAGGAAACATCCTTGTAAATCTCCTCTGCATCCTTTCTATGGTTTCCACGTCCTTCCTGTAGTGAGGTGACCAGAACCGAGCACAGTACTGCAAGTGGGGTCTGACCAGGGTGCTATATAGCTGCAACATTACCTCTCAGCTCTTAAACTCAATCCCACGATTGATGAAGGCCAATGCACCATACGCCTTTTTAACCACAGAGTCAACCTATGTAGCAGCTTTGAGCGTCCTATGGACTCGGACCCCAAAATCCCTCTGATCCTCCACACTGCCAAGAGTCTTACCATTAACACTATATTCTGCCATCATATTTGACCTTCCAAAATGAACCACCTCACACTTATCTGGGTTGAACTCCATCTGCCACTTCTCAGCCCAGTTTTGCATCCTATCAATGTCCAGCTGTAACCTCTGATAGCCCTCCACACTATCCAGAACACCCCCAACCTTAGTGTCATCAGCAAATTTACTAACCCATCCCTCCACTTCCTCATCCAGGTCATTTATAAAAATCACAAAGAGTAGGGATCTCTGAACATTTGCCACAGTTCTTCCATACGTTTCCCTGAGAACTGCTGATGACGACAGGGGATCATGTGGAAAACATTAGTTTCCATATCAGTGATTCGCCATTCATACCCCCGATCCTCGGGTACTCCTGGCTGTCCCAGCATAACTCACCAGTGGACCGGAGGGAGGGGGGAATCATTGCTTAGTCCAGTTATTATAAGAGGGGATGCTTGCAGCATGGTGTACTGACCCCCAGACTCTCCCGAAACCAATGACCAGCAAGGGGACAGACTTCAGTCAAGGTAACCCAAAGCCTAAAGGATCCAGCTGCCAGGTCCTGACTAAAGGGAAGACCCTTGGTGCAAAGACCATCTGTAACACCTCATGCCATCAACAGGATACGACGGAGTCTAGGGAGATGTCTCGGAGTTCAGTCGAGCCACCCGTCACCTAAGAAGCCTCATGAGTTGTCTTTGAAGGAGAACTTGAAACACCAGACTGGTCGAAGTTCCATATACAAGGATTTGGAAGAGGTCTTCATCAAGGGCAAGGCTTCGACTCTTCCACCACACAAACCCTACAACTGTGCTATAGATCTTTGCCTGGTACGTCCTCTGTGTGGTCAATTATAAGTGCTCTCTGGTACAGAGAGAAGCACAATGAAAGAATATATAAAGAAAGCCCTTGCTATGGGATTCATTCACCCTCCACCTCATCAGCCGGCGCAGGTTTCTTCTTCATATAAAAAAAGGATGGGAGCCTGCGGCTGATTATAGAAGATTAAACTGCATAACAGTCGAGAATCATTACCCCCTTCCACTCATGAATACTGTCTGTGAGATTCTCCAAGGGGCAGGAGTATTCAGTAAGTTAGATTTATGGGGTGTGTACAAATTGGTCCATATTAGGGAAGACAATGAGTGGAAGACTGCATTCAATAATTCAATACACCGACAGGACACTGCAAGTACCTGGTTATGCCTCTTCGGCCTTGCAAACACTGCAGCAGTTTTTTTCAGGCCTTTATAAATGACATGCTCTGGGATACTCTCCATAAGTATGCCTTCATCTATCTGAATGATATTGTTACGTACCCCGTAACTGGGTGTCCTACCAGCGAAGATAGAAGTATCCGTTGGAGTCTGGTACTATTTTCAAAACAGTGTTTATTAGTAAAATATACAAATCAATATCAACAATGCAAATATACAGATAATACACGTTAGCAATACTAAACCTAAAAGTGTGGGTATAATAATAATCAATAATAAACAAGCTCTATCGATGTCTAGGGGATAATGAATTGTTATATGTGAATATAAAGTTCAGTTCAGTTCATACAGGCTGAGGTAGTTGTTGGTCGATGTGTTGTAATTGTTGGAGAGAGAGAGAGAGAACGCGAGCAAACAGTGACAGCTACAGCCAGGCAAACCTTCCTTTACGTTCTTGATCCATCGATGTGTTGTTGTGGCCATTCAGGTATGACCCCTCTGTCCTTTAGCTAGACCGTTCTTCTATAGTGGACTCGTCACCCAGGCAAGGGTGGACACACACACAAGCCCCCACCGGCCTCGCTATAAACACTGTGAGTTAAAATTGACCGATCCTTCGTTTGGTCTCCTATGCCCCCACACCTTCTCGTGGCTTCCAACACTTAAGCAGTGCTCACTGGTGTGTCTCTTGGTGCATCTGAGGGGTGTCTCCCCAGACCTCACTTTTATCCCTACTCACGGGGTCTCAGGTGTCAATCAGTTTTGAATTGCTTAGTCCATCAAACCAGCCCAGAATGGTACCAAGTAAACAATCCTTCTCCGAAGTCGTAAGTCTTTCAGGAGTCATAATACGGTGGAACAACAAGTCTCTCTTTCCCGGTGTTATCTCTCCCTTGTCTGAAGCAAATGTTCCAGTCCCAGTATGTTTTTGTTCCATCTCTTTCTCTCTCATTAACAGCATGGCAACAGTAACGGTTTGTAATTCTCCCAGGGGAGGGGACATGGGCAACCCTACACCCTTCTGCCCATCAGAGTTGTTCATCCTTTGTAACAATATCCTAATCTATTCAAAGTCCATGGAGGAGCATGTCACTCACATCAGGGACATTTTAAATATCCTTCTAGACCATGGATGTTATGTCAATTTGGAGAAGTCCAAATTTCACGTGACAACTGCTTCATATTTGGGGTTCATCATCTCCAATGGCAATCTCAAGATGGGTCCTACAAAGACCTAGGCATTGGCTACAGCCATCCACTGTCAAACAAGTCCAATGATTCCTTGGGTTTGCAAATTTCTACCAGAAGTTTGTCAGGAACTTCAGCTCAGAGACAGCTCCACTGATGGTGCTAACTAAGAAATCCACAGGCCCTTTTGTCTGGACTACCGAAGCAGAGGCTGCTTCTGCAGAGCTTAAACCATGGTTCTTGTCAGCTCCCATCTTGGTTTCTATGAACCCAGACCCTCCCTTCATCATGGAGGTGGATGCTTCTGTCATTTGAATGGGTGCAGTGTTGTCTCAACGATCACCTTCGGATGATAAGCTGCACCCGTGTTTGATCTTCTCTAGGTGGCTATCCCAGCAGCGAGGAACTGTGACAACAGGCGTCTGAAGCTGCTTGTGGTTAAGTTGGTCCTGGAGGAATGGCATCACTGGCCAGAGAGGGTCAGAACCCTTTTATCACTTGGACCGACCACAAGAACATGGCTTATACTAAGGCGGCCAAGAGGCTGAATTCCAGGCAGTCCAGATGGTCTTTGTCACTAACTGCTTTAATTTCATCTGGATCTATCGACTGGGGTCAAAGAACCAGAAGTCAGATGCCTCGTCCTGTCAGTTTGACAAACCGGAACAAGAGGAGCAGCCTGCCACCATTTTGCCCCAAGCCAAGGTGGTAGCACCAATTCATTGGGGAATTGATGCTCTTGTTCACAAGGCCCAAGTGCAAGGGATAACTCCTAGGAACGGTCCTCCGGGTTGGCTGTTCCTCCCAAGTTCCATCTGGTCCCAGGTACTCCAATGGGGACTTTCGTCGAGAATGACCACTCACTCAGGGAATTGCCAGGACTCTCGAGTTTATCAGGGGAAGATTTTGGTGGCCCGGAATGGTTTGGCAGTACACGCAGGCAATTTGCTTCACATTTCTGGAGGGCATTCTGTAAGCTGATTGGCTCAACAGCAAGTCTTCCCTCTGCATTTCATCCACAGTCCAATGGCCAGGTGGAGCGGACCAACTAAGATTTAGAATGCACCCTAGGAGGCCTGGTCTAAGAAAGACCTGACAAGTGGTGCGTCCATTTGATGTGGGTAGAGGTCACCCACAACACCTTACAGCATTCGCAACAAGGAGTGTCACTGTTCGAGTGCCGGTTTGGTTATCCTCCACCTCTCTATCTGGAACAGGAGGCCATGGTTGAGGTCCCTGCAGCTGAAGATCTCATCTGACACTGCAAGCAAAAATGGAGTAGGGCAAGAAAGAATTTGCTGGCCTCTAACTGGAAGGCAGAAACCAAGGTGACCCAAAGGAGAAGACAGGGACCAACTCTCAGGCTGGGCAACAGGTCTGGCTGTCCACTCATGATTTGCCTCTACAGGTGTAGTATAGAAAGTTGGTGCCCAAGCTCATTGGAAATTTCAAAGATCTGTGGAAAGTAACTGGAAGCTTTCACCTTGCAGCTACCCAAGACCCTAAAGATCAAGCCCACCTTCCACATCTCTAAATTAAAACCTGTCTGCACCAGCCCCTTAGCCCCACCACCATCAGCCTCACTGCTGCCCAGGTTTATTGATGGGCAACAAGTCTTCACGGTGAGAAGACTTTTGGACTCATATACTGTTCAGTGTGTTCGGCAATACCTCGTTAACTGGGGGGGATTCAGACCTGAGGAGAGGTGCTGGGTGTCTGGAAGACATCTTGGATCTGGCCCTCATATATGACTACTGTCACCATCTCTCCGAGCAGCCAGGACTGTTGGGAGTTGGCCTTATGGGAGGGGTTCCTGTTACGATATGCTTCCAACTGCACCACCTTCCAGGATTTAGATGCACTAATTCTCCGGAGTATGCATACCTGGCAGCCACTTTAAGGGTTCAGGACAGTCCTGACAATTAGCAATCATGTTTTCAGTGCCAAGAATTGAGTAGTTAAAGAGCACCAAGCTGAGGTTTGGTGCTCAGACAAAAGCTCTACTAGTGACATCGTCTAGTGCTTGTTTTGTGCTCAGTTCTTGATCCAGTCTGATAGCGTGTCTCGATCCTTGCTTCGGATACTCCAGCATTTGAATCCAAACCATCCTTATCAAGGGCTCTCGTCACACAATGTTTTGGAGTGAGACCCTACATCCGGATCGCAAGATGGCCGGTATAAAAAGGCGAACGGGAAGTGTAGAGCAAGAGCTGGCCAGTACTGACTATCTATTTCCCTCTGTAGGAGCTGCCTGATATGTTGATTTCCTCCAGTGATTTTTTTTTTGTTGCTCCAGATTCCAGAATTTGCCGTCTCTTGGGTCTCCAAAAGGCAAACTGCATTATTGTTAAGGCTATGATGAAGTTGAATACTCAGAATACAGCGAAGACCACTGGTATGGCAGTCATTGGACAAGATGCATGAAAGATTAAGCAGGATATTTAGGAGGGTGCCTCACAATTTCTATTCAAGTCTAAAAGTAATTTGGCTCGACTCAGGATAACCAATATCTCAATTAATCAGGTCTTGTGATTTATTGCCAACAATATAATTTACAAATTTTGAAGATGATAATATTTGACTGTCAAAACTTAAGTTCTATTCATCACCATGATTAGGAATGAGAACTCAGCCTCTGTAAGTGTGTGTAATCAGCCCAGTCCTCAATTTCCTTTGAAACTATAACCGCACCCTTTAAACAAGTAATCTGAAAATCCTTAATATTCCCTTATAGGCATGCAGTTAGACATAGCAACTTATGATGTTTTGTTTTAGTATGTCTACATATGATTGTGAGCAGCGATTGATTCTCAATATATCATTAAGTGATGTCATTGACAACTGTTGAGCTGGCAAATATACATTTGGTCTGTGGTTTCTTCTGGTACCTGAAGCACCAAACATGATTCTGTGTCTTTGTCTGACTTCATATCTGAAGGAAAACAACTTCATGTATTAAAAAAAACTGTTGGGAGTTCTTGAGATTAAAATTCAGTTGGCTTTACGAAGTATTCTGGGAATTTGGTCAATTTATAGAAGACTGTATTTTATGTACGTCCATGTATTCCAATTGGTTCATTGACTGACCTGTTACCTGTGACTGTTCCTCATTGAAGTTTCCAGTTATAACTTTTTAAGTTTTTTTCTAAGTTTACAAAAGTAAAATGCATTTCTTCCTGCAGGCTTGGCTACAGATTCCATTGACTGATAGCAATATCCTGGTAAATTGGTTATTATATCAAATGCACCAAGGTACAGTGGAAAAACTTGTCTTGCATAGCTTTAAATTCAGATGATTCCATTATGACAGTGCATTGAGGTAGTACAAGGTAACACAAATGTACTGGTCCTTGTGTGTCCCAATTAACTGGAGTCCACTGTACCTTAATTATAAATAATGTTTATTTTTGAAATAGAAAGAAACTTAAACATCACAACCACCATTAGTAAGGGTGTCAAAGGTTACAGGGAGAAGGCAGGAGAACTGGGTTGAGAGGGAAAATAAATCAGCCATGTTTGAAAAGTGGAGCCGATTCAATGGGACAAATGGCCTAATTCTGCTCCTATGTTTTATGGTCTCACAGGCAATGTGGCCCTTGACCTTCAGCCAATCTCCCTACTCAACCACCTTGTACACACATCAATCTTCTGGGTCAACTCATACCTGTGTGTAAAGACAACAGCCCACCATCATCACTACCCTTCCCAGCTAACCATCACAGCCCTCTAACTCTGAAAGTCTTACTCAGGCCAGCTTCCGACATGCCAATCGATATGTTGCAATCTTGACTAACGATCACTCTCCCTATTCATCACTGATCTAATGGCCTTCTAACCTAATCACTCTTCATTGATTCTTCATAATACCCTTTGAGCATTCTACATAACTAACTTTTCCTCATGGGTGAGAGAGATGGTGCTTAATATCCTTGTGGGATTCTAGACCTGAGTTTCATTCTTTTTTATGTTTGAAACATAGAGCATTAATCACAGACTCTTCAGCCCACGATGCTTTTAACTTACTCTAAGATCAATCTCCTCTAGGAGGACCACAACCTTGTCATGGTTTGGAGGCTTGCATGCCTCAATGACCCAGAAAGCTATGTTGTCTGGAGTCTGAGCTTTATGCTTTGGCTTTTGGGATGGTCAGTCAAAGGGTAGAGGCCAGACTGAGAGTGGTCCACCAGCCCTCCAGCTTCCGCTCAAACTAAACTGTTACGGAAACAGCAATGAAGGATCCTTCTACATCTGAGTGTGACGGTGTTCCTGAGTCTCCACCCAGGACTTGCATGACCGACAGTAGTAAAAAACGAGAGGAAGCCACTGACACGATGAAGGAAGCCCTGAACACCGCCAGAGATGGAGGACCTTCATTGCTGTCCTAAACGCCGGCGGTGTAACAAGCGGTAAATAAGATCAATCCAACCCTTCCCTCTTACATTGCTCTCCATTTTTCTTCCATCCATGTACCTATATAAGAGTTCTTAAAATTTCCCTAATACATATGCCTTGACCTCTACCCCAGAATATTCCACACACTGACCACTCCATAAAAAGCTTATGTCTGCTACTCCACCCCTTTCCTCATACTTTCCTCCGATCACCTTAAAAATCATGCCTCCTTCTGTTCCAACTAGTGCTATGTATCTTGCAATAGTTTTGCACCTGAGGTCACTCACTGGTGCAACATCCTTGCACGGTGATGATCTGTTTTTAATATGGCATGTTGCAATCAGATCTCTTTAATGCTATTTATTGGTTGTGCGTTGTTGATAAAATAGTACTAAGGATGAATGAAATCTTGAACTTAGCTACCACAGGAGAAAGGGAATGTCTCTGATAATGAGTGCAGAGGAAAGCCAGGATCTTAAAGAACAATGTGGGGACTTGTCAGGCGAAATAAAGTTGTAGTAGGATCCAGAAAAATTCAAATACTGATATGGCTGGAAAATGTGCATGGTTGAAAAGTGGAGATTAACTATACAGAAATCTTTAGACAAATGATTAATAGAGTTGAGCTCTGATTCTTTTTGAATAAGCTAGCCATACATAATCAGAAAAAGAAATGAACAAAATAGACATGATATTGATGGAAAATCATTTTAACCAACCCAAATGACTCTACCCATAGGAAGTTAACTATTTACTTAAGAATGATTACTTTGTACATTACTTTGTCCTGAACTTACTCAATAGGAAATTACTCCATTTTGAGTTAGTGTTTAAAGTGGTCTCGAGCATCCCAAAATCCCACTGCATTGTATTTGCAATCTTAGATATTGTGCAAATTGTGTCACCTTATATAGTTAGGGCTGCAAGAAATCAAGAATAATGAAATATAATATTTTGTTTTATTAGTTTTATGACTCTCACCTTTCCTTGAACAGATCAGTGCCTTTGAAATTGTGAAAAATTTCCAAGTAGTTTTGTTAGCTCTTTGGTGCCCCTTAGTGGAAAGTCAGGCCTTTCTTTTAATACAGTATATTAAAAACAAACCACATTCTGTTTCTTCAAGAAGTACTTTTAGTTTAACATGAAACCAAGAATATATTCCATACAATGTCATACTACTAAAGGCACAGTAGTTAATATTTTGGTTGTAAATACATTAGTAGATGATTCACATTTCTTATCACTGACCTGTGCAAGAAATCACAGCTGGAAAAACTGACCAAAAATAAGAAAGATTCACCAATCTGCTATAAATAGGACTAATAACAGTATATGGCTACAAATGGTTACTATTGAGCGATGAACCAAGAGACCAGCAGCTAGCTGTCCATTTCATTGCCAACACATAGAAAGAGTTCTGCAGAGAAACTAAATTTTGTGGGCTACATTTTTGTATACAATGAAACAATGTTAATTGGTGAAAGATCATACCAATTTGGGCGTTCAACCTGTGTGCAATAGACATCAAATTGTGCAACTACTAGAAGAAAGAAATAATAATAAATAAATAAGCAATAAATATTGAGACCATGAGATGAAAAGTCCTCGAAGGTGGGAACAGTTTAGTGATGGCACACGTGAAGTCGAGTGAAATTATCACCTTTGGTTCAAGAGCCTGATGGACCTGGTGGTGTGGGTCCTCCTGAGGCTCCCGAACCTTTTCCCTGATGGTAGCAGCAAGAAGAGAGCACGGACTGCACGGTGGGGTCCTTGTTGATTGATGTTGTTTCAGGTAGATGTGCTCAATGGAGGGAAGGGCTTTACACTTGATGGACTGGACCGTATCTACTACTTTTTGTAGGATTTTCCAATTGAGGCCATTGGTCTTTCCATCCCAAAAATTAATAATGACAGAACACTTGTTACATACCCCATAACTGGGTGTCAGACCAGCAAAGACAGAAGTATCCGTTGGAGTCTGGTGGTACTATATATCAAAAGTGTTTATTAGTAAAATAAGCAAAACAATACCAATAATACAAATATACATATAACACAAGTTAGCAGTAATAAACCTAAAAGTGTAGGAATAATAATAAGCAATAATAAACAAGCTCTATCGATGTCTAGGGGTAAACGAATTGTCATAGAAAAGTATAAAGTTCAGTTCATGAGTGCTGAGGTAGTTATGCTTGTTGTGTTGTAATCGTTGGAGAGAGAGAGAGAGAGCGATTAAGCAGTTGCAATCAGCAAACCTTCCTGTTGCCTTTTGATTCTGTTGCACCATTGTTATGGTTGTTATTCAGCTATGACCCCTCCGTCCTTCTGCTAGACTGTTCTTCTGTGGTGGACTCGTCACTCATCACTCGGGCACGAGTGGACACACACACACACACACACAAGTCCCCACCGGCCCTGCTGTAACACTATGAGTTTTACTGACCGATCTCCTGGTTGGGTCTCCGAAGCCCCCACCTTTCTTGTGGGTTCCAACACTCAGTCAGTGTCCACTGGCATGTCTGGAGGGTGTCTCTCCAGACCTGTCTTTTATCCCTGCTAACGGGGACTCAGCTATCCATCAATTCTGAATGACTGCGTCCATCAAATCATGCCACTCCTACAGTCCACTGAGGAATGTTAATGAGCAAACTATTGTCCTTGCAGCAAAACAGTAAATAATTCAAAAGGAGTCACAATACAGTTAATCAGCAATCTCCCTCTCTCTCTTATCTGTCGCAGATGTTCTTGCCTGTTTTTCATCTCTCTTTCTCATGGTCAGCATAGCAACAGTAATAGTTTGTGGTTCTCGGGGGGGGGGAATGGTTAACTCTTTACCCCATTGTCCATCAGGTCTGTTCATCACTCATAACACACTGTGGAGTTCATCCAGCTTTTTTGTACGTCTTGATTTGACCACAGCATCTGCAGTGCACTTTGTGGATTTACTGTATTGTTCACAAAGCCCAGGATGTTTGTTCTGGGTTGACCCACGCTTCTGCTGCTGTTCCAAAGAGAATCTCCAACATCCCCAGTGGTGTCCAGCAATGCGTAATGTGTGTCAGGACACCTGTTCCCGCAGTTTCATTGGAATTAACTGGAGAAGGACAGCATGGTAGCATACCAGTTAGTGTAGTGCTTCACAGTACCAGTAACCTGGATTCAATTCCACTGCTCTCTGTTAGGCGTTTGTACCTTCTCCCCATAATTGTGTGAGTTTCCTTCAGTGTTCTGATTTCTCCCCACTTTCCAAAGATGTACAGGTTAGGGTTAGTAAGTTGTGGGTATGTGAGTGAAGCATGGCAAGACTAGTGGGCTGCCCCTTAGGCCGTTCCTCAGACAGTGTTGGTCATTGACACAAATGATGCATTTCACTGTATGTTTCGATGTAGTATACGTAACAAAGCTAATCAAATCTGATCTAATCAATGTACCCGTGAAACCTCCTTCTGGAAGTTTAAAAATAAATTGAGACGTCTCTGAGCAAGGGTCATGGTTGTCTCTGGAAACTGACTGTCACCCGCCTCCCTGCCCTCCCACATCAACTGACACCCAGCAATCAAGCCTTAAAAGACTCAGTAGTAAAGCTGAGGAAAAGAGAAACCACGTTCTGAATTAGAGGTTTGGAAAGTCGGAGGAGGAAACAAACTGAGAGGAAAGAGGGTGGATATCTATGCAAACTGAAGGTCAGAGGAGACAAGGTTCCAAGAGTAACTGTTGGGTAGTTGGTTGAGGTTTTATGAACTGCATCTAAATAGATCAGAGTGCTTCAGTATCTGTGTGGTTCAAAGTCAGAGACTGACTATTGAAGTAACTTCTAAAGAAATGATGGCTGGTTATCCTGAAGATTCATTGTCTATTGGATTAAAAATCAATGAATTATGAAATTTAAAACTCGTGTTTTTATTGAACCCATTTTCCTTTCTTCTCCCTTTTTGCTTCAACGTGTGTGAAAACTGCTGAATATATATTCAGATTATGTTACAACATAATTGCTCATTTTTCTGTAAATTTGTTCTTACTGGGACCCAGCTTGAGTTGTCAGCTTTTACAGAGCTGTTATAGCTTCAAACTTTTTTTCATAGAATAGCAGGTATTCCAAAATATGGGTTTTATGAGTTCGCAGAACCTCAAAATCCCAGCAAATAAAGGCACTGGGATAGGGTAAGACTCTAAACCATGGGTTCCCAACTTGGGGCCCATGGACCCCTCCGTTAATGGTGGGGGTCCATGGCATAAAAAGATGTTGGGAACCCCTGCTCTAAATGAAGTGGGGGGGTAATGCAATAGGGGTCATGAATTAGGAAATGGTAAATTGAGAAGCAATAGGGAAAGCTAAGATCATAGAGGAGAATACTGATACGAGTAAAACCAGATACAGCAGCACCAGAAGAGAAAGGCAGCTAAATCAATCAAAACAGATAATGATGTTCAAGCTGACATTAGGAATAAGTGCAACCTGCACCTGAAGACACTTACCCTAAGTGTGCAAAGCATTTATAAGAAAATAGATAAATTAATAATGGTTAGAAATAAATGGGTTTAATTTAATAACCATGGTGGGGATATAGTTACAGAGTGACTATTAGTGGGAATGAAATACTCCAACTGCTTCAGTATTATGTGATAAAATGGAAGTGATGGGGAAAACTAAGGGTGCAGATGTCTCTTCCAATAAAGGGAGGAATACAAATAAAGAAAAAAAAACACTTGGAATACTGAACACAGAAATAATAGTGGCAGAAAAGTTTAATGCAACTTTTAGTCAGAGAACAACTCATGAAATTAGAGATTTCATGTAATAAAGGTGATACAACTGTTGTATACACAAGACTGCAGATGCTGGAAATCTAAAGCAACACACACAAAATGCTGAAGGAACTCAGCAGATCAGGTAGCATCTATGGAAATAAGTTTAAAAAATCAACATTTCAGGACTCAAGATATAACAATCATTTGGTCTTGGGACTTCATAAAGAGGTAACAGACAGATACTTCTGTAACGTTGTGGAGAATGATTCAGAAATATAGTATATTAAAGAGATTTTTGTTCAGTTTGTGAAAGAACCAATCAGGGTACTCTATTTTAGATTTAATATTGCACATTGTGGCACCATTAGTTGATAACCATGTGGCATTGCAATTAAGACTCATTGTCTGGTATCAGGACCATAAAGAGCACTCTGAGAGCATGGACAATGAGTTGCCTAAAACAGATAAAAGGAAAATAGATTTTAAAAATGCTGATTATTTATGATTTGCAAGAAATTATATCTGCTTAAGTGAAATTGCGATTGAAGAGCACCAAAAGTCTTCCAGGATACTAAATGGATCAGAGGGACAAGTGAACAACATAAAGTTCAAAATCTGGAGTAAACATACTCTCAATGTACATATATGTTACCATATACAACCTTGAGATTCGTCTTCTTGTGGACATACTCAGTAAATCCAAAGCCATGCCTGCTGCTGCCTGTAAGGAGTTTGGACATTTTCCCTGTGACCAGGTGGGTTTCCTCCAGGTGCTCCAGTTTCCTCCCACAGTCCAAAGACATGCTGACTGGTAGGTTAATTGGTCATTGTAAATTGTCCCATGATTAGACTAGGATTGAATTGGGTGATTGCTAGGCAATGAGGCTTGAAAGGCCAGAAGGGCCTACTTCATGCTGTATATCAATAAATAAATAAACAAACAAACAAATAAATAAGTAAAACAATCAATGAAAGACTGCACCTAATAGGGCAGACAAACAACCAATATGCAAAAGGCAACGAACTATGGAAATACAAAAGAGAAAAAAAAACTAACAAGCACTAAATATCAAGAACGTGAGATGAAAAGTCCTTGAATGTGAGTCCATAGGTTGTGGGAATGTTTCAGTGATGGGGCAGGTGAAATTGAATATAAGTTATGCCCACTGGTTCAAGAGCCTGATGGTTGAAGGGTAATAACTGTTCCTGAACCTGGTGGTGAGAGTCCTGAGGCTTCTGTACCTTCTTCCTCATGACAGCAGTGAGAAGAGAGAGAAAGCATCACATGGGTGGTGGGATTCCCTAATGATTTGATACTGCAACAGTGCACTTTGTAGATGTGTAGATGGGCTTTGTCTGTGATGGACCAGACTGTATCCATAACTTTTTGTAGGATTTTCCATTCGTGGGAGAAGAAATGTTTTCTATCTAACATCTTCCAGCTTTACTTAAAAAATCCTGAAAAGTCTTCTACTTTTAGAGAAGAAAATTTATCTGTAAGATTTTTAGTGGTGTCCTTTGAAGCCTAACTTGAAAAATCATTGTGAAGTTACTTGTTAGTTGGGAATATGGTTTATACAAAAGAAGATGTCACTGAACAGAGATAACCGTTGGAACTTCAGTAGGGTTAGCACAATGGCTCAGTGGGTAGTGCTTTTGCTGTAAAGCTCCAATGAAGCAAGATCGCCCCTGACCTTGATTACTGTTGGTGTGGACTTTGCTTTTTCTTATTTTGACTTTGTAAGTGATATCCCCACACACTCCTTTCCCCAACATTACTGCAAATTGCGGCTGGGTATTAATTGGTAAAGATCTGGCAAATGGGACATAATGTAGGAAAATGGGATATCACCCTTTTTGCAGGAGGAAGAAGAAACATATTACGTACGTGGTGAGAGGCTGCATATGTCTGATACACAGAGGAATCTGGATATTCTAGAAAATCAATCATAAAAGACAGTATGCTGATGAAGCGAGTAATTAGGAAAGCCAGCCGAATGTTATTATTAATGTCGGGAATAGAACAAAAAGTAGTGAGGTTATGCTTTTGATATGTCCAAAGCATTGGTGTACATCAGGAGGAATGTACTCAGTACTGTCTCCTTATTTAAGGCAGGATGTTGCTCCACTGGAGGCAATTCAGAGAAGCCTTATTAGACTAAAACCAGGAACAGGGTAATTGCCTTATGAGGAAAGATTGAGCAGTGCATCCATATCTGCTGGCATGTAGAATTCTGAGAATCTATCTGGACAACTTGAGTGAAACACCTAAGATCCTGAGAGGTCTGACAGAGCAGGGAATTGGAACATGGGAATCCATTTAGAAATAAATGGTAAAATGAATAAATCTTTTTCTCTCAGAGTTGCAGACTTTTGGAATTATCTTCCTGAAGGGCACTGGAAGCAGACTCCTTTTAAGGCAGAGAAGCTAGGTACTCAAAGCAATAGGTGAAAGGTTATGTTGGTGTATGGGAATGCAGAGTTGAGGGTACAGTGAGATCAGCAATAGTTTTACTAAATGCAGACCAGGCATGAGGGGTTGATGGCCTATCCCAGTATCTAACTTGTATATTTCTTAGTTGGTATGTTCCTGTTCAGTTCTAATAAGGGAATTATACAGACTGTGCTAGACTGTGAATCACTGCCTGAATTTATTGCTTCAGTTTAAGTAAACTTGATAAAACATATTTTGAGAGTTAATACATTTTTAACTGAATTGTTCAATTCAATATTGACGGGGGTTGAACCATATAATTATTTACAAGTGCCAATCTGTGACAGGCTGTGACTAGAGTCGTGACCCTTTTTTTGAGAGAAAGGAAGAAGCTTATCTAGATTAGCATATCTGGCAAACGTGTTTTGGAAGGGAAACTATAATGGAATAATGCACTTAGTACAAAAATACATATGTAGATATAGTTATGTTGTCTAAGCATAACAAATGGGTCTTTGAAGAAAAGTTCAATAAAATGTCTGACAATAAAAGTTTAGAAGTAGTTGGACGGAAGTCTAAAGGCAGCTGACTGAAAACTGTCTAAACCTCAGGTTGTTAGTCATGCTTTCTGAGGGTTCATTTTTTTTTACAGTTTCATTGTTTTTATTTCTTGAATAGAGAATTGATGATTCTTTTGCTTCAGGCCACGACTGTTTTTGTAACAGTTTCTGATTTTGTTTGCTTGCTATGAATGCTTGAAAACCATGAATGCTTGCTATGACCTTGCAGGTGATAAATTTAATAGCTTCGTGTTTTCTTTTCCTGATGATGTTCTATGTTTAACGTGCATTTAGTCAGGGGCTTATTAGCTGGGCATTGGGCCCTCATTAACCTGTACTCTTGTTTGACTTCTTAGGTTTATTGTTTTGTCTGATTTTTTGGGGTTAGCAGAGCATGAATTCTGCCCTGAGATGTATTAAAGGGGCATTGCTATTCTCTCAGTGCTGAGTTGATGTTGATGCTAATTTGGAGTGTTTCTGACCGGAGTTTTCTGTTCTCTATATCCTTGTATTATTTAGTTTATTTGATGAATTAAACTCTTAGTTTAACTTCATTATTCTGAGTCCAAATGTTTTCCTGCACCTGCATCTGAATATGAACCCTGATGGGCTTGGATGACCTGTCAAACTTTTAGAAGTCATGCTGAATCTTTGCAAACTCCTCAGAAAGTTAAGGTGCCACCATGCTTTCTTCATAACTGTACTTATGTGCTAGGCCCAGGAGAGTTCCTGTGAAAATTATAACACTGAGGAATTTAAAGTTGCTGACGCTCTCCACCTCTGATGAGGACTGGCTCGTGGACTTCTGGTTTCCTCCTCCTGAAGTCAATAATCAGCTCCTTGGTCTTGCTGACATTGAGTAAGAGGTTGTTGTTATGGCACCACACAGCCAGATTTTCAAACTCTCTCCTATGTGCTGATTCATCACTACCTTTGATTTGGCCCACGACAGGGTGTCTTCAGCAAACTTGAATATGGAATTGGAGCTGTGCTTAGCCACACAGTCATTAGTGTTAAGTGAGTAGAGTAGGGGGTTAAGCACACAGCCCTGAGCAGCACCTGTGCTGATGGAGATTGTGGAGATATTGTTGCCAATCTGAACTGACTGGGGTCTGAAAGTGAAGAAAATGAGGATCCAATTGCACAAGGAAGCCCAGGTCTGGGAGCTTACTGATTAGTTTTGAAGGGATGATGGCATTGAATGCTGAGCTGTGGTCAGTAAAGAACATCCTCATGTATGCCTTTCCTTTGTATCCTTTGTATTTTTCATGTATCCTTTGTTGTCCTTTTGTTCCAAGGTTGAGTGAAGAGCCAATGGGATGGCACTTGCTGTTGACCTGTTGCTCTGGTAGGCAAATTGGAGCGGATCTAAGTCACTTCACAGACAGGAATTGATATATTTCATCACTGTGGATGTAAGTGCTACTGGATGTTAGCAGGTCACCAAGTTCTTCTTGGGCACTGATATAACTGAAGCCTACTTGAAACATATGAGTACCTCAGACTGCCTTAACCTAAATGTCGGTAGGCAATTCAAAACTTGTAATATAATAAGGGGAAGAATAAAAGCATATAAAAAAGAAACTGGTGGACACCACAAAGGGAGGTCATGGGTAAACACTACAGGAATTAAGTCATTCACTGTACCAGCTGGAAATTTATGAGCTGGGGGTAAAGATGGGAAAGCAACAAGCAGTTATATACATAACACCTGTATTGGGTACCACTCTAACATCCTGTGAACAAAGAGGGACATCTGGAGTGGGAAGATAAGAGTTCAGGGCTCAAGAAAGATGTAACAACTTATGTGTGACAGTTGTAGTTCGTTTGGTGACTTTGATTCTAAAACAGGAAGTTAAGGGGGGCAGACGGAAACAATCACAAAAGAGTCATGGCCTCTGACATATATTCCAATGCAGAATATCTGGCTTTAAGTGATGAGGTCAACAGAAAGGTGGAGGCAAACATGGACCACTTTCAAACTGGGGATCTTTCTTTTGCCTTGGGAACTAATATTGAAGCCATGCTTAATGCTACTGCTTGGGGGATGGGAATTATCCTTGAGGAGGTTTTCTAAACTTCCCTTAGCTAACAGGCATTCTGGATCCTGAACCTGTTTGAACTGTGGAGAAATGCCGACAGAGAAAAGATGAAATCCCAACGCTAAATGATTGAGCAGTCTGTACAAACCCGGTGTAGCACAGATGTGCTGAGAGTCACTTAACATAAGTAATTACAGAACTGATTACACATTATGAAACAGAATAAGCAGAAGCATGATAACACACGAGTTCAGTCCTACCAAACCTCTCAATGATTAATCAAATAAAGACAAGTGATGATATTTAAGAGCCTGACTGTGGCTAGATCTTCCATTGTGTTGCATTAAAAAGGGCTACTCTAAAAGATATTTTCTTGATGGGGTCAGGCACAATGGAGAAGAATCAGATAAAATGAGGTGTGAGAGGATGACGGGAAGAACAACCAAAAACTGAGAGAATGGGTGGATACTGCATCCAGGACCAATATGGGAAGAAGGTGATCCATTTTATAATTTATTTATTGAGATACAGTCTGGAATAGGCCCTTCAAGCCATGCCACCCCAGCAATCCCCTGATTTTAATCCTAGCCTAATCACAGGACAATTTACAATGACTGATTTACTTACCAATTGGTAGAACTTTGAACTTTGGGAGGAAACCAGAGCACCCGGAAAAAAATCCATGTAGTAATGGGGAGAACATACGAGCTCCTTACAGGCAGCAGCAGGAATTGAACCTGGGTCGCTGGTACTGTAAAGTGTTGTACTAACCACTATACTACCATTCTTTGCCGCCCACATAAATCACTCCCATGTTTTATTGCTTTAGTTTAAGCTAGTAGTTCCCAACCTGGGGTCCACGAACCCCTCAGTTAAAGGTAGGGGCCCATGGCATAAAAGAAACCAGGGACCCCTGGTTTAAGCAATTTTGACAAGTTTGTGCTATATTTATCTTAATAAAGTGGCTTCACAGCTGAATTTACTTTGTGCCAATTGTTCATATACCAAAATGCTGACATATTTATTTATAATAGGTTAGAGATACTTAGGGCCCATTTCTGCCATGAAGTATATTCATTATCAAAGTATATATACTATATACAGTACTGTGCAAAAGTCTTGGGCACTTATATATAGCTAGGGTGCCTAAGACTTTTGCACAGTGCTGTATATTGGTTAAAATAGGAAAGTGGTTGGGAAATAGAAATAGGAGTACTTAGCTTTGAATTAGCTCAGTAGTTTTAAGTGTTATTTGGTGACTGGAAAGACTTAATGTACAGTACTGTGCAATCTTGAGATTTGTCTCCCTTGCATGAAACTCGTCCAGTGCCAGTCCAATTCCAATATGGTTTTGGTAGATCCAGAAGAGTAGGAACTAGCTAAAGAATAAGGCATAAAGACAGGAAATGCAATGAAGCAGGGGGAGAAAATGAATTAGAATAAGGGGAATAAAACTAAGATTCTTTAAGGATGGTATAGCTGGTGGTGTTAATGGGAATAAGCTCCCAGCTATTAAAAGCTCTCAATGATGTGCATCTCAATTGTCTCTGACAACTGTCCAGTTCCTGGCCTTCACATGTAGCTTAGCTATTAAGCCTGGCGGAACCATTTCTACAGACAGGAGAAGGGGCAAAGGCAGGTTACTGCTGCCTTAAAACCAGTCACTTCTGGCAGATGGGGCTCATCAACCGTGGTTGGCAGCTCATCTAAGAGAAGAAAAATTAAGATTTCAAACCTTTGCTGATTTGTAGCTATACCCATTCATGGGGAAGGCTTTGGGAGTAGACCCCGAGGGAAAAATCCCTAAGGCTGTCCTACATTGAGTTTAAGGCTAACAGAGGAGAGTCGCAGTGGACAGGTCTCTGGCATTGAGTCTGCCTCTGTGACTCAGAAGGGAAGGTGTGAAACGAGGCACACTGTTGTGATGGGCATTTGTTAGTCAGGGGAATGGACAGGAGGTTCTGCGGGTGAGAATGAGATTCCCAGATGGTATGTTGTCTCCCGCGTGCCAGGGTCCAGAATATCTCAGATCAAGTCCTCAGATTAGTTAAGTGGGAGTGTGAACAGCCAGAAGTACTCCATGTAGATACCAAAGACATGGGTAGGATGACTGACAAAGTTCTGCATAGTGAGTTCAGGGTGTTAGGTGCTAAGTTAAAGGACAGGATCTCCAGGGCTGTGATCGCAGGATTGCTATCCATGCCACATGCTAGTGAGGCGAGAACTAGGAAGATTATAGTTTAATACGTGGCAAAGGAGTTGGTGTAGAAGGGAGGACTTAAGATTTTTGGATCATTGGGCTCTCTTTCAGGGAAAGTGGGACCTGTACAGAAGGGGCAGTTTGCACCTGAATTGGAAGGTGACTAATATCCTAGTGGGAAGGTTTGTTAATGCTGCATGGTGATGTTTAAACTAGGGTTGCAGGGGAATGGGAACCAGAGTGCCAGAAAAGTCAGTGGAGAGATTGTGGAAGTAGATGTTGGTAAGACTGCAGACAAAGTTAGGAATCAAAAAGTTGAGCATGGTGTGACTAGTGTCCTGAGCTGCCTATATTTCAATGCAAGAAGTATTGTAGAAAAGGCGTATCATCATGCTGAAGATGAGGTAGCTGGTTTACAGAGGCAATATGCAGTGATGAGAAGCTGCTGATAGGGCAAAATTGCACTCAACAGGATGACTTGCAACGTCAAAAGTGGACAAAATCGAAAATGGTGAATACAGGACTGAAGGTGTTGTATCTGAATACGCACAGTATATGGAATAAAGTAACTAACTTACAGTGCAATTGCAGATTGGTGGGTATGATGTTGTAGGTATCACTGAATCATGGCTGAAAGATTATAGCTTGGAGTTTAATGTCCAAGGATACACATAGTATTGAAAAGATAGGCAGGAAGGCAGTGGGGGTGTTGTTCTGTTGGTAAAAAATGAAATCAAATCATTAGAAAGAAGTGACATAGGGTCCAGAATGTGGTGAATCATTGCGGATAGAGCTAGGGAACTGCATAGGTAAAAAGAGCCTGATGGGAGTTTTATAACGACCCCAAACAGTCGTAAGGATGTGGCCTACAAATTACAACAGGGATAGAAAATGTATGCCAAGAGGGCAATGTTACAATAGTCATGGGGGAACTTCAATATGCAGGTTGGTGCTGGATTACAGGAGGGGGAATTTCAAGACTGCCTACAAGAGCAGCTTGTGGTTGAACCCACCAGAGGATCAGCTATTCTAGATTGGGTGTTGTGCAATGAACCAGAATTGATTTGAGAGCTTAAGGCAAAAGAACCCTTAGGGGAAAGTTATCATAATATGATGGAATTCACCCTGAAATTTGAGAAGGAGAAGCTAAAATCAGATGTATCATTATTACAGTGGAGTAAAGGGAATTGGCCAGAATTGATTGGAAAAGAACACTGGCAGGGATGATGGCAAAGTAGCAACGATTGTAATTTATGGAAGCAATTCAGAAGGCACAGGATATATATGTCTCAAAGAGGAAGAAGTATTCTAAATGAAAAATGACATAATCGTGGCTAACAAGAGAAGTTAAAGCCAACAAAAAAAGCCAAACAGAGGGTATATAATAGAGCAAAAAATAGTGGGAAGTTAGAGGAATGGAAACTTTCAAATATTAACAGAAGGCAACTAAAAAAGTCATTAAAAAGGTAAAAATGGAAGATGAAAGTAAGCTTGCCAATAATATTAAAGAGGATAACAAAAGTTTCTTCAGATAGAAAAAGTGTGAAAGAGAAGCCAGAGTGGATATCGACTGCTGGAAAACAATGCTGGAGAATTAGTAATGGGGACAATGAAATGGCAGAGGAACTGAGTAAGTATTTTGCATCAGCCTTCACTGTTAAAGATATTAGCAGTATGGTGGGAGTTCCAGGTGTCAGGGGGTATTAAGTATGTGAAATTACCATAAATAGAGAGACGGTTCTTGGGAAACTGAAAGGTCTGAAGGTAGGTAAGTCACATGGACTGGGTGGTGTACACCCCAGAGTTCTAAAAGAGGTGGATGAAGAGATTGTGAAGGCATTACTACAGTATTGATCTTTCAAGAATCACTAGATTCTGGAATGGTTCCAGAAGACTGGAAAATTTCAAATGTCACTCGACTTTTCAAGAAGGGAGAGAGGCAGAAAAAAGGAAACTAGGCCAGTTAGTCTGACCTCAGTGGTTGAGAAGATGTTGGAGTCAATTTTTAAAGATGACGTCTCAAGGTACTTGGAGGTGCATGATAAAATAAGCTGTAGTCTCCATGGTTTCCTCAAGGAAAAATCTTGTCTAACAAATCCATTGGAATTCTTTGAAGAAATAACAAGCAGGATAGACAGAGGAGAATTGGTTGACGTTGTGTACTAGGATTTTCAGAAGGCCTTTGACAAGGTGCCACATGTGAAATTGCTTTACAAGCTATGAGCCCATGGTATTACAGGAAAAATTCTAGCATGGATAAAGCAGTGGCTGATTGGCAGGAGGCAAAGAGTGGGAATAAAAGGAGCCTTTTCTGGCTAGCTGCCGATGACTAGTAGAGTTTCATAGTGGTCTCTGTTGGGACAGATTCTTTTTACGTGATATGTCAATGATTTGGATGATGGAATTGATGGCTTTTTTGAAAAGTTTGCAGACGATATGAAGATAGGTAGAGGGGCAGGTAGTTTTGAAGAAGTAGAGAGCTTCAGAAGGACTCTGACAGATTAGGAGAATGGGCAAGGAAATGGCAGATCGAATACAGAGTCAGGAAGTGTATGGTTATGCACTATGGTAGAAGAAATTAAAGGGTTATCTATTTTCTAAATGGAAAGCAAATACAAAACATTGAGGTGCAAAGGGACTTGGGAGTCCTTGTGCAGGATTCCCTAAAGGTTAACTTGCAGGTTGAGACCGTGGTGAGGAAGACAAGTACAATGTTAGCATTCATTTCAAGAGGACGAGAATATAAAAGCAAGGATGTAATGTTAAAACTTTATAATGTACTGGTGAGGTGTCACTTGGGAGTATTGTGAGCAGGTTTGGGTCCCTTAGAAAGGATGTGCTGGAACTGGAGAGGGTTCAAAGGAGGTTCTCAAAAATGATTCCAGCATTGAATTGCTTGTCATATGAGAGCGTTTGATGGCTCTGGGCCCGTATTCACTAGAATTCAGAAGAATGAGAAGTGATCTCAATGAAACCTATTGAATGGTGAAAGCCCTTTATAGAGTGGATGTGGGGAGGATGTTTCCTAAGGTGGGAGAGTCCAAGACCAGAGGAAATAGCCTCAGAATAGAGGGCCGTCTTTTTAGAAAGGAGATGGGAAGGTTTTTTTTAGCCAGAATGGTGTATCTGTGGAATTCTATGCCACAGACGGTTGTGAAAGCCAAGTTTTTGTGTATATTTAAGGCAGAGGTTGATAGATTCTTGATTGGTCAGGGCATGAAGGGCTATGGGGAGAAGGCAGGAGATAGAGGCTGAGATGAATATTTGGATCAGCCATGTTGAAATGGCAGAGCAGACTCGATGGGCCAAATGACTTAATTCTGCTCGTATGGTCTTATGGTCTCCTGTGATGCTGCTGGTGCCAAACTCGATCAGTTTCTACCGTTCCTTTAGGTGGAGAGGGAGAGCTTGCTACACGGGCAACAGCTTGCTCTCCATATTATATTGCCCAGGCTTGCGTATCTAGGCAGTTGGGATGCAACATCCATGGCTGACTCTGACCAATGGAGGTCTCACTAATAAGCAACACCTCTTAAATATATTTACATTGTGACTAAACTATAAATACTTTGAAGTAAATGCCTCAAACAGTCAAATAGATAACTTAAATCTTAGATGATGCATAGTAGCTGATGAAAAGTAAACGAGGTAAAAGAGTGGTCATCCCCTGTGTGATGTCCAAAACTTGCCATAGTTCTACTTCATTCTTTGTTGCAGTTACATTCACTCTTCTCCAACTCCCCCTTCCCCCAATCAGGTATAAGATACGAAATCCTGAAAGCATGTACCAACAAACTCAAGGACAGCTTCTACTCCACTGTTATAAAAATATTGAATGGTTTCCTAGTATGATATGATGGACTCTTGATCTCACAGTCTACTTTGTTATGATCTTACACCTTACTGTCTACCTGTGTTATACTTTTTCTGTAGCTGTTACACTTTGTTCTGCAAACTGTTATTGTTTTATCTTGTACGACTCAATGCACTGTGTAATGAATTGATCAATACGAGCAGTAGGCAAGATAAGCATTTCACTGTACCTTGGCACATAAACCAACTCCATTCATATGATGTCACTGAAAACATTAGTTTTCTCACTCTGTTGTAGAGATTTTTATGCAATTCAGTCTGATGTGAATTTTTCTAGAGAGGGCGGATCCACTGCTTCAATTTGAGTAAAACTACTTCAATTTGTATTGGTTGGGAAAATATTTTTCGTAAATTTGGTTCACAGAACCACTACATTTTGTCAAAAAAAACATGCAAGAACAAACAAGTGCAATTACAACACAAAACTGAGATAATTTCAAACATGAGAAAGTCTGCAAATGCTGGAAATCCAGAGCAACACGCACAAAACACTGGAGGAACTCAGCAGGTCAGGCAGCATCTATGGAAATGAATAAAGTCACCGTTTCAGGCTGAGACCCTTCTTCAGGTTAGAGAAGGAAAGAGAAAGATGCCAGAATATAAAGGTGGGGGGAGGGGAAAAAGGCTAGTTGTAAGGTGAAGCCAGGTGGGTGGGAAAGGAAAAGGGTTGGAGAGGAAGGAATCTGATAGGAGAGTGGACAATAGAAGAAAGGGAAGGAGGGGACCTGGGAGAAGTAATGGGTAGGTGAGGAGAAGTGGAAGGTCAGTGGGGAATAGAAAGGAGGGGATTAAATTGCTCACTGGAAGGAGAAATTGATATTCATGCCATCAAGTTGGAGGGTACCCAGGTGGAATGGACAGAGATAATTTGAATTTTTTGGTGCATTCTACTTTCCTCTGCTACCATCCACTTGTTTGATTCATGAAGGAATTCACATATGACGGGAGGCTGAGGTGATTGACCTAAACCTATTGAACTATAGAAGAATGAAAGCTGATCTGATACACCTATGATTCTGAGGGGGAATTGATGGGGTGGATGTTTCCCTTGACAGAGATAACTAGAAGTAGAAAGCATCACCTCAGAGTAAAGGTCCTTCATTTCAGATGAAAATGATGAGGAGTTTCATTTCTCAGAGGGACTTGAATCTTTTGCAGTCTATACCGCAGACCAATGGAGGCAGAGTCATTGAATATTTTAAGGCCAAATTTAACAAGCCATTTAAAATAGCGTGGAGTCAAGTGGTATGCAAAGAGGCTGGCTAAATATATTGGTAACTGGTAAATATATTTACATTGCACGAAAACTGTAAACACTTAATATCACAGTCAAATGTATAAATTTTAAATCTTGGTCCAGTGACATACCGTTCATTGAATAGCGAGACAGGCAGCGCAAACTAGCCGGCTCTTGATCCCAATATATTAAATAAACCTGCCAATAAGAAAATAATGAAGGCCCTTTCATCTTTTTAGTTAATAGTTAGCCCAGGTTTATTTACCATACACAGCTGTATAGAGATGACAACGAGTGAAATGCAACTTCTCAATACAAAAGGGGTTTGGCCTCCAACGCGTTGGGAGGTAAGGTATTGCTATCGCTGGTTCAAATGCCAGAACAACACCCAACACACTAAAAGAGGGCGCAACTGTGGTGAATTTGGCGCATTTGCAGCCTTCAAGAGGAATGACAATCCCAGGACCGTGCTGAATGGGACCAAGGAGGAGGGTCGCCTCTGTCAGTCCTCGTTCCCTCCAAAGCACGCAGCATTAGCTGATGCTGTCAAGGGGAAATTAGGCCAATCGCCCTCGTTGATATCAACGAACAGAACGGAAACCATCAACCGACGCCGGTCACTTGCCATTCCATTGACGTGGACGGGGGGGGGGGGGTGATTTGGCGCACGGGACCCTGGGAACTGTAGTTCACGCTACGCAGTCTACCCTGGCAACCAATCTGGATGAAACTACAACTCCCAAATGTAGAATTGTGCGCACGCGCACGGGCTTCCAGCTCGTGTAACCTAACTTGGCAGCTCAATTATCCCGCCCACTATCCTGCTTTCCATTCGCTACGGTACAAGGCCTGACTTCTAAGTGGTGTATATGAACGTCAATCAATATGTACGCCGCGATTTCCGGTGTAAAACTAGGTTGGCAGGACGTGTGGGCATCGGTTTGATCTCTGCCTTGACTAAAAGGTGGAAAGGTAAATACAGAAAGAAAATAGGTAATTCTGGTTTTTAACGATTTTCTGATATTACAATTGAGTTTTGAGGGATGTCCGTTAAACAGAATTAGAGATTGTAACCCTAAGCTCTGACCTCTTGGTGTATTCATTGGGAACTGTGTTGCAGCAGAACAGTTATAACCACTGAAATGGTTCAACGTCTAATTCTTAGCATAATTTATTTTTGTGCCCGTTATTTTATAGGAAGTTTATTTTTTGAAGGGTTCTTGGCTCAAAAGCTATCTGTGACGTCATAAAAAAGAGCCTTGAACCAATTATATTTTTTGGGGGAAAAAAATTACTCCATCCGAACAGAACCTGAAACAATAGCGTAGTTGAGCTTCCTGAGTACTGCTAATGAATAGTATTCAAAATTTAGACCTTCATTTGCTAAACAATATTCAGCTATTGTTAATGCCTGATATTTTCTGTCAGTTTTTAATGTGAAACTGAGGTAAAGAGTTAATGGAACCCAAAAGCAACTGAAAAAAACAATGCAGCTTTTTTCTTATGATGGCAATGCATTGCCTGAAAGCATTTTATAATGCAAAATGTGTACTTATGAATGAAAGTATTATTATTTAAAGTAGTGGTGCTACCTAATGTTATGAGTGACTTTGTTTTTGTCAACAATACATACTGCGGCTACGTGATAACAATCAGTTTTTTAAATCAGTTTGCTCAATACTTGATGCTATTTAAATCTTTTATCTGGAGTTACAGGAACTGATTTATTTTACTCTTGCCTATCCACGCAGGTCAAGCACTTTAAGCCAGGACTCAAGTTTCTCTGGTGCTAATTGGGCCTTTGTGGATCTCTTGACCTGAATTATAATTTAAATACTGCAGTTTTCTTCAGAGTGTTTAGATTTTACTTAGCTTCTAATAAGTAAGCAGTGAACTGTCATTCTAATGCAGGAGCTGTATAGAAACCTGAAGTGGAATGCTCTCTTTTATAATGGTTTAAGTGCATTTTTGCAGCTAGATAAATAAACTTTGTTTTTCTCCTGGTTATTTGATATCTAAGGGCTTTTCCACCATTGCTACGTTAATCTGGGGGCAGAAAAGAGCTTGGTCTGTGACTTATTGGTGACACCAAGGGCCAAGTGGGTAATTCTTTTTCTTGCTGCTTTATCATGGAATCCACTGTTTATTTTTGAGAGCTTTTGACTTCTGTTTCTTTTACAGGTAAAGAAATACCTTTTTGACAAAGTCCTGCTCATGAAAGATGGAGATCACATCGTATTATACTAAACTTCTGGGAGAATTAAATGAGCAGCGTAAGCAGGACTTCTTCTGTGACTGCAGCATAATTGTGGAAGGAAGAATTTTCAAAGCTCACCGGAATATTCTATTTGCTAACAGCGGCTACTTCAGAGCCTTGTTAATTCACTATATCCATGATAGTGGGCGCCCTAGCACTGCTTCATTGGACATTGTCACATCTGAGGCCTTTTCAATTATTCTGGACTTCCTTTATTCGGGAAAGTTGAACCTTTGCAGTAAAAATGTTATCGAAGTAATGTCGGCTGCTAGTTATCTACAGATGACAGATGTGGTCAGCTTTTGCAAGTTGTATATTAGATCTTCTCTTGATATCTGTGTGAAAGATGAAAAGGATGATGATTGCAGTCATGTGGAGAATGGAAATAATATAAATGCCTTTGGAGATGCTGTGTCCTTTTGTCGGAATCAATGTCCAAACCCTGTTCCGACAGTTCAACAACAGAAGGAGGCAAGCCCTGAGAATAATAAAGGACTTAACTGGAATGAATGCAGTACTTATCATCCCATAGATCTTGCACAAAAGGATCAAGATAATCTTTCTCCAGAGAAAGTGCACCCTCCATCGTTGCCCAAGCTTCCAGAACCGAAAGTTGAATTCGACGAGGATGAAGTGGGATCAGTTGAGCGGTTCCGACAGTTTACACCGTCTGCCACGGATCAGTCCGAGGAGCGGCTGCAGTCTGCCCCAGCCATGGAGATAGCGTATGAGAATTATCAAATGAAACAATTCCTGGAAGTTTTATTGAGGACAGGAAATGTCCAGCGGAAAGATGACATCATGCAGCACTTTTCCCGTGGGGGGCGTCCAGAGGACGGAGGGGGCACCTTCTCGAATATGATGGATGTCCAGAGCGATTGGTATGGGGAAGATGCAGGTGAGATCACAGTAACAGCATAACATAACGCAAAGCTTTTGTTAGAAACATTGCATCCTTTGATGCAATGCATAGCTATCTTAGACAAATACTAAGATTCAGATTGGAAATTACTTTCTCCACAAGAAATCTGGGAGTAATTGACTATTTCGACAGTGCCTACTCCTTGAAACTAATGTAGTACTAAAAAAAAATGCTGGTGTATTTCAAAACATCATCTATGTTAGTTTTGGATTCCATAAGTGTCACCAGTTTTTTTTTGTGTGACAATCTATGTATTCAAATTCAGGGTCTTGGCCTGCAACATTGATTGCTTTTTCCTCTCCATAGCTGCTCCCTGATCTCCTCCAGCATTTTGTGTGTGTAGCTTAGGTTTTGCTTCACAATCTAAATTCCTCCGTGCCATCAAGGTTACTCTCTTGTGACAGTGTATGAGAGTGTCTGGTGCTTTGGGTGGATCATTATTTCCCCACATAATGTTATCTGGACACCAGCCCACAAATTGAATACATTCTCCGCATTCCCCCAAATCAACAAGTGACCGCGTGGATATGATAAAGGGAGGGTAGGTGGAGTTTGTTTCCATTCTGCCGGAAGCAGGAATAGATTGCGCTGCCCCTTAAGACCAGCAGGCCATTCATTAAAATTATGGCTGTGTTTGTACCCCATCCACTTTGCCTCTATCCTATGTTTGAAGATCTATTGAATTTGGTTTTGACTATACAGTAGATTCTGGTTAATTGGGACACATGGGAGCAGTACATTTTGGCCCAATTAAGCAGTTGCAGAAGTTTCATAGAAATAGTTAGAAAGGTATTAAAAAAGACTGAGTGAGTAACAAATTATGTATTTAAATGAACACTCTCAATAGTATGATAATACTGTAAAACTGTTTATTAATTTTTTTACTTATCAGCAGAGGAATTCATCCTTGTCACATTCTTTTCACTGTAAATGAACCAAATCAGTGCAGATATTGGACTGCTTCATATAGTGCTGTTGTTGATTGCATTCTCCTAACACTCATTTTAATGTTCAAGATCTTACTTTCAAAGTAGGAAATGTGCAGAATTCAATACCTTGAAATTTTTTGTGGTTTCTAAGTTGTTGAAGTAGTGAAATCGTTTCATTTTCACTCCCAGCTGTTTCTGGCGTCTCCAGGCTGGAATGTTTGAAACTGCAGTGAGCAAAACAGTTCTGAATTGTCTCGCTGTTTATCTCTCACCAACTCAGTGATAAAACACATTCAACTAATGCTTTTTAAAAACCGTTTGCTGGAAGCATGGTGTTGTGTCTAATGGCTACAAAGTGCTCGTGACTAATGCTAGTTAGAAACTCTTTAGCACGTTTCCAACCCCAAAAACAAAGTTGTACAGTGTCCTGAATGAACATTGGGAATCCCAGCTACTTTCTCGATTAGCTTTTGTTCTTTAAGAGTGGTCTCAAATAAGAGGCTGCCCCGATTAACTTGTGGCCCAGTTATCTGGAATCTATTGCACTTAAAGTACACCCACGACCCTCTGGAGTAGAAAATCCCAAAGATTTAAAACTTTAAACTGAACATGTATTCCAGATGGGATGCAATTTGGAACTCAGTTCAGCTGTCCTTTCTTGGTATTTCAAACTTGAGATAAAAGCCAAGATTCCACTAAACTTTATTTTTTAAAAGAATATAGTATGTTTTTGTTTCTTCTAAATGTGGGCTCCCAATTCTGATTGTTCATTTCTAACTACCAGCTGTTTAATAAATATTCAGGGCATTGCCAAATTCAAGTGATCTTGCATTTTCTCACATTGACCTCCATCTGCTGCAAAGTTATGCCCTTTACTGAACCTCCAATGTTCTTTGCAACTTTGTACTTTGCTCTATACTGCATTATTCTCCAACAAACCTGGTGCCATTGATAAACATAGATTTTCTAATACCTGTTCCTTCAGCTAGGTCACTTACTAATATAATGATAGCCCTTTCCAGATTCCTAGAACACTGTCAGTCACATTTTGCCAATTTAAAGATTCACTGGTTATCCTTGCTCGTACTTGATTGAAAAATTGGAGACCATTCAACCCATCACAGCTGGTTTCCTATAACAAAAACAGTTTCCTATCCAAAGCAATAGGTAGTACAATCCAACACTTCCATTTTTACCCCTCTTCCTCCACTCCAACCACCATTTCCATTGTATGGGACAATACAGTCTGGAAGTCGAGTTCATTTTATTGTTAATGTATGCAGAATGCAGCTCTGAGCTTCATCTTCTCCCAGTAGGCTTGAAAGAAGAAAAATCATGGAAGTCGTTGAAAGAAAAGGCATCAACCCCCCCCCACCGCGCGCGCACACACACACACAACAAAAGCTCTCAAACTCCAAACCCCTCCCCCATCCTCGCAAAAAATGAACAGATCGCCCACACCGAAAACGACAACTAGAACATCAAACCCCAAGTCCCAATACCCTCCCTCACAAAAAAATGAACGTATCGCCCACACGAAAAATAAACTAACAACAATAACATCAAACCCCAACCCCCTCTCTCTCTCACAAAAAACAAACAGAATGGCCACATGGGGGCATAAAGCACCAACAAGAACATCAAACCCCTAATCCCCAACCCCTGACTCGCACAAAAAAAACTAACATATCGCCCACCGGGAAACAGTCTTTTTAAAAATCTTTTTATTAATTTTAAACAAACATAAGTAAAACATCAAGTACAAAGAGCTTGAGAGTACATAATTAATAGCTTAAGGTACAAATACAGACAGTTGATAATCCACATATTATAGCCTACCAAACTCATAGTGGTTACAGAAAATGGAAAAAAGTAAGAAAAAACGCCTTCCCAAAAAAAAACTAGCCTAACCAACATGGGCCATTGCATTATATCAAATATACACAGTAGTGTCAATAACTCCGCACCTCTATCCAAATGATTAAAGGTGATAAGAATAAGGTTTAGGACAAGTCAGTTTAGCTCATGTGAAAGTGTTGAATAAATGGTCTCCAAGTTTCTTCAAATTTGACTGAAGGGTCAAAGACAACATGTCTAATTTTTTCTAAACTCAAACAAGAAATAGTTTGAGAAAACCACTGAAATGTAGTTGGAGGATTAATTTATTTCTAGTTCAATAGGATAGATCCTCTAGCCATTAATGTAACAAATGCAATCATCCGCCGGGCTGAGGGGGATAAACAACTATTATCCACCATTGGTAAACCGAAAATTGCAGTAATAGGATGCGGTTGCAATTTGATGTTCAGAACTGTTGAGATAACACCAAAAATATCTTTCCAGTAATTTTGCAAACAGGGGCAAGACCAAAACATGTGAGTCAATGAAGCGACTTCAGAATGACATCTGTCGCAGATTGGATTAACATGAGAATAAAATCGAGCAAGTTTGTCCTTGGACATATGAGCCCTATGTACAACCTTAAATTGTATTAGGGTATGTTTGGCACAAATGGAAGAAGAATTAACTAATTGTAAAATTTTCTCCCACTGCTCTGTGGGTACAAGACAATGAAGTTCTTTTTCCCATTCCTTCTTAATTTTTTCTGATACCCTGGTTGTATTTTCATGATCATATTATAAATGATGGCTACTAAACCCTTCTGACAAGGATTCAGAGCTAGGATTTTTTCTGTAATATCCATTGGACATAGTTTTGGAAAGGACTAACACATTATTCAAGAAATTTCTAACTTGTAAGTATCTAAAAAAAAATGAGTTTTAGGCAATTTATATTTATTGGACATAAAGCTGTTATCTAAAAATAGATCACAAAAACATGTTATACCTTTTGTTTTCCATAACACAAAGGCTTGGTCCATAAAAGAGGGCTGGGAAACGGTCTTGTATCAAATATTAATACAATCCCAAGAAGGTTCCTTGGCCACTATGTTAATTGTCACCTGCTTGTAACCAGCAATCAATTACAATAGCAATGATTCTCATTTTTTAGATACCTTTATACCATCTGAATGTGATAACACCAGGGGATATGTTAATGCAGATGACCAGAGGTTGGTCAAAGTTGGTTACAAAGAACATCTTAACGAGGAGATGACAGAGCAATTAGTTTCAGGAATATTCAAGAGACCAGAAAATAGATGATTGATATTGATAGTACCGGGGCTGATTTAGAGCAAGAGAAGGGAGTGAGGCTGAGGAGGAATTTATAAATGAAGATGAGAATTTCATTCATTGACACAATTATAAATAAATTATGATTGTAATAAGCTTGAATTTTCTCAATGAAAAAAACCGAAGTAATAGACACAAAATGTTGGAAGAACTCAGCAGATCTATGGAAAAAAAGTAAACAATGTTCTGAGCCAATACTCTTCATCAGGACTAAACAAAAACTAAACCTCAATGTAGAAATGCTATTATAATTTATAATCTCACACATTTTAGTGTGGTATTTTGAAACATTTCAAATCTTTTCATACACTTTCATGACATTTTCTTTTATCTTCTAAGGTAGTCATGAAAATAAGTGCAGTAGTGTAGTAAAGTGAAACATTCTTCAAAAAAATGTAAATTTCCATTAAAAGAATTGTGTTTTGACAGAAGTGTTTAGATTGCACCTGTTTGTATGCTCCTTAACTTGAAAAAGTCTTCCAAGTCTTTTATTCAGATAGATATTTTTATGACACCAAACCAATGGTAGATTGCCTGTGTCTTTCCAAAGTAGAAGAGATACTAAGATAGGTGGCATTGTGGATAATGAAGTAGGTTTTCAAAGCTTGCAAAGAGATTTAGGCCAGTTAGAAGAGTGAGCTGAAAGATGGCAGATGGAGCTTAATGCTGATAAGTGTGAGGTGCTACATTTTGGTAGGACTAATCAAAATATGGCATTCATGGTAAATGGTAGGGCATTGAGGAATGCAGTAGAACAGAGTGATCGAGGAATAATGGTGCATAGTTCCCTGAAGGTGGAATCTCATGTGGATAGGGTGGTGAAGAAAGCTTTTGGTATGCTGGCCTTTATAAATCAGAGCATTGACTATAGGAGTTGGGACGTAATGTTAAAATTAGTGAGGCCAAATTTGGAGTATTGTGTACAGTTCTGGTCACCGAATTATAGGAAAGATGTCAACAAAAGAGAGTACAGAGGAGATTTACTAGAATGTTACCTGGGTTTCAGCACCTAAGTTACAGAGAAAGGTTGAACAAGGATAGAAAATTGGTTGGCAGACAGGAAACAAAGAGTAGGGGTTAACAGGTCCTTTACAGAATGGCAGGCAGTGACTAGTGGAGTACCACAAGGCTCAGTGCTAGGACCGCAGCTATTTATAATATACATTAATGATTTAGATGAAGGGATTAAAAGTAACATTAGCAAATTTGCAGATGACATAAAGCTGGGTAGTAGTGTGAAATATGAGGAGGATGTTAGGAGAATGCAGGGTGACTTGGTCAGGTTGGGTGAGTGGGCAGTTTCATGGCAGATGCAGTTTAATGTGGATAAATGTGAGGTTATCCACTTTGGTGGCAAGAACAGGAAGTCAGATTACTATCTGAATGGTGTCAAGTTAGGAAAAGGGGAAGTACAACGAGATCTAGGTGTCCTTGTTCATCAGTCACTGAAAGTAAGCATGCAGGTACAGCAGGCAGTGAAGAAAACTAATGGCATGTTGGCCTTCATAACAAGGGGAGTTGAGTATAGGAGCAAAGAGGTCCTTCTGCAGTTGCACAGGGCCATGGTGAGACCACACCTGGAGTACTGTGTTCAGTTTTGGTCTCCAAATTTGAGGAAGGACATTCTTGCTATTGAGGGAGTGCAGCGTAGGTTCACAAGGTTAATTCCTGTGATGGTGGGACTGTCATATGTTGAAAGATTGGAGCGACTGGGCTTGTATACACTGGAATTTAGAAGGATGAGAGGGGATCTGATTGAAACATATAAGATTATTAAGGGATTGGACACGCTAGAGGCAGGAAAAATGTTCCCCATGTTGGGGGAGTCCAGAACCAGAGGCCACAGTTAGAACAGAGTTGAGGAAAAAAATTTTCACCCAGAGAGTTGTGGATCTCTGGAATGCTCTGCCTCAGAAGGCAGTGGAGGCCAATTCTCTGGATGCTTTCAAGAAAGAGTTAGATAGAGCTCTTAAAGATAGCGGAGTCAAGGAATATGGGGAGAAGGCAGGAACAGGGTACTGATTATGGATGATCAGCCATGATCACATTGAATGGCGGTGCTGGCTCGAAGGGCAGAATGGTCTAAGTTAGGTCTTTATTGTTTGGAGCGAAGAAGGTTGAGGGGGGACGATAGAGGTATTTAAAATTATGAAGGGGATAGACAGAGTTGACGTGGATAGGCTTTTTCCATTGATAGGGGAGATTCAAACAAGAGGGCAAGTTGAGAGTTAAGGGGCAAAAGTTTAGGGTAACACAAAGGGGGAACTTCTTTACTCAGAGAGTGGTAGCTGTATGGAACAAGCTTCCAGTAGAAGTGGTAGAGGCAGGTTCGATTCTGTCATTTTAAAAAAAAATTGGATAGAAATATGGACAGGAAAGGAATGGAGGGTTATGGGTTGAGTGCAGGTAGGTGGGACTAGGTGAGAATAAATGTTCAGCACAGACTAGAAGGGCCGAGATGGCCTGTTTCTGTGCTGTAATTGTTATATGGTTATATAGAAAAGGAACTAATTGTAGACCTGGGTCAGACTACAAGTATATTACTACACAGTTGAAGCTGGAATAACCAGGAAGACTAAAAGCAGGATATAGTAGATGTTTGTGGAGTAAGTTATGACTTTAGTTCCATTGGTGAATGTACCACAAACATTAAGTATTGCCTTCTGAACCTACCTTCCAACTGCCCATTGCGCTGCTGGCGTTGAGGGCAGCAATGAAGGTCCTTCATCATCGTCGGTGTCCAGGGCTTCCTTCATTATGTCAGTCATGCAGGTTCCAGGTTGAGACTGAGGAATATCACCACACTCAGATGCAGAAGGATTCTTCATTGCTGTTTCTGTAGCAGTTTTGTTTTACTAGTCAGGATAGTTAGCCCTGAGCTGAACCCCGAACTTAGAAGACCGGTGGACCACTCTTAGTCTGATCTCTACCCTCTGACCTGTTTGGCATGGCTGACCCTATCAAGAGCTGAAGCATAAAGTCCTGACTCCGTCAAGCATAGCTCTCTGGATTATTCATACTTACATGTCTCGAAATCCTATGACAAGATTGTGGTACTGTTGGAAGAGCCTCTTGAAGTGGTTTCTTAAAATTATGGAATTTAATCTGTATTAAGATTATGTCTGTGATCAGCATGGACTATTTCTTTTTAAAGATCAAGTAGTGTAAATTGATTCAACAATTTATGCCAATTTAAAATGTATGATTATTTGACAAAGAAAATCTAATTAATGAAGTGCATATAAATCTTTAGAGTGGATTGAACGTTTCCTTGTCTGATCATGCAAGCTGGTTTATCTGACAGTGGTAGTGAGATTGCAACAATCTGACTTGGAACCCCGAGTTATTCAGTAACTCCTGTGCTAAAATTATATGCAATTTGATGGAGGACAGCATTGAATCTCAAATATGATGTATTTTGTTTAGTAGTTGGTTGTTGAGGTTCATATCTAACTGATGACCACTTGACAATACAAAACAATAGATGCGCCTTTGGAAAGATTTGAAAAGGTTTCTCACTGATGCCATCTGATGATAGAAATGGACTAGGTTTACAAGTCCTGACTGTAAATTGGTTGGAATCCTTTTATAAACAGGGGAAAATCTGCAGATGCTGGAAATCCAGACAATGCACATAAAATGCTGGAGGAACTCAGCAAGCCAGGCAGCAGCTACAGAAGAAAAGTACAGTCGACATTTCAAGCTGAGATCCTTTGGCAGGATTCAGTCCTGCCGAAGGGTCTCGGCGCAAAAATGTCGACTGTTCTTTTTTTGCATAGATGCTGCCTGGCTTGCTGAGTTCCTCCAGCATTTTGTGTGTGTTGGAATCCTTTCAAACTCTGTAATGTCATGAATATTTTAAGTATAAGTGGGTTCTGAAATGCAGTGTCAATGGCAAAGAATCTATGAGATATAAATAGTCATTCAATCATTTTGTAATCTCGCCTGTGGGCTACTGTAGTGTTTTCAGCTTGTATTTGGCTGGGAGAACTAGGTTTGATCAGGTAGTTGATCTCAACCAAAATGAATTGACTCTGTGCACTCAGTGGCTACTTTTAGGTACACCTGTTTGTTAATGTGAATATCTAATTAGCCAATCATGAGGCAGCCGCTCAATGCCAAAAAAAAACATGCAGGTATGGTCAAGAGGTTCAATTGTTGTTCAGATCAAACATTAGGTTGGGGAAGAAATGTGATCGAAGTGACTTTGACAATCACAGGGTGGTTTGAGTATCTCAGAAAACGTTGATCTCTTGGGATTTTTATGCACTACAGGCTCCAGAGTTTACAGAGAATGGCGTAAAAAAAAAGAGAGCATCCAGTGAGCTGCAGTTCTGTGGGCAAAGATGCCTTGTTAATGAGAGAGGTCAAAGGAGAATGACCAGACTGGTTCAAGCTGACCAGAAAGAGACAGTGACTCAAATACAGTTGTGTGCATAAGAGCATCTTTAAATGCACAACATATCGAATCTTGAAGTGGATGGGCTACTGTAATGGAAGACCACGAACATACTCTCAGTGGCCACACTATTAGATACCTCCTGTACCTAATGAAGTGATCACCAAGTGTATTTCTATTTTATGGCTAATATAGTACCCAGACACTTCAATAGCATATTAAATTGTTCCATAATAACCCTGGCCATGAATTCCATAGTCAACTGTGTCTTTAATGCTTTTCTTGCTCTTTGCTCTAAATCTTTTGTTTAATCTTGTATCAAGTCATCACTGTCTAATATTAAAGTAACAGAGTAGAGTCTGGGTAATGGGGATGAGCAGAGTGTTTTGAAAATTAACATTTACAAGCATTAAGAAAGCAGATGCAGTTTCTCCTTGATCAATGGCATTGAGCGTGCAATATACTAAATCGTGTGCTATATTCCACTTCGAATCCCAGAGCCAAAAGCCTGGATGTTGCTTAGTGCTGCTAATCCAAGGCAGAATTTTTAGGTGAGCACCTTTGGGGAATGGTCTACACTATACACCCTTCGTATTATTAACGACTGTATCAAATCACTTCTTGATGTCCTCAAATCAAATCATAACATACTAGTTCATTTGCTTTACACCAGAGGCTTCCCATCAGGCCAGGTTTTCTGTTCCATACGAGTGTTTCCTTTCCACCCTCTTTACCCAACCACATCAATAGATTTTGTTTTTCTCCCTTCTGAACTCATTGAACTTCACATTGTGCCATTGCATTCATTGCTACACAAACTTGTGTTTTATGTGCTCACCACTTTTTTTTTCTCTCCCTCCCCCCCCCCCCCCTTTTGATTCAGGCTGTATGCTAGTTCATCCGTTCAACCCTTAGATGCAATGTGTAGAAGCATCTGGGCATGATACATTGTTCCTGGTATTTCCAAGGTAAATTGCAACATGCACAAACTTCCAACTTGCCACTAATCCCAGTTGGAAATTATCCATGTTGTATTTAATGCTTTGTGCATATGCAGTCCTAAAAGTTTTTTCCCTTCCTTATAGCTCAGTTTTCTCTCCTCAAGAGTGTAGTTATTAAAACTGAAGTAGTATATAACTATTATGAGGTGATGTACATCTGCCATTTATTTGACAACTCAACCATCTTGGCAGTGTCTCCTTACAACTTCCTTTGATCTTTGGTTTTGTTCAGGTTGTCTGCTATCGTAATATGATGGGCAAGTTTAATCATAGTTTTATTCAGGTCTAAATTACTGAAGTATACAGTGAACGGAGGTGATCCAAAACACTGCCCTGTGAGCTATGGTTAATCACTTCTGTCTAATATGCAAAACCACCCTTCACTTCAACTTTCTGCATTCCCCACTCCTGATCAGTTTTTAATCCCTTAATTTCAGTAATATTCTGTTTGGGACTTTGACAAATACTTTTTGAAGATTTTGCTTATATTTGTTGTTTCTCTTTCCCCCCCCCCCCATCTATCGTATCATTTCATTGAAGGACCATTTCACCATTTCATGATTGTAAGCAATAATTTAGCTTTCAGAAATTTTCAGCTGCTTCTAATTTTTCCCCTTAAATAAACAAATTCATCTTTAATGAAAGATTTCAAAATGTTTCCTTCTGCAGATGTTAAAATACATGGGCTATAATTACATCATATGCCTTTCTGAAAATGGATGTCACATTGGCAACAACTTGGTTCTCTTATAACTGCAAATGATGTAAATATAATTGCTATGCAAAGGTTTTTCCCCTGTTCTCATCTTCTGAAGCTAAGGTTATTTTTCATGCATTTCCATGTATTAGTGACCCAGTCTAGGATTTATTGGGCACATAATTTCACTGTTAGACTTCAAAATTCTGAAGTAGATAATAGCAGACTGCTGTTTACAAATTGTGGACATTTAATAGAGAGTATTGGAAAAGCACGGTAAGCTGAATGACTTCTGTGCCACGTCATTGCTCACTTTGAATCATAGAATGATGCAGTATCAAAGAAAGAAACATCAATTAAATGGTCTAATTTATAGGGAATTCCAGATCAGGAAACTGGAGAATTACCGTAAGACCATAAGATGTAGGAGCAGTATTAGGCCATTTGGTCTGTCGAGTTTACTCCGCCATTTTACCATGGCTGATCCAGTTTTGCTCTTAGCCCTAATCGCCTGCATTCTCCCTATAGCCTGACCAGTCAAGAATCTATCAACCTCTGCCTCAGATATACCAATGACTTGGCCTCTATAGCTGTCTGTGGCAAAGAATTTGATGGATTCACCACTCTCTGACTAAAAAAATGCCTCCTCATCTGTTCTAAAAGGACACCTCTCTATTCTGAGGCAGTGTCCACTGGTCTTAGACTCTCTCACCAAAGGAAACATCCTCTATCTATCAAGGCCTTTCGCCATTCAATAGATTTCAATGAGGTCACTCACCATTCTTCTGAATTCTAGTGAGTACAGATCCAGAGCCATCAAACACTTTTCACATGACAAGCCATTCAATCCTGGAATCATTTTCATGAACCTTCTTTGAGCTCTCTTCAGTTTCAGCACATCCTTTGAGATAAGGGGCCCAAAACTGCTCACAGTACTCCAACTGAGGCCTCACCAGTGCTTTATAATGTCTCAACATTACATCCTTACTTTTTTTTTTAATACTAGTCCTCTTGAAACACATGCTAAAATTGCATTTGCCTTCCTTACCACAGATTCAACTTTGCAAAATAACCTTTAGGAAATCCTGCACAAGGGCTCCTAAGTCTCTTTGCACTTGTTTTTTGTATTTTCTCTCCATTTAGAATAGAGTCAACATTTTTATTTCTTCTAACAAAGTGCATAACCATACACTTCCTGACACTGTATTCCATCTGCCCTTTCTTTACCCACTCTCCTAATCAGTCTGTAGCCTCTACTTATTGAAAACCGCCTACTCCTACCTTCATATTGTCTGCAAACTTTGCAACAAAGCCATCAAATTCCATCATCCAAATCATTGACATCTAACAAACAAAAAAATTAAATAAATACAGTCCAACACAGACCTCTGTGGAACACCACTAGTCACCAGCAGCCAACCAGAAAAGGCTTCCTTTATTCCCACTCTTTGCCTCTTGCCAATCAACCACTGCTTTATCTAGAAACAGAAAACTTACAGTGCAATACAAGCCCTTTGGCCCAGGAAGTTGTGCTGAACATGTCCCTACCTTAGAACTACTTAGGCTTACCCATAGCCCTCTATTTTTCTAAGCTTCATGTAGCCTTCCAGGAGTCTCTTAAAAGACCCTATTGTTTCCGTCTCTACCACCGGCAGCCCATTCCATGCACTCACCACTCCCTATATAAAAACTTACCCGACATCCCCTTTTCTTCCAAGCACCTTAAAACTGTGCCCTCTTGTGCTAGCCATTTCAGACTTGGGGAAAAGCCTCTGACTAGCCACATGTTCAATGCCTCTCATTATCTTGAACACCTCTATCAGGTCACCTCTCATCCTTCGTCGCTCCAAGGAGAAAAGGCAGAGTTCACTCAAACCTATTCTCATAAGGCATACTCCCCAATCCAGGCAACATCCTTGTAAATCTCTGCACCCTTTCTATGGTTTCCACGTCCTTCCTGTGGTGAGGCAACCAGAATTGAACACAGTACTCCAAGTGGGGTCTGACCAGGGTCTTATATAGCTGCATCATTACCTCTCGGCTCTTAAACTCTATCCCACAATTGATGAAGGCCAATGCACCGTATGCCTTCTTAACCACAGAGTCAACCTGCGTAACAGCCTTGAGTGTCCTATGGACTCAGGTGCTATGTGAGAATCTTTCCTGTACTTCCATGGGCTCATAGCTTGTTAAGCAGCTTCTTGTGTGACACCTTGTCTAAAGGTGCCTGCAAATCCAAATACACAACCTCAACCAGTTCTCCTTTGTCCATTCTGTTGTTTCTTCAAAGAATTCCAATAGATTTGTCAGGCAGGACTTTCCCGCAAGGAAGCTATGGTTGCCTCCAAGTACCCTGAGACCTTATCCTTGATAATCTACCGCAACATCTTCCCACCCACTGGGGTCAGACAAACTGGCCTTTAGTTTCCTTTCTTCTGCCTCCCTCCATTCTTGAAGAGTGAAGTGATATTTACAGTTTCCCAGTCTTCCAGAACCATTCCAGAATCTACACAAATAGTTGAAATATTTGGGAAAGGCTGAGATTGCCATTTCAATATGCATAGCAGTTCAAGGGCATACGAGACAGGCTACAAAAGCAAGCTTTAGATATTTTCTTTCAAATTGAACTTTAAACCCAGTTATGATCATTGCTGCTGTGTTGCTCACACATTAACCCTATTTTGTTGTCCACAACCTGATGTGGTAAAGCTCTTTTCCTTCTATATTAGTTACTTATTGCCTGTTACACCACTGGCATTTAGAGCAGCTTTTTAAAATGCTGTTTCCTTAATAATTTTTATTTTTTGACCTGTCAGGGTTGTTGGCCTTGAACTGAACCCTGAACCTGGAGGATCGGCAGACCACTTAGTCTGGCCTCTACCCTTTGACCTGTTTGGCATGGGTGACCCTACCAGGAATCAAAGCACAAGGTCCTGACTCCGGCCAACATAGCTCCTTGGTCATTGAGGCATGCAAGCTTCTAAACCCAAGTTTGTGGTCCTCTTGGAAGCTTCTGTATCCAAACAATGACCATCTGAAATTCAGAATAGTATTTACCTGCTTATTTGATTATTTACCTTTATATAAAAAAAAACCTGTATTTTTTTCATTCATTTAGTGATTTCTTGTTTTGCTTTTGCATTTTGGAAGCCTTTGATAAATCAATCTTTCAAAGTCATGTGGAAACTAATGCCTCTTTTTAGAGTTACTAGATTAAACATTTACCAGATTAAATGCCTGGGATCACAATCCAGTACTTAAACTGTAGATATTTAAATTAATTTGTGCAGGTTTCTTGCATTGAATTTTTGTCCCTTGTATTCAAGGGGAGTTAATATGATAGAACTCATTCTTGGTTGCCAGTGCGAAACAGACAGTGGGGTATCAGGTCTCTGTTATGTCTCTGGTACATTGGATTGTGGAACCTGGGAAAGTAGTGTGTTGGATTTATTCTTGTGCTTTATATTCAATATCTCTTTCAATTATTTACCTTTATTTCTGACCCCAAGATCCTTCTGAGTTATTCCATTGTTATAATATTTGATGATTTCTACTCCTAGGGAATGGGATAATTGTGCCAAAAAAGATCTACAAGTGTCCATTTTGCACCTACACAGCAAAGCAGAAAGGGATCCTGAAGCGACACATGCGTTCCCACACAGGAGAGCGCCCATACCCTTGTGAGACCTGTGGAAAGAGATTCACCAGACTTGAGCATCTTCGAAGTCACGCTTTAAGTGTGAGTAAAGGTCTTATGATTGAACCAACTTCTTCCTACTTCCCAACAATTGTGCAGTTATGATTTAAAACATCCATATTTTTGTAGTTGGTTTCTTGACAAAAATCTCTAACAATGTGATTTATAACTTAGTGTACAAGAGCCACTAGGTGTCCATGGATTTGGACACAGTACTGAGGGAATGCTGAAATGCTGGAAATGGTGATTTTATTAGACCGAGATTGATTAGCTCTGACAGGGAGATGAAGAACATTCCATGCAGTACTAAGAGTAGTAAAGTTTTCCTTGCTGATATTTAGATCAAAGCAATACTTAAATGTGATCTGGTTATTACTGCACTGTTGCTTATTGGATCTTCCCAAATATAACATGGCTACCTTGTTTTTTTTCCTAATATAGCAATCAAGACTGTTCATTCATTAATTGTGTGGAAAGCTCTGAGACATCATAAAGTTCTGAAAGGTGCTTTCTCGAGCATCACTGAGTTAAAGGTCTTCTGTATGCAAAATGCTGGTGATTTATATTTAAATAATGAGAGCAAATATCTTCATAAGACTTCCTGTCAATTATTCAGATTTTCAGTCTTCATTGCCTTCCCATTTTTAATATGCTCTCCCTTTCCCGATTGACTAATTTCGAGTAGGATCCTGTCATGCTGCATCTTCAGATTCACACACAAGATCAGACTCGGAAGGGTTAAACAAAACTTGGAATTTTGTTAACTAAAGAGACAAAGCAGAACATTAGAACTTACAATTTATTGGATAACTCAACCAGAACTTCACTAGGCAAGGATCAGGATGACCAAGCCAACAAGGGGTTAGCACTGCACCTTTTATCTGTACAGCTGATAAACTTACTTGTGGTCCATTACGCCACTGGCATTTAGGGCAGCAACGAAGGCCTTCCATCTTTGGCTCTGTGCCTTCATGTCAGTAGTTTCCACTACTTTCACTGCTGTCAGTCATGTAAGTCTTGGGTGGAGACTCAGGAATATCATCACACTCAGATGTAGAAGGAATCTTCATTCTTATTTCCATAATAATTGTTTTACTAGTCAGGGTTATTATCCCTGAGCTGAATTCCTGAACTTGGAGGACTAGTAGACCTCTTAGTCTTTCCTCTACTCTTTGACGTCTTTGGCATGAATGACCCTACAAAGAGCCAAAGCACAAACTCCTGACTCCGGCCAACATGGCTCACTGGGTCATTGAGGCAGGCAAGCCTCCAAGCAAGGTTGTGATCCATTTGATAAAACTCCAGACTAATTACAAGCTAACAATTAACTATTCTATTAAGAGACAAAAGTCCAAGGGAACTTAATTGGACACCTGCAGAGTCTGAGAATTAATTGGAAATAATCAAGGACAATTGCAACTTAAATATAAACTGGAAAAGACCTACCAATAACACAAAAATCTGAAGTGCAACAACACAGTTAAATATAATTAATAAAACAATACAAAAGTCTTGGAGCTCTCAGAATACCCTGCCAATGACCCCATGGCCAGCACCTGACGGCCCAGGACTATCTGGATCTAAAATGGAATTCTGAAATAAGGTCAGATTCCAAAATCTCTGGAAGGAACCCACAGTTCTTCTGGACCATATTCCTCCAGATACACTAAGTTGTGGTTGTCCTTTTAATTTCTTTCAATTGAGCAGTTTTTGGACTTTGTGGACAGACCAAGGGGCTACAAAGTAAAGGTTTCAATTTGGATACACGAAAGGTCGGATGAATTCTCAGAACGTAAAAGTTGTAACTTGTATGTTACTGGCTTAATTTTCTTCTAGTTAGTGTGGAAGATCTTTAGTTGAAAGCCAGACCCACTGACCAATATAGAAGGGGATACTGAGCTGCCTCTTTCTGCTGGCTTTGGCCTGTCTTCCAGAGTCTATTTGCCCTTGAGCCACCTTTGTTTGCACCTGTCAACAAGTTGTTGAGCTGAGGGGACACCAATTTCTGCCTCCTGATCAGGGCAGAGAGGAGGCCGAAACCCAAATTAACATTTGAAAGGGGTCCCACCAAATGATGAATGCTCAAGGGTATTGTGGATGAGCTCTGCCTAGATTAGTTGGCAAATCCAATAGGATGGATTACCAGAGACTAGGCATCAAAGGGTGCGGTCCAGTTCCTGGTTTGTCCTGTCTGTCCATTGGAACCCCTGAGGAAAGACTAGAGTTAGCTCCAATCAATTTGCAAAAATGCTTGCTGGAACTTGGAGGTGAATTGGAGACCCCTGTCCAAAACAATATCAGTGGGAAAACCATGTGTAGGGAAAAGCTGATGCATGAGGATTTCTACAGTCTTGAGCTAATGCTAGCTTGGTTAGAGGAATGAATCAGCAAGCCTTGGAAAACCTTTTGACCACAACTAAAATAATGGTAAAGGAACGTGACTGGTAATAAAATCTAGAGAAAGGTGAGACTTGGGGAATGAAGGAACAGGCATAGGTTGTACAAGGCCTTTGAGGGGAATTAGGATGTTAGTAATGACACAGATGTCAAGCCTGCCCGAGTGGCTTAGTGTCCTTATATACTGGGCTGCCAATATCTTCTAATGAACTCTAGTGTCTCTGCGAGATACTGGGGTTATACCTTAGAAGTGTGACTCTGTTTAAGAACCTCAGATTGTAACTCAGGCAGGACAGATAATTCACCAGGGGACCACCTTCTGGAACCTGGTTATTCCCTTCTAGGCCATGTGTATCTACATCTCATGAGACAGGGGCAATTAATCTTTCACTGGTATAATGGGTTCCAACCTCTCCACCTTAGCTGGGGGCTTGAATTGTTTTGATAATGCATCAGAATTCTGATTTTTAAACCAAGGACAATTTATAATACAATTTTAAAAAACAACAATGACCAGCAGGCTTGCCAGGAATTCGGTCTTCTCACATCCTGAATACACGCCAAGCCCTTATTGTCTGATCAGATGATGAATGGGTGCCTAGCCCCCTCAAGCCAATGCCACCACTCTAGTGCCAACTTCACTGCCAAGAATTCTCTATTCCTGATGATGTGGTTCACCGTGGCAGGTGACTGACGTCTTGAAAAAAAAATAGGCACAGGGATGCAACTTCTGGTCAGCAGTGGATCTGAGATAAAATGGCACCCATTCCATTAGAGTTGTCTACCCCAACGATGAAGGGTCGCTCAGGATCAGGTGGATGCAGAACTGGGACAGTAATAACATGGCTCTTGAGCTCATTAAAGGATGTCTTAGCCTCTGGAGACCAATGGGGAAAAAACCCAGTGTCATTTTAGCTATTGAGCTAAAGTTTCAAATAAACCTGTAAAAATTTCTAAAAAAAAACCCATTCAACTTATTTAACAGTAGTAGGTGGAGGCCAATCTTGCACTGCATGGGTTTTTTTTTGAGGGTCCATAAGTAGATTTCCTTGGAAGATATCAAATCCCAAGAAAGATTTTCAGGACGTGGAACTCGCTTTCCCAATTTCACAAACAGGTGATTCTTTTACAGGCACTGAAGAAGTAAGTGTGTGTGTGTTAGTTACATGCTCATGAGTTTGTAAAAATCAAAATGTCATTCAGGTGCACAAACATGAAATTGTTAAGCATTTCCCCTCAGAATCTCATTAAGAAATGTCCAAGCCAGCTGGAACATTGACCAAACCAAAGGGTATTACCAAATATTCATAATGACTTGTCAGGGTATTCAAGGCTGTCTTTCACTTGTCCCCTTCATGAATGCAAGTTATAAGTGTTCCTCTAGTCCAGTTTTGCAAAAAAGTTGCCCCCTTATGGCAATTCAAACTGTTAATTAGGGGCAATGGGTAGCAACTCCTAACTGGTATTTTGTTTAAGCCCCTATAATCTCAGGTTCCCATCATTTTTGGTTACAGAAAGAACCCTTCTCCCAACAGAGAAGTGGAGGGTCTGATTAACCCTGAGACAAGTGCCTTTTGAATATACTTGTCCATGGCCAGCCTTTCATTTCCTGAAAGAGTTTTCCTCAAGGAGGATAGGTCCCTGGAAACAACTACAGCACAGTCATAGCACCAATGGGACTGTAGTGTGGTTGCTATCTGTTTACAAAAAACAATCAGGGAGATCAGAATACGCAGGACACTTTTGAAATCATAGGTTGCAAACTCTGGAATGTCAATTCAAGTTTGTCTTTCAACCATACATGACTGCAGCCAAACGAGACAGCGTTACTCTAGGGCCAAGGTGCAGAATGGTACCAGCGTTCACACACAACACATTCAGAATAAAAGAGGCCCAATCCCCTCCGATCCCAGCGACACCACAGCCTGAGGCCTAGGCTGCGCACAAACAAGTCAACAAACCCGTATAGAATTTCAGTAAAATACAATGGCGCAGAATATGCATGAACATCGTCCAGACCTCCCAGTCCACAGATCATCTCTCAACTGGCCTCATCACCTGCTAGGCAATACCACGGCTTAGAAGCCCAGTCCTTGCATATACAGGCACAAAGAATATTAGTAAAAACACAACCAGGCAAATGTAAATAGTCCAGACCCCTCAGTTGATCACAACTGCGCTGTGCTACCCTGGTAAAGCACGATGGCTCAATTGCCTCTCCTCCAGCAACTGAAAAGCAAGTGACCTTGCACCCTGCAGCTTGAGGCCCCAAGTCCATCGGGTGCTGCCAAGAATCTGCAGTCAACCCCAACAGAGCTTGTCTTCTGCCAGGCAAAAGCCTGGGAGAGCAGTGCCAACTCCATTCTGGACCTCTGGTAAAGCGCATCGGCTTTGTCTGCTCACTCCAGCGGCTGCAATCAGGTGAAACTGTGGCTTCAGGCCTAGTACTCACCATGACCGAAGCCAGGGAGCTCCCCCGCCATCTACCTCTGTTCTCATCCAATAAGCCAGCTAATCGAACATGTGGCGTACCAGATTAACAATGGCCAAAGGGGTCTTGCGGTCGCAAGTAAAACAACTGACAACTCGAGCAACAGCAGGTTGCGCAGCTTCTTCATTATCCCTGCCAACGAGCAACTTGCTGATGGTGTAGCCCTGCAGCACTGCAATTTCTTAATGTATAGCAGGATCTTGCAGTCATTAGAAGTTTAAGTAGAACAGTAGCACCTTTTGTTGACGCTGTAAAAGCAGCAGCGACCAGTCACACCGCCGTCTTGCCGGAATCTGAGGCAGATGCAGAAACACAGGTGACAGATTTGGGAACTCGGGAAGCTTCTAGGAGGTGGTCCTCAAGACAGCTGGAAGCTCAGCTCTGGATACTACCATTAGACCAGTCTATATCAGGGTCATGCTGTGATAAGCATGGATACCCCAAGGTGACAGCGATCCCAGGGGAGCAGACAAGGTAAAATCTGAAGCAAAGGGGCTTTGAAACACGACACCTTTCCTTGCTCAAGTGGTCTACAATCAAGAGTGATGGTTGTCAAAGGATGATCAAACCTTGAGATTGGGGCTCTTGTCTGTCAGGCAACACCCAGATCTAAAAGAAATTACCTGTAGAGCTGGAGTCTAAATGCCCAAAGGGTCAGTTCCTCGCTGCCCCAGGCAAATAAAGAGGGCACATGTACCCAGATGTAGTAGGTATCTTCAGGACAGTCACAGATATTGGATGGCCCCTAGAGTTTCTGACCTCTGGGCTAGTAGGTTGAAAGTGCCTTGCTTCCCTGCAACAGTCTCCCTCTCTCAATCTCCTGTCCTGCTTAGCAGGGGTGAGACAGGTTCTGCCAAGCTCCCCCACCGGCTTGGTTATGGGTGGGGGATGCTTGCGCTGAGGATGATTAGAAAAATGTGGGTGAAGAACATGGAAAGCAGGAACCTAATCTGGGGAACCCTCTGGTGCTGCGACATCAGATGATCAAGTTTGATAGCTAAGTTAATCAGTCCATCGAGGTCCTGAACCAGTTCACGAGCTGTCAGCTCATCCATAAGCTTTTCACTCAGTCATCTGTGGAGTATGGCAACAAGGGCGTCTCCAATGTAGCCCACACCAGAGCCTTACCCGACAGGAGTGATATATATGCCTCCTTGCTCCATACAATGGGAAACTTGATAGCGACTGTGTTAGGAACCCACACCACACCCAAATAAAACAGCATTCTTCTAGGGTCAAAGTGAAGTGCAAAGCATACATAGCAGATTCAAAATTAGTGAGCAAAAAAAAAAAAAATTTATAGTCCAAGATCGTGAGCAACATGTCCCACAAACTAATGGTACAGTCGGCAATGGGGGATTGGTTCTGGGATCTCCCCCCCCCCCCCCCCCCCATGGGTACCAAAAAACGTGGATGCTCAAGTCCCTTATATAAAATGGCGTAGTATTTGCATAGAACCTACGCACATCCTCCCGTATACTTTAAATCATCTCTAGATTACATAATACCTAATACAATGTAAATGCTATGTAAATAGTTGTTATACTGTATTGTGTAGGGAATAATGACAAGGAAAAGAAGTCTACATGTTTAGCAAAAGGATTTGAGTACAGGAGCAGGGAGGTTCTACTGCAGTTGTACAAGGCCTTGGTGAGACCGCACCTAGAATATTGTGTGCAGTTTTGGTCCCATAATCTGAGGAAAGACATTCTTGCCATAGAGGGAGTACAAAGAAGGTTCACCAGATTGATTCCTGGGACGGCAGGGCTTTCATATGAAGAAAGACTGGATCGACTAGGCTTATACTCACTGGAATTTAGAAGATTGAGGGGGGATCTTATTGAAACGTATAAAATTCTAAAGGGATTGGACAGGCTAGATGCAGGAAGATTGTTTCCGATGTTGGGGAAGTCCAGAACGAGGGGTCACAGTTTAAGGATAAAGAGGAAACCTTTTAGGACTATGAGGAAAAACTTCTTCACACAGAGAGTGGTGAATCTGGAATTCTCTGCCACAGGAAACAGTTGAGGCCGGTTCATTGGCTAAATTTAAGAGGAAGTTAGATATTGCCCTTGTGGCTAAAAGGACCAGGGGGTATGGAGAGAAATCAGGTACAGGGTTTTGAGTTGGATGATCAGCCATGGTCATACTGAATGGCGGTGCAGGCTCGAAGGGCCGAATGGCCTACTCCTGCACCTATTTTCTATGTTTCTAGTACAGACACAACCATCGTAGCTCTTCTGGGAATGCTGATGCTGCCTTGGCATCAGCCGATCCCGATTCTCCCGTGATCTTCAAGTTCTTGAGGCTGTAGCGCTTTACGTAGCTAGCCAGCCATCCCTTACTAGCTTTAAACTCCTTCCTCTCGCTCACAACACAAGTAGCAAATGAATGAGATGCGAGGTGAGCAATGCTCAAACAACAAGTAATACTTTTAATCATCTCTAGATTACAGTACTTATAATACCTAATACAATGGAAATGCTATGTAGATAGTTGTTTCAATGTATTATTTAGGGAATAAGGACACTTTGGAGGAGGCACAATAATACTAAAGTCAGGATCTGTGGAGGTTGAGGGCTGAGGAGCACTTCAGCAAGCGATATGCCACTTTTCAAAAGATCTAAGATTTCTAATTTCTCTGTGAGAGATAGCACTTTATGCTCCCTATTAGCCTTTGAGGAATTTGCTTTGACAACTTATTTGTTTTTTAGGAGACATTTTTTCACAGAAGTAGCGACGGGACGAGAGGCAAACAATGCTTAAATAATGAGTGCTGGAGAGGAAACATCCGGGTTTTCCTGTTCTGCAGTTGGTTGAATCCGCGCATGCGGAACCCGTGGATAAGGAGGGCGGACTACAATTCCTGGAAATTCAGCCTGTCATTCCACCAATTGAACACTGGAGGGCAGCATCAGTGGGAGGCCAGCTCTAAACAGAGCACAAATGCCACACTATACTGCCTCTGGTGTCTCCTCACCTGGACTGCAACATCAGGCAAGCCTGCAGCTTGGGGCCTAGTCCTTGTTACAATCAAGGCTATGCAGCTCCCTCACTGCCTATCTCACCACCAAACTAGGGACACAGGCCTGTAGCATCTTACACTATCAATGTACAACAGGAACTTGAGATAGCAAAAAAAACCATCAAAGACAATCACCCTCAGTTACACAGCACACAGTCTCCATGCACCAACTCCAGTGCCTTGGAGTAGCAGGCAGCAAGGTGGTCTGCACCCAGGCTCACTCCTCCACTGAGACATGTTGCTAGCACCACTAGTCAACTCACTGATGTGGTGGACCTGCTTACCTCATGTTCTTGAGTCTAGTTTAGTCTTACAATCTTAAAAAACACATTTACCAAAGGAGAAAAAAAAAGCTCCTGTGGTTGGCCCCTGAGAGGCCACCATGTCCAAACACATAACTGTCTTACCAGACTTGGGGATTCTTATCAAAGCACTTGATATTGGGCAACCTTTCAATACCATCTGGCGCAGTCAGGGATGTTCCTGACAGACTGGCTCCATGGGTCTCTGAACAGGTCTTGATGGCTACCACCAACTCTTGCAGCACCTCTTTGAGCCAGCCAACTACCACATTTTGCAGTGCCAGGGATAACCAGAGTTCAAATCCTGCTAGATCCAGGGGTTGCTTAGTCATGCTGCATCTTCAGACCCACATGTCAAATCACACAGAGACTTGGAAGGGTTAAATAAAACTAGGAATTTTACTAACAAAAGAGACAAAGTAAAACTTACAAGGTCTTTGACAGAATAACTTGGCCATAACTTCACTAGACATGAATCAGGACAGCTAAGCCAACAAGGGACTAGTTCCAGAGCATGAAAGAATCTGTGACCAGATAATGAAACCCCAGACTAATTACAAGCTAACAAGTAACTATTCTGGTAAGAGGTAAAAGTTAAAGGATACTTAGCTGGACACCTGCAAAGTCTCAGAATAAATTGCAAGAAATCAATGAACTTAAATGTAAACTAAAGACCTAACAATAACATATTAAAAAAAATCACAAAATACAATAATACAGATAGTTATAATTAATAACATGCAGAGAATACAAAACAAACTCGGAGCCCTCAGAATACTCTACCAACGACCCGAGATCATGACAGGATTCCAGTGGTACAGGCTAACTTCCACTACTTCTGAGCAATCTTTGGACCACAGAAACTTACACCACAATAAAGGACAATTGAACCAATGCTTTGCTTTGTTTCAACTTACAGATTCCTGTAAAAACAGAATTCATTTCTTTGGGGAGGGGGGGATTGCGGGAAATGGACAGATTTCTGTTCTTTGTGTTCCTATGCATTAAAGGATAAACAGTTGGTCATTATTTCCCAAATTGCTGTACATTAGGAATTGTGCCTAAAATGGGAAAGTACCAAAGTGGCTTAATTTTTTTTATAAGAAGGGGCAGGAAGCGGAAAAAAAAATAACTGAAGACCTATCATTTGATTGCCTGAAAGTTACTGGAATCTATCATAAAATTCCATGCTAACATCCTTTTATTTTGTTGAATTGTTTTTCCAAAGGTAATTTTAAAACACATTCTGTGAACTTTCTTCACTATTCTGTTACGTGTTCAAAAAATTCCAAAAAGCTGTTTGAAACATAAGCTGTCCTTTAGTTATGTATAGTTGAAGGTTTGAGTTCCTCCTGATCTACTCATGAATCTTGGAATTTCTTCACACTGCTACTTCTCTACGCTCTACCTTTACATGTGAAAATATTTCCTATTAATGTTTTACAATTCTGTTCAATTTTGGCTAATAGTCTCAAGTTGTAGCTTGCTTTTTTCCGGTCAACACTGAACCTAGTTATAATGTGGCCATAGTTTATACTGTAACCAAGTCTGATCCTGCATGCCTGTTCAATATCAATTTATTGACAAAGGAAACTATCCTAGGTGCACTATTAAAACAAAAAACACATGTTTTAACTTCAAAAAAATTCTATCCACTTTTGAGAAAGATTAACTGGATAATATTAACTTTGAGCAAACTGTTAGGTTTAAGTGTAAGTGCAAGCTGGCTTTTTCTCACTGAGGTTGGGTGAGACTAGAACTAGGTGAAATGGTTAAGGGGAACGTGAGGGGAAACTTCACTCGGAGAGTGGTGAGAGTGTGGAATGAACTACCAGTGGAAGTGGTGGATGCAGGTTTGATTTCAACATTAAAGAGGAATTTGGAACAGTGCATGGATGGGAAGGGTATGACGGGCTATGGTCCAGGTGCAGGTCTATGGGACTAGGCAGAATAATAATATGGACTGGATGGGCCAAAGGGTCTTGTTGTACTATAGTGTTCCATGACTCTATATTTTCATTAATTTATTCTGATTGCTTAGCAACTTTTGCTGGACTGTCAGTAATGATTTCTTGTTATCAATTCTGTTTGTATACACCGTTTTTATAAAATGCTATGCGGTGATTGACCGGTACACCGAGAATCATTTCTGGCCCTGCAGTAGGTTTCAGTGGGACTCAAGGTCCAAGGATTGAGAGATCAGTGAATAGCTGTTTAAACAATCAGCCACATCAATAAGGAACAGGTTGTGCTGTACGGATCCAGCAACAATAAGTGAGGGAGGGGTTTTTATAACAAATAAAACATTTATTAAACACTGAAAAACAAACCCCCAAAAGTAAACAAACCACTAACATAACTAGAAATCAGCTGCTGTGCAGCAGCTTAAACAGTTCTTAAAGTAATAAAGCTTAAACAGTTCTTAAAGGAATAAAGTGAAAACAGTTCTTAAAGCGATGTTGTAAAAAACAGTTCTTCAAAGTAGTACTGCAAAAGTTCAAAATGCTTACAGTCCATTAAAGGAGAGACTTTTTAGACAATTTAAATTCTCTTTCACGTCATGTTGTTGTGGTTCCCAGTCGAACTACTTTTCCCACGGAGAATTTACGAAAATGAAAATGAAATGGCTTAAAGGCACTGACCTTTCCTTGACAAAACTGTACCCAAACCCTATCTGCTGTTCACAGGGGTTACCATAGGGACAGCCAACGAATTCCTTCCGAATGAGGATCAAACAAGGTCGAACCTGTTTCACCATCGAAATCGACTTTCCTCGATCTTTTAACTCCCGAACTCCGATCTTCACTCTCCACTGATTTTTAACTGGCAGTATTATAAAGAAACTGCTGGCAATGACCTTTTAAACTTTAGGCATTAAATAAAACTCCATCTTTCAACCAAACTGCATCATAATATTGGACCACGCAGTGGCATGGAGTCAAAATGGCAAATCCAGCCACGAACTGCCCCTCCTCACAGGGAGGGGCCCTCCTTTCATACCCTGTAAAAAAAAAACCTGTCACATGATCTCTACTGGCAGGAAAATGACGTCACTCCACCATCACAAGACTACTACCTTAAGTCCAGTATAGCTTCAATACCACTGTCACGTGTCACGGGTACGTAACAGTGCATAGATGCTGGAGATTGATCTTTTAAATCCATCTATCTCCATCTTAAACTGTTTCCTCCACTTGTCCAGGGGTGGGGAAGCTGGCAAAGGTACACAGAGGTTCACTACCACTGAGTAAAGAAATTTCTAGCCACCTTAGTTTTAACTGGCCTCTTGATTGTGACTCTCCTTCCAGTGAGAAATTTACCTCGTCAACAAGCACTACAAGGATATTCTCTGTTTGAATAAGATCACTCCAGGGAATACAAACTCAAATCATCTAGCCCAGGGGTTTCTGACCTTTTTTATGCAATGGACTCTTACCATTAACTGAGGGATCTGTGTGCCCTGGTTTACCTAATGCAGCCTCTTGATAGGACAACCTGCTTGTTCTTTCCTGGTGTATCTTTTTTCACACTACCAGCAAATGTACTATGTTCTTTTTAGGTAATGGGACCAAAACTGCACAATATTCCCAGGTGACCTCAAGAGCACCCTGTACTAACATAACTTCCTTCTTATTAAATTTTACTCTTTTTGCTATTATTGGTCAAAATGCCGTTTGTTGCCTTTAATATTTTTTGAAACTACGAACTTTTTGTAACTCGTGCACCAGAAAACCTTGATTTCGCCAAGTTCCTCCAGTGTTTTTATTTTGCTCTGGATCCCTGTGAACTGAATTTCGATAAACTATTTTTTGATTCCTTGTGAAAAAGCTGTTATCAACTGATCCATGGCCAACACTGGTCATTACTGTCTATAAATAAAAGACAGTTATTTGGTATCATTTCGCTGAAATGTTTTCCTCTTACCTTCCTTTGAATAAACTAGTCCATGTGAAAGACACCATACTCTCTCAGATGCAAATACTCCCTGTTGCTGTACTGCAATTGTAAAGTTATATATTGGACTATTTGGATGTGCAGCTGAATTTAATATATCTAGACCACCATTAAAGTGACCATTGTAATTTGTGCACAAAAGAATATCTAAAATCTGGAACAACCTTTCTGCTAGTCCACCTAAGATAAACTGATTTGATTTATCCAAATCCAGTTTACTATATCTGTTTTATTGTGGATCAGTTATACACTTGTATCTTTACCATCTGGGACATTCAGACGTCCTGTGGTTTCTCAAACAGTGCTGCAAGTTTGGTCAATGATTACTTGTGCAAGACTTTATGTAACGCAGCAGAGATCTTTGATGTTTATTAATTAGATTGGTTTATTGATTGCATTTCAGGTTTCAGTCAGTAATTGTTCCAGATATATTGTAGCAATCCAGCATTTTTTCTTTTCACCATTGTGATACAATCTAAAGGCTATCGAATAGCAAGAATAACAAAATTTAAGAGTACACCCTCCAGTGTTAAGTTCTGATTTCTGAGAACCACAATAAATGAGAAAACAAAAGGCAGTGAGTTTTTCAATCTAAAGGCAGTGTCTGTTTCTAGCAGGGTATAATAATTTTACTATATGCATGTCAGGTCATGCATGTGTAAGTAACATGGCATGGGGAAAATGATAAAATAGAAAGTAAGTCAGATCTCCATGTTTACAGATGACACAAAGATAGAAGTAGTTTGTAAAGAGTGAAAGAAATATTAAAGGACCATAGTGGTTGATGATTTATTTTAACTTTTTAAAATGCTAAAATGTAATACTCAATCTGAGCATCTATGTTTGATCAAAGAATGAAGTATGCATGTTGACTTCACTTCCCTCAGGTGCACCGTTCTAACAGACCAATTGTCTGCAAAGGATGCAGGAGAACGTTTACCAGCAACTTGCAGCATGGCGCAAGGCGGCTTGGCCTCTGCGATAGCTGCACGTGTGTGATGACAACAAACGAGGAAGCATCTCCGGTCAATCTAAGCCAGACTGAGCAGGGTTTGGAAACCCAGGAGAAGGAGGACAAAGATGCTAACTGGCCTGTGTACATAGAATCAAGTGAAGAAAATGAGTCCGCTGGAGACAATGTGGACGACAAGCAACAGATTCAGAGAAGTTTGACAGATAGTGAAGGATTTATTTAGTGACACAGTTTATTCCCTCCACTCCAGATGGGTTGCAAATGTTCTTCCCTAAGCATCATGATAAGCAAGTGCAGTAATGTACCATTATAGTGTTGGAACCTTCAAGGCCAAAGAAACTCCAGCCAATATAGATCCCTTATTCATTTTCAAATGGGGTATCAACAGTTGGAATGGACCTCTGCCCAAGGAATCCAATTAGAAGTTGGTAAACTGGACAGAAGAATAATATAGAATGGTTGCCAACCTGAATGGAGGAAGCTGGGAAGCCTCTTTCTGTGATAATTTCTTAAATAGAAAGAGCCAAATATCTGCTGGTACAACCAAAGTAAAATCCAGAGCCAATTCCCTTTCAGCGTTTGCTGATTATTACTGCTTGAGAATATTTTTCCCAAAAGAAACTCTGCAAATACAATGGGACTGTGCTAATTCTACTTTAAATGACTTGTTCTAAGCAAATTAAATTTTGCTTGACTATGCCATTGGCTAATCACTTAGTTCAAGATCAAACAACTTGTAATGTTCTGCATTGAATAGATTTGTGGATAAACGTTTTATTTTAAAAAGCACTAAAATGGTGGTGTTAGTGCATTCAGATCATCTTTGAATTTTATGTGGATGTTTTCTAACTTGTACTTAGTGAACATTGTGTTGATGTTCCTTCGGTTGAGTAAAAAGTCAGTTCTCCAAGACTTTTATTTAGGGGCCAATAGCCAGACCAACTGGATAGCCCGGTCCTGGCTGCGATACTGAACATTCTTTAATCACTATATGCCACAAATGGAGGCAGGCAAGTTGGACTTCAGACAACTGAAGAAATTTCTCCAGCACTTGATATATTTATGATAATTGTAACCATTCTCATTATCGTCTTTTTCTGTTTATGTTATCTTTTTTTATTGTAAGGGGTGGTGGGGGCAGGATTTGTCCCCAATCCTGGAAATCTGCAGGTTTGGTTAAACAGTAATGAACTGCTGTAATGCTGAGAACTCGATGAACCCTATTCTTCACATCAGAAAATAAAATTCAAGGGCTAGAAAATAGTATTTAAACGCAACTTAGAAAAGAAGCTGAACCTTGTCCAATATAAAACACTGTTTTGAACTGCTTTCAACTGCAATAATTTTTAATTCACATTTGACCTCTCAAAGGGAACAAGTAGAAGACTAAAATGCTTACCTGAAAGGTCTCCTCACCATTGTCTCTCTGACAGATTATATTGCTATTTGATAGCCCTACATCAATAAATTGTCAATGTTTGTGTGGTCCACATAATAATAGGGTGGAAGCATAGACCCCGTGATTGATGCATCATTCCTTTGGTGTCAAGATGTTTGCTGTTTTTAAGCTCATCTTTTTAATAACTGATTGGATGTGATTTTAATGTATGTGTGCATGTTATAAAGTTTGTTCTCAGCTGTGATGAGTCTAATGTTCTTTGATTAGGTACAGAGAATCTTTTAATCATGCTGCACTAATCTTGGAATATGAAGAAAAAGAATGATAGTATGTTCCTTTGTCCCCCCAACCCCAATGCTATGGGTTCAAATATATTCTCTCCCCATAGTACATGTGCAAAAACCTATTTTGTAAATTTTTACCTGTTATTTATCAACACAAATTTATTTGTGACACAAAATTGTTATTAATAAGGCTTTTGACGTACCAAAGGATCTCAGCAAGCTTCATGGTAATGTTAACGAACAAAATTTGACACCACACTGCATAATGAGATACTAAGTGAGGAAAAATGAAAACTTGCTTGATACTTTTTCCTTGCTTAAGAAGGAAAGAAACAGAAGAATGGAGAGGTTTGAGGGTAGGATCCCAGAACTGAAGATATAATCCACATTTGTGGATTGATTTTAGTATTTAATCTGCAGGCCACTTCAAGGGGTGTGGGGGTGGGTTGATAGTGTAGCTTGCTAGAAGCTGGAATGGTTTGGATGGACTCCAGTGATGATAATAATAAATTCATTTAGTTTAACTGGTCTTTTTTTTTACCTGTTTTGCATTGAGAGGAAATTTGATCAAGTAAGTTGGTAATCTTTAAATTCAGGCACCTGGATATTAAATCCAGCCTAGAGAAATGGAATTTATCTCTCAACTAACTGTTTCCATTGATAGTAAATGTGACTACATGGCCAATAAATTATGGGTCATTTATGCAGCTTTATTTGTGTACAGATGATGTGAGGGAAGTTGTGCTATTGAATAGGTGATCTAATCAAGTTTAGAATCAAACCACCAACATATGAAACCAATGAAATTGCCCACTCTGCTGGCAGAGTCAAGTGGAAACTTGAGTATGTGGATGAAAACAAATTTTTAATCTACACCTACACTTGTTATAATAATGTTACCAGGGGAGCAAATAGATGCATATTAGGTTAGTTACTAGCAATCAGTTCAAAATGTAAGACTCTAGATCTGGAGAGAAATTTCCCTCGTGCTGGTGCAGAGTAAATGGATCTTTACCGGTAATGAACCCATATGTTGTTCCATGGTGTATCCAAGAAATTCCATTCGCACTTCGAATCAATACAGCTTGAAAGCTTTCTGAAGAATTTTTATTAATTAAGCTTGTTGCTTTATAACAAAAAAATTTAGATTTCCTGTACAATTTTCTACAATGTTTTCAGTTTGAAGTACAAATTGATGCATAATACTGTTCAGTAATAGTGCTGTTAAGCAGGCTGGTGGCGTGGTGGCATCAGCACCAGACTTTGAGGCAAAAGATCCCAAGTTCGAATCCGGCCGGCTCCTAGCAACTCAGCCTCATAAAAAAACCTCGTACGGCAATGGCAAGAAATGCCGCCTGATGCGCCACAAGGCGTGAAAAGGATCAACTCCCAACAGCATCGTGTTGTTGACGTATCCGTAACAAATGGATAATTCTTGTGGTCAACTGTAAGGAATAAAGAAGGAGTGGGGAGGACAGGCCTTTGCTACTGTCTTTAATAAGATTATTGCTAACCTTATAGTAATCTCAATCCAGTCTCTCCCTATAGGAGGGAATATGCCACAGCATAAAAATACTTGTTTATGAATAAAATTGTTTGCAGTGAAATCCATTAAAAGTCGGTAATGATTGTTGTGTTATGCACAAACGTGTGAGCTGAAGGGAAAGCATACTGTAAAGAAGATGGGTATCACCCCGTTGATCTGTGGTTATTGAGTAACATTGGCTCCCTGTTAAGCAATGGCTCAATTTTTTAAAAAAATCTTGTGTTTTCAAATCCTTACAGTGTATGACCTTGTCTCTAATTCTCATAAACCTCTTCAGCTCCACAACCACTGAGAAATCTTTGTACCTCCACTTTTGACTTTTTGATCCTCAAATTGAAATATCAAAACATTAATGGCAGTCTCCTGCCAAAGTTATAACTACTTGAATACCAACTCTAAATCACCCAGCTTTTCTTTATTCCTTAAAACTTATGTTTACAATTAAACTTTTGCTCAGACTCTGGTATCTCCTTTTGTGGTTTGGTGTCAAATTTTACTTTTGAGTATTTTGCTATGTTAAAGGTAATATAACTACAAATTGTGTTTGATGTTTCAGTTGCTATGAATAGTACAATAAAAGAACACAGCCCCACTCCACAATTCAAGTACTTTCAATCTCATTGGATAACATTATAAAATTTAGAGATATGTACAAGGTGATTAATATCCTTTTTGAATGCTCTTTAAATTTTAAGGTGTACCTTAACCTCCTCGCAAAAGAGGGCGCTGTCTTTAAAAAATGATCAAGAGACTGTACAATTTGTATAGGTTCCAAGTGCAGAATTAATGCAAAGGTACATTTCATAATAGCAGAACTGTTTTTGGAATTGCAATATTTGTACTGACAAGTAGGAATATTTTAAAAAAAATGAATGGATTAATTTTCCTCAACCTCCCATGTTAGAGTCTTCTGGAGGAGGAATAGAATTTATGCCTCTGATTAGTCATTCTGAAAACTATTACTCCCACACATGAGATTCAGAAACTTGGTAACTGATGATTATCTGAAAGGATTTTACTTTTGGTTCAATTATTGGCCACTTTTGAACCCTTTTTCCCCACCTTTAGGATCACATACTTCAATATTTCATATTTTTGACTAGAATATTCATTAGGCAACTTCCCAGCTTCTCTCTACAGTTGCTGTTTTATGGTAGCCACTAAGATATTTGCATGAAATGCCCGTTCTTTTTTTATATTTTATCTCTTCCCCCAACAGTTCGGTAACTCCCTATCCCTCTGTTCTCTTTTGCAAAACTGTTCCACCCAAAATCCTGTGTCACTTCTTTGGTCTAGACTTTTCCCCTGAAAGGAAAAGTGCATTTAAATGGGATTACATTTTCAACTCTACACTGATTAGCAAATTTGATGCCCACTACAGTCTTGCCTACACAAACAGTAATTCTACGTTGTACATCTTAAGTTTGGAGTTTGTATCTTTCAACTGCAGTAGATTCCCACATGACTCGTCAAGAGAAAAAGACTGAAGCTGGTGGCAACTCTGCAATGTATAGGATACTAACGTGACTCGATGGCGACTCATTTTTTTAATGTGTACCTGTTTTTGAATGTGTTTTCCTATTTCCTTAAAGAAAAGATCTTTTTTCATCCTTCACATCTTAGTGGACCATCTGTTTTTGGTGCTTCGGTGCTGAATTTCATAGATTGTGACCTTGTGGACATTGTTGGCGTCAATGTGCCAGTAGGTGCAATGGAATTGTAAATTCAAGTATTTTATGATCATTCAACAATATGGCAGTTTCTGACTTCTAAATTTAAATTTCTGTTAACTACTTCAAATGTCAGCTGGAAAAAAAAACTGGTATCTTTTGTGCAACATGGACATCTTTGTTTCTATAATCTAAATAACCAAAATAAATGTGACCTAGTGCTTAGAAGATCAGCTACATTGTAGCCATGTACCTCTATTACAATTATTAAAATGCATTTTCATTTTGTATATAGTTAAGATATTTCGTATTATTCAGACATGATGCAGCCAATTTTGGATCATGGGAAATTGGGGTAAACTCAATGGCAGACATAATGAAACATCTCGAAAACAGCCAACCAAGATTCCCATCTAAATTAGTCCCATCTGGAGCTGGTAAGCAATTTTATCTTCAACTTTTTGCTACAAATTTTACGGCGTTCAAATGGTTGGAGTACCTTGTCATTTATCCACGTAATCTGTAGATTGTGATTTTCACTGGATATGATGTACTATATATCTGCCCTCATTCAAACTTTTCTAATCTAATAACTAGACTAAGCTCTTTAATGAGATGAATTCCAGACTGAATTGTTAAGCTGCTTTACTTTATAGACACAAGTCAACTTTAAGCTTATTTTCTTTAAAAATAAGGAAAAAATAGTTTTTTTTAAACAGTCTGTTTGCTACATGCTTCTCACTAAATGGTTAATTGCAGCAACTGACATGCAGTATTTTTAATATGTTTTTTTTTTGATATGTTAAACGATTTAGAACCCTTGAGCATCCTCATCCAATATTCTTAAGAAATGGAAGAGCAGTGTTCTTTATAGATTTTCCAAAATGGGGATTTTCTGTTCAGTCTGGCAGCTAAGCCTTGTGTCCCCTTCCCAAGAATATATCATCCCCAGAACACTGAATGTTGGACTTAAGGTAATAAATTACCTCAACCACAAAAGGAATAGGTGCTCTGTTTCCCCATTGAGAAGGGAAAGGAGATGACATCCACAGTTATTACAGACATACCCAAATTTCCTTCCAACCACCACTATTTCTTTTGTCCCTGGCCATTCTGAGATAATAAATTTGTTTTAAAATTTGTTATAATTATTATTCTTGGATACTGTAGAATTTGCAGAAATGCCCTAACAATGGTCAAGAATGTTAACCTGTTGATCTTACCTAACCTTTTAAGATCATTAAGTCATGAATAATTTGGATAATTGGACAATACATTGCACCAGGAAGCAGTTATTAATTAGAGTTTTGTATCTCAGATCAATGCTTGTCTTAATAGTGTGACAGATGCTCTGATTGTTGTAAATACTGCAAGATACTAAAAAATAGGCTGCAGTGTTTAACTATTAATCTACTGAGTCGATTTAAAGCTGCTGCTCTGATTAACCCTTTGGGGATATAATTTGAAAAGCTCCTAAGATATTTAAAATTTATTTGAAAGGAGTTTCTCTCCATTCTAACTCAAGGGTGTGGGAGTAAATGGATTTCTTACTCTTCTATATCATAAAATCGGGAGGAAGTTACAGCTTGTGATTCAGCTGGGAGCTCAGAGAATTCGACCATTGTAGGTAGGATTTAAGCCTACCTGGGCAATACCTGTGGAGGAGGGAGAACTGCGCAGGTGCGAGTGACGTCAGCGTCGAGCGCGCACTTTAAAAGGCAGGACTTCTTTTCAGAGCGGGCAGTGGAGTCCGTGGAAGCAGAGTCCTGGGCTTTGGCTAAGTGGGGAGTCCGTGGAAGCAGAGTCCTGGGCTTTGGCTAAGTGGGGAGTCCGTGGAAGCAGAGTCCTGGGCTTTGGCTAAGTGGGGAGTCCGTGGAAGCAGAGTCCTGGGCTTTGGCTAAGTGGGGAGTCCGTGGAAGCAGAGTCCTGGGCTTTGGCTAAGTGGGGAGTCCGTGGGAGCAGAGTCCTGGGCTTTGGCTAAGTGGGGAGTCCGTGGAAGCAGAGTCCTGGGCTTTGGCTAAGTGGGGAGTCCGTGGAAGCAGAGTCCTGGGCTTTGGCTAAGTGGGGAGTCCGTGGAAGCAGAGTCCTGGGCTTTGGCTAAGTGGGGAGTCCGTGGAAGCAGAGTCCTGGGCTTTGGCTAAGTGGGGAGTCCGTGGAAGCAGAGTCCTGGGCTTTGGCTAAGTGGGGAGTCCGTGGGAGCAGAGTCCTGGGCTTTGGCTAAGTGGGGAGTCCGTGGAAGCAGTGTCCTGGGCTTTGGCTAAGTGGGGAGTCCGTGGAAGCAGTGTCCTGGGCTTTGGCTAAGTGGGCTTCGGCGTAAGGGGACTTCGGTAAGCCTGTGTGATTGCTCGCTGAGGGGTAGATGGTAAGGTCACTCGGTGCTTTTTAGACTTATTCTATTAATCCAGTTCAGGTATGGGGGAGACAGTCAGAGCAGTGGTGTGCTCCGTATGCAGTATGTGGGAAGTCAGGGTCAACACAGTTGTCCCTGATGACCACACCTGCAAAAGGTGCGTCCAGCTGCAGCTCCTATCAGCCCGAGTTAGGGAGTTGGAGCGGGAGCTGGATGAACTACGGATCATTCGGGAGGCAGAGGCAGAGATAGATAGGAGTTATCAGGAGGTAGTCACACCAAAAATCCAAGAAGTAGACAGATGGGTGACAGTCCAGAGAGGCAGGGGGAGCAGGCAGAGAGAGCAGAGCACCCCTGTGGCCATTCCCATTAACAATAAGTATACCGTACTGGATACTGTTGATGGGGATGACCTACCAGGAATGAGTTGTAGTGGTCCTGCCTCTGGCACAGAGGTTGAACCCTCAACTAGGAAGGGGAGGAAGGAAGAGAAGAGAGTGATAGTTTTAGGGGATTCTATAGTCAGGGGGGCAGATAGGGGATTTTGTGGGGCAGATCGGGAGTCTCGGATGGTATGTTGCCTCCCTGGTGCCAGGGTCCAGGACATCTCAGATCGGGTGCAGGCTATTCTTGAGAACGAGGGCATGAACCCAGATGTAGTGGTCCATGTAGGGACCAACGATGTAGGTAAGGTAAGTGAGGGGGTCTTGCTTAGAGAGTTCAGGGAATTAGGAGGGAAGCTGCAAGGCAGGACCTCCAGGGTGACAATCTCGGGATTGCTACCTGTGCCACGTGCGAGTGAGGAGAAGAATAGAATGATTATGCACGTTAATACGAGGCTGAGAGCATGGTGCAAGAAGGATGGGTTCAGGTTTTTGGATAATTGGTCTTTGTTCCAGGGACATTGGGATCTGTTTCGAAGGGACGGTCTACATCTGAACTGGAGGGGTACTAACATTCTTGCAGGAATGTTTGCCAGTGCTGCTCGGGGGGGTTTAAACTAGATGTGCAGGGGGCAGGGATCCAGATTACGAGAGAAGATGATATGATGAAGGATAAGGGACAGGTGGGGAATACACGTTTCCCAAATATTAATTGTGTAAAGGAGAAAGGTGAGACAGAACATGTGTTGGAAAAGCTACATGTACAGAGGGTTGGCTAGAAGGAGCATGGGGTTAAATGTGTAGAAGGTTTGGGTGATCTTGAGAAGGTCATCAAAATTCAAGGTGCAATTAGCCCGATGGAAGTTCAAGGAGCTGGGTTAGGTACAATAGACAGTGTTTTAAGCAAAGAGAGGAGGAATGGGCTAAGAATTCTATACTTGAATGCGCGTAGTGTCAGAAATAAGACAGATGAGCTTGAAGCTCAGATGAAAATGGGGAACTACGATATTGTTGGGATAACGGAGACATGGCTGCAAGGGGATCAGACCTGGGAATTGAGTGTACCAGGGTATACGTGCTATCGTAGAGACAGAAATATGGGAAGGGGGGGTGGGGTGGCCCTGTTGGTGAGGAATGAGATTCAGTCCTTAGCAAGAGGTGACTTGGGAACAGGGGAAGTAGAGTCTGTGTGGATTGAGCTGAGGAACAGTAAGGGTAAAAAGACCCTAATGGGTGTTGTGTACAGGCCCCCAAACAGTAGCGTGGATATTGGGTACAAGTTGATTAGGGAGTTAACATTGGCATGTGCTAAAGGTAATGCAGTCGTTATGGGAGATTTCAACATGCAGGTGAACTGGGAGAATCAGGTAGGTGCTGGACCCCAGGATAGGGAGTTTGTGGAGTGTCTAAGGGATGTATTTTTGGAACAGCTTGTGCTTGAGCCAACCAGGAACGAGGCTATTTTGGACTTGGTGATGTGTAATGAACAGGAATTGATAAGTGTTCTTGAAATAAAGGAGCCATTAGGAAGTAGTGATCATAACATGATAAGTTTTTATCTACAATTTGAGAGGGATAGGGGCAGATCAGAGGTGTCAGTGTTGCAATTAAATAAAGGAGACTATGGAGCCATGAGGGAAGAGCTGGCCAAAGTTAAATGAGCGGATGCCCTGGCAGGAAAGACAGTGGATCAGCAGTGGCAGATATTCTTGGGGATAATACAAAAGATGCAAATGCAGTTCATTCCAATGAGAAGGAAGGATTCAAAGAGGGGGAAGGGGCCACAGTGGTTGACAAAGGAAGTCAGAGATTGTATAGCATTAAAGAAAAAGAAGTATGACAGGGCTAAGATGAGTGGGAATACAGATGATTGGGAAAGTTTTAAGGAACAGCAGATCTTAACTAAAAAAGCAATAAGGAGAGAAAAAATCAGGTATGAGCTCAGTCTAGCCAGGAATATAAAAGGGGATAGCAAAAGCTTTTTTAGCTATGTGAAGAGAAAGAAGATAGTTAAGAACAATGTTGGCCCCTTGAAGAATGAATTGGAAGAAATTGTTATGGGAAACAGGGAAATGGCAACAGAATTTAATGCGTACTTTAGATCTGTCTTCACCAGGGAGGACACAAGCAATCTCCCAGATGTATGGATGGGCCAGGGTCATAAGATATCAGAGGAATTGAAACAGATTGACATTAGGAAAGAAACTGTGATGAGTAGACTGATAGGACTGAAGGCTAATAAATCCCCGGGTCCAGATGGTCTGCATCCAAGGGTTCTAAAAGAGGTGGCTCAGGAAATTGCGGATGCATTGATAATCATTTTCCAATGTTCCTTAGATTCAGGATCAGTTCCTGAAGATTGGAGAGTGGCTAATGTTATTCCACTTTTCAAGAAGGGAGGGAAGGAGAAAACAGAGAACTATCGCCCTGTTAGCCTAACGTCAGTCGTGGGGAAGATGCTTGAGTCCATTATTAAGGACGAAATAGTGGCACATCTTGATGGCAGTAATAGGATTAGGCCGAGCCAGCATGGATTTACCAAGGGCAAATCATGCTTGACTAATCTGTTGGAGTTTTTTGAGGGTGTAACAGGGATGTTAGACGAAGGTAAGCCAGTGGATGTTGTGACCCTAGATTTTCAGAAGGCATTCGATAAGGTGCCACATAGGAGATTGGTGAGTAAAATCACAGCTCATGGCATTGGGGGCAGGGTTTCAACGTGGATAGAAAACTGGTTGGCAGATAGAAAGCAAAGGGTAGCAGTGAATGAGTGTTTCTCGGACTGGCTGGAGGTGACTCGTGGGGTACCACAGGGCTCTGTATTGGGACCACAGCTCTTTACGATTTATGTCAACGATTTAGATGAGGGCATTGAAAACTATATCAGCAAGTTTGCTGACGATACTAAACTGGGTGGCAGTGTGACATGCGAAGAGGACATTAGGAGAATACAGGGAGACTTGGATAGGCTGGGTGAGTGGGCAGATACTTGGCAGATGTCATTCAATGTGAATAAATGTGAAGTTATCCACTTTGGAAGCAGGTACAAGAGGGCAGAGTATTGTCTGAACGGTGTAGAGTTAGGTAAGGGAGAAATGCAAAGAGACCTAGGAGTCCTAGTTCATCAGTCAATGAAGGTGAATGAGCAAGTGCAACAGGCAGTGAAGAGGGCAAATGGAATGTTGGCCTTTATTACAAGGGGGATTGAGTACAAGAGCAAGGATGTCCTTTTGCATTTGTACAGGGCCCTGGTGAGACCACACCTGGAATATTGTGTACAGTTTTGGTCTCCAGGTTTGAGGAAGGACATTCTGGCAATTGAGGAAGTGCAGCATAGATTCACTAGGTTGATTCCTGGGATGGCAGGGCTGTCTTACGCAGAGAAATTGGAGAGATTGGGCTTGTACACACTGGAATTGAGGAGATTGAGAGGGGATCTGATTGAAGCGTTTAAGATAATTAAAGGATTTGATAGGATTGAGGCAGGAAATATGTTCCAGATGTTGGGAGAGTCCAGTACCAGAGGGCATGGATTGAGAATAAGAGGTCAGTTATTTAAAACAGAGTTGAGGAAGAACTTCTTCTCCCAGAGAGTTGTGGAGGTGTGGAATGCACTGCCTCAGAAGACGGTGGAGGCCAATTCTCTGGATGCTTTCAAGAAGGAGCTAGATAGATATCTGATGGATAGGGGTATGAAGGGATACGGGGTCAAGGCAGGGACTGGGTATTGATAGTGAATGATCAGCCATGATCTCAGAATGGCGGTGCAGACTCGAGGGGCCAAATGGTCTACTTCTGCAACTATTGTCTATTGTCTAAAATCGCTCTGTTGTTATTTGTTACACAGAATATCAAAAATTTCATAGTGACATTAGATTACATTAATGTTTATTCATGTGGGAAAAGTAGCCAGATAATCATTTGAAAGGAGAAGAAATTGGAAAACCCTTCCAAAATATGGAGGTATTGATAAACATCGCGACAGACTTGGAGAAAGTTAGGAATTGTGGAAGGAAAAGTTAAGTATTGTATGGCAGAAGAATATAGAGTACCTTACATGTGGTATAATAAATCTAAACTTGTCTGAAGTTGAAGCCATTTATATAATAGTGTAAAATGATTTGGACATGAAGTTAAAGGAAAGTTATTGTCTTGCTGAAGCCTTTCCAATCAAAAAAAAATTTGTTGATGTGTGGATTTGTGAACAATAAATTTGAACACAAAAGTGGATAGTTTTGGATAACTTTTGGAGGCCCGTGACTGGTGGTGTGCTGCAGGGGTTTGTGCTGAGTCTAATTAATAAGTTAGATGATAATGTGGTGAACTGGAACAGCAGATTTGCAGGTGATGCCATGATGTCGTGGACAGCAAGGAAGGCCATCAAAGCTGAGAAAATGGCAGATGGAATTTAATGCAGAGAATCATGAGGTGTTGCACTGTGGGAGGTCAAACCAGGGTAAGATTTGCATAGTGAATGGCAGGGCAGTGAGGTATGTGGCAGAATAAAGCAATCTGGGAATACAAATCCATAATTCTTTGAAAGTGGTGTCATGGGTCAATAGAGTGATAAAGAAAGCTTTTAGCATATTGGCCTTTATGAATCAGGGCAATGAGTACAGGACTTGGGATGTTGTGTAAGATGTTAGTGAGGCCAGATTTAAAGTTTTTTGTGTGGCTCTGTACACCTGCCTACAGGAAAGTTAATAAAAATCTTGAAGGAGTACAAAGAATGTTGCCAAGACTTGAGGCTGAGTTACTGGGAAAGGTTGAATAGGGTTAGGACTTTATTCCCTGGAGTGCAGGAGAATGAGGGGAGATTTTATAGAGGTGTTTGGATAGATTGAATGCATACATACTTTTCCCCCTCACATTGGGTAAGACTAGAATTAGAGATCAGGTTCAGGGTGAGACATTTAATGGGAATCTGAGGGGGAACTTCTTCACTCAGAGTGGTGTGAACTTGGAACGAGCTGCCAGTGGAAGTGGTGGATGCAGGTCTAATAATTATATTTAAGGGAACTTTGGATAGCTATATAGATGAGAAGAGTATGGAGGGCTATGGTCCAGATGCAGGTAGATAGACTAGGCAGAAAACCAGGCAGGCATGGACCAGATGGGCAGAAGGACCTGTTTCTCTGTTGTAGTGTTCTTTATAGTGGAGTCCATCTTGTCTCATTATAATTAATCCTTAACTATAAAAACACCAAAATATTGAGATCGGTCATTGCGCCAATGTATTTTAATAGAACACAGAGACGTGAACATGGCGTTGCAGTGTGGTGTGACAGGAACCACAGTAGTATGGCAGCTCCAGCACCCTGTGTTCAATCCTGACCTAAGTGGAGCTTGCATGTTCTTCCTGTGATCATGTGGATTGCCCGCCAGTGACTAGGTATCTTCCTACATCTCAATCTTGTGCAGGCTTTAAATTGACCACTGTAAATTGCCCCTGATACGTAGTTGACAGGTAGAACTTGAAAAGACGTTGATAGGAACGATTGGAAAGTAAAATGGAAATGGCAGTAGATTAGGTTTAATGAGTAACACCTTATAAAATGCTGAAGGAACTCAGCAGGTCAGACAGGGAATAAACAGTCGACGTCCTGGGCTGAGGCCCTTCATCATGGTAATGAGTGCTCGATAGCTAGTGTGAAGTCAATGAGATGAAGGGTCTTTTTCCAAGCTGTGTGACTTTTTCCCCTCCCCCCCATCACAAAAGCCAGACTATTTAATTTTACTGTACTGCAGAGAGAGGGTGAGAGTACTGGTTATAGCAAAAGTTGGAAACCCAAAAGCTGTCATTATGAAACTGCTGAGCTCCGGCAGCGCTATCAAACAGCTGCAACACAGGGAAATTGGTGGGATGCATCTGATTCACAAAGGATAGGCTGAGCAATAACTGCCTGAGTAGCCTACTCTCAAAGTGACAGAAGGCAAGGACGGTGTTTGTGAGCAGTTCCTCTTAGGACCAGTTGGCTCCACACCTCAGTACACACTTGGTCCAAATGTAGATTAAAGTTGAACTCCCACAGTAGGGGCAAGTAACTGCTGTTGATATTAAGACAGCACATGGCCTAATGTGAATTGGCAGCATGGTGCAGTTACAAGAGAGACTGGAGAGATTATGAGGAGTGATTGATACTTTTGTGGCCTAAGGTAGAACGAGTCAATTTTAGAAAACCTAGCACATTTATTTTTCTACATAGTCCCCTCTTACATTTACACACTTAGTCCAGCGGTCGTGGAGCATACGGATCTTGGACCTCTAGAAAGTGTCCACAGCAGGGGTGGTTGATAAGCTCGTGGCCTGAGGTAGAAGGAGATAAGTTATGCAGATCAACTCTTTGAGTAATTATGCAGGAAGTTTTAAGTTAATAACTCATCTCCTTCTACCTTAGGCCACGACCTTATCAATCACCCCTGATGAGTTTATTAACTTCAAACTTTCTGCATAATCACTCAAAGAGGTGACCTGCATGTGCATGTAACGAGAGCTGTATAACTCACCTCCTTCTACCTCAGGCCACGAACTTATCGATCACCTCTGCTGTGGACACTTCCTGGAGGTCCAAGATCCAAATGCTCCTCGACCGCTGGACTAAGTGTGTAAATGTAGGAGGGGACTATGTTGAAAAATAAATGTGCTAGGTTTTCTACCTAGACCTAAGTTCGTACCCTAGGCCACGAACTTATCAATCAACCTTTGTGTGTCACCCCGGTATCTTTCCATCATCTGCAAGACGCAAGTCAGTGTGTGACCGGATACCCTCTGCCTGATTGCTATCCAGTAACGAGTGTATACTATGTAGGAACTGCTCAGAGCTTGTTCAGTGTCCGCTGGTCAGTAGTCTGTTACTTTGCGACCCTGCACGAGAGCACCAGTTATGTCAGAGGAAGAGCCCTCTTCTCTGCAATGTAAAGTGACCCCATATCGAGGAAAGGATCCAGAGGAGGTTCATGAGGATGACCTCGGGAATGAAAGGTTAACGTGAGGACCGTTTGATGGGCCTGGGCCTGCACTCACTGGAGTCTATTAGAATGGGGGTGGGGGGGTTCTCATTGAAACGTACCAGATGTTGAAAGGCATGGATAGCGAACATGGAGGTGATGTTTCCAATTACAGGCACAGTCTCACGGTACAAGGACGTACCTTCAGAACAGAGATAAGGAATAGGAACATAAGAAATAGGAGCAGGAGTCGGCCATCTGGCCCGTCGAGCCTGCTCCGCCATTCAATAAGATCATGGCTGATCTGACCATGGACTCATCTCCACCTGCTTGCCATAACCCTTAATTCCCCTACTATACAAAAATCTATCCAACCTTGTCTTAAATATATTTACTGAGGTAGTCTCCACTGCTTCTTTAATTTTTTTAGCCAGAGGCTGGCAAATTTGTGGAATTCATTGCCACAGAAGGCTGTGGAGGCCAAGCCACTGAGTATATTTAAAAAAACAAAAAGTCTGCAGATGCTGGAAAGCCAAAGCAACACGCACGAGCTCTCTCCTCTCTCTCCCCTTCTCTCTCTCTCCCCTTCTCTCTTTCTCTCTCTCTCTCCCTCCCCCTCTCCCCCCCCCCCACCTCCCTCCCTCTCTATCTCTCGCTCTCCTGGAGGAGCTCAGCAGGTCAGGCAGCATCTATGCAGATGACTAGACAGTCAATGTTTGCCGCTGAGACCCTTCTTCCAGAATGGAAAGAAGGGGGAAGATGCCAGAATTACCAAAGTGGGGGGGAGGGGAAGGAGGCTAACTGAATGGTGATAGTTGATGCCGGGTGGGTTGGAAAGTAAAGGGCCAGCTGGAGAGGAAGGAATCTGAAAGGAGAGGAGAGTGGACCATAGGAGAAATGGAAGGAGGGGGGGACCAGGGGGAGAAGAGGTAAGAGGCTGGGGGCAGAGGTGGTGGGGGAGGTGAAATTCGTGCTACAATAAAAAGGTGGGAAGGTTTGCTGGAGGGTGATAGGTTCTTATTTGTAAGGGCGCCAAAGGTTACGGTGAGAAGGCTGAGAGGGAAAAATAAATCAGTCATGACTGAGTGGTGGATCAGACTCGACGGGCCGAACTTCCTGATTTTGCTCGAACGCCTTCTGGGTCCGCAGACGATGCTGACTGATATTCCAAGAAAACGTTTTTTTTTTAAAAAAAAACCCGATAAGTTGGAAAATACAGGTAAAGGCGATGGGAAAAAATGCGCTTTGGTGGTTTGTAATACTTCAGTTGTAAGTGCCTCCGGGTGTAAATCCGGGCGTTAAAAGCACGTCCGGGTCGAACCGGGTGGAGACCGACATTTATCCTGGGTAAGGGGGATTCGGGGTTTTATTTCTTCGCTCTAACTGACCGTGACCGGCTGGGCTCTCGATAGATAACGGGATGAGCAGCGAACTGATTGAAGGCAGCGGGTGGCCGGGCGGCATGTTGTCACCCGCGTACGGAGCAAGCGACCCCCACCACCACGCACTGGGAGACGGGCATTTCTGTCAAACGGGATTAGTCTGGTTTTTCTGGGGCATGCTAGCCCGCCCGCTGCTTCCCTGCTCTCCCCGTCCCCGTCCCCGTGGCTGCGCCGGGTTTAGTCCGCCCGGGTGTGGCCAGGTCCTGCGCACGGGCGATTATTTACCTTCGCAGGGCTGAGAGCGGGTGGATTAAACCCGTCCATTCTTCTCTCTTGCTACACCCCCCCCCCCAGCTTTTTTTTTTGACTAGCCTGCCATTTGAACCTCGTGGAGAAATCGTGCGTAGTCTGGAGCCGCACAGGACAAACGGGTCTGCCTGTCCAGAGCTGCCACGCTCTGCTCGAGTTCCGTATTGAGGGAGGAGGTGGTGTAATGTTTGGATATCAAATAAAAATCCTTTATCTCTCCACGTTACGGGCATCATTTGGAATTCCTAATGAGTAAATATCAAGGGAGATGTGGAGGCTGTTTCTTTAACGAAGTACTCGCCATACATTTTCTTCCAGCCAAGATTAGAAGTTGGGGTCGGGAACTTGCAACCCATTGGAGTCGTCTCTACCCAACCACTGTCTTTCTGCCCGTCACCTGTGCCCTGCTAGGCCAACATCTGCCTGCACTTGTATAGCACCGTTCACTCCGCTGAATGTACCAAGTGTGGTTCACAGACCAGAGATGATCAAATCGCGTAAAATGGTTTCATAACTTGAAAGTTTAAAATATATACATAACTGCGGATGCTGGAAACGGGCAATGCTGGACGCAGCAGGTCTGGAATGTGATGTCAAACTTTATCTTTTGACGTAGCCTATTTAAGTGTTTCTGCCTTTTTTTTTGTTTTGTGAATGCGGTGATTTGGCCAATAAAAAGGCAAGTTTTAAGTGACAGAAAGTTGGCATTAACAGCAACCGGTTTTCAGAGAGCGTGTTCAAGACTAGTTAAGGTATGGTCACCCATGGAAAAGCAAAGAACAGTTCAAGTTTATTATCATAGGAAAAATGCTGTTTTAACTTGCTATTTTAAAGTTCCAAGTAATTTTTATTTATTAAAGTACATGTATGTCACCAAATACACCCCTGAGATTCATTTTCTTTGCACAGACACAGCCTCTTGAGCTTGCTGAGTCAGTAATTAAAATTGATTTGAACTTTGACCTTGGCTGTTTTCCCACTTAACACCACTCATCCCCAGTCTTAAATATTTCAATACATTCACCTCTTATTTCTCTAAATTTGGGCTCATTTATTCAATCTGCAGTTGCAATCCCCCTCCCTCCACCTATAAATTTACAAATGTTTGGTCTTCAAATGGGTGTTCAATTACCATTTGAAATCTTTGTTTTTGGGCAATGGTATTCAGATCTTAGTGTAGGGTTGGAATGAGTATGATCTCATTTGCACTTTGGTTGTTTTGATTTTATTATAAATATGTATTTTAAATTTGTATTAAATCCTGCATTAGTTGATTTAAAACTGTAAAAAAACTCACACACACAAAGCCCTTTTAATTGCTACATTGACTTGTTTGAGATTAATTGATATATATTTGACTTGGTGATTATACTTTAAGCAAAATAATATTTTTCATGTCATTTTCAGACTGATGTAACCCCCACCCCCCAGGCAGCTCTCAAAATGGAGATCTCCTCACACCAAGCCCATTTATTCCAACAGCTAAACGAGCAGCGTAAGCAGGAAATGTTTTGTGACTGCAGCATAATTGTGGAGGGCAGAGTCTTTAAGGGTCACCGTAACATCCTGTTTGCCAGCAGTGGGTACTTCCGTATGCTGCTGCTTCATAACGCCCAGGATGTGGGGCAGCCCGCCGTAGCCACATTCGACGTCTTCTCTGCAGATGCATTTACAATTATTTTGGATTTCATCTACTCAGGGCGGCTGTCCCTCACAAGCCAAAACGTGATCGATGTGATGTCAGCTGCCAGCTTCCTGCAAATGACAGATGTGATTAATGTCTGCAAGAGCTTCATCAAATCATCCCTAGACATAAGTGAAAAAGAGAGATACTTAAGACATTCCAGTAATAGTGAAATGAAATGTGGGGAAGCACCACCCTTGTATTCAGGCAGCCGTGGTCTAGAGATGAACTCTGGTCACACTCAGAAGAACTCTGATTTGGGAGGTACTGTTGGACATTCCTGGAGAAATTTCAACTTTCATCAGGCAGCTTCAAACCTCCCCTGCCCCAGAGACCAATTGCCGATGCCTTTTGCCAATGACAAAACGCCCCAGGAAGTTGCTGTTCACAAAGGCAATGGCTTGTGCAGTTTGGGTGCAAGAACGTCTGAACACATAAACACAGAACCCCAGGATCATGAGAAGAGAATAGTGGGTTCTGAGCCAATTGGCCCGCTTGTGAATTATCACTTCAGGCATCAGGCAGATGGGCTGTCTCTGCCACAAAGGAACACTGACACAGTCCAGCAACCTTCTCAAGGGAGAGATCGAAAGGCAGAAGATTGGTATCCTCCAGTGCCTACAATTGTGGAAGTTGTAGGTGACTGGAATGGAGAGAGCACAGGTAAGCTTTCTTTAATGCCAAAGGTGGAGGCAAACCATTGGGATACCATCTGGGTATCTCATTACCTTACTGTAAATTTTTTAATCTGTTGCTTTACTAACCTGAGGCATTAAAACAATTGAAATGCATTCATGTCTGGTTGTACATAGCCATTTGTTTGAAAGACACTGTTGTCCATTACAATTGATTTTTGTTTACAGCTGCAACTGTTTCTATTTGTATAGCATGTAAAACACAAATTAACACACAATTAGATTTCATGGCTTTTACAGAAGTGTTATTTAATCAAATAAATAGCTTTAAGAGCTGGCCTGTGGTGAAGTGGCATCAGCACCAGACTTTGAGGTGAGTGGTTCGAATCCGGCCAGCTCCTTGCATGCTTTCAGTCTGTGCTGGGTTGAGTGTCGAGCTAGCAACTCACTCAGCCCTGTAGAAATTAGACACAGCAAGGAGAGGAATAATATAAAATGAGGATGGATCAGGAAGTGAGGAGACAGGAAATATAAGCACTTGCCCAATATTAAGCTTTAAGGAGGAATTGTACAGAAAGGAAAACAGTTAAGTTGCTACATACTTTGATACATTTTGACAAGAATAATGGTTTCCTCGTCAGGTCTTAAGCTTCCCTAGATTTTCAACTGCTTAAAATCTATTACGAATGTTCTGTAGTCATAATTCACAAGTGTATTGCATTGTCTCACCTGGATATGTGCAGATTTAGAATTCCAAATATTTTACATTTTGTTTAAACATCTACATTTTTTTTTCCAAAGGAGACTGCAATATATTACCAAAGATGAGATTCAAGTGCCCTTTCTGTACACATACAGTGAAGCGGAAATCTGACTTGAAGCGACATCTTCGATCACATACAGGGGAGAGACCATTTCCTTGTGGTTCCTGTGGGAAGAGATTCACACGACTTGAGCACCTCCGCAGTCACCACATGACTGTGAGTGTGAAGTCTCGATGTTTACTTAAGTTAACAATTATCTTGGCAGTAGACATGGGAGCTCAACCTTGTGCTTATCCTAATCTTGAACAAATTGTTGAAAAATAACGTGAATAATATGGTGCACCTGGCAGGAACATCAGCTGGTACACACTGGCATTGTCACTTGGGTAACATCAAATATTAATCTGGAACTCTTGGCATGCCTTATCTATTTTTGCGGTTTCTTCCTTGTTACTGATAAATTAAGAGGAAAGTTGCGTACCCTGATCTAATGTTAACATCCATTGATTTAATGGCAATATATGACAAAAAAAATCTAAAACTATAGAAGTTCCACCTTTCCTCCACCCTGAAGTTTCTGCCATTGTGTGTCAGTCACAGTTGTGTTTCTATATACTGTACATTGTAAACCGTGAAACATTCTGACATACCACAGTTTCTGTGCTGAACTTTTCTATGATTCTATGAAGTGTGGGTGAACTTGCATTACTAATGAGTCTTGATTTTGTTAGTTGGTGCTTTTTGCTTGCATGTTAAATGGCTTTGTGTTAATCTTGTTATTGAATTCATCATTTTATTCTCCTTCTCAACATTGATAACTTGTCTTATTAGCTCTGCAATTATCAAGAGCAATGACCTAGATGAAAGATCGTGACCCAAAATGTCAACAGTCCATTTCCCTCTGCGGATGCTGCCTGGCCCACTGAGTTCCTCCAGCACTTTGCTTTTTAATCAAGAGCATTAAGTTCTATTTCAGTTAGTAACAGTATTGTGCCTTCCGTTTTTGTTTCATTCATGTCTTTGTGTTTTTTGAACTTTTTCCAGATCCATGTGTCCAGGAAGGCTATTTGCAAAGTTTGCAGGAAGGCACTTACCGGCATTGCAGCCAAAATTGTGCAGCACGATGGCAGGTCATTTGGGTTGTGCAACAGCTGTACAAATCCAATGAATTCAGGTCACGATGATGAGCCTATCGACTTGGATGCACACGCAGACAATGATATGGAATTTCAGGAAATTAACAAAGAATCTAACTGGATTTCTGCAGAGCCTCAAGGCGACACAGAGATCTTGAGTTCAGGAGGAGAAGATCCAGGGAGCAACAAAGTTAATGTGGTAGAAGAAATTTTGGATGATTCAGATGAGCAAGTGTAAGTTTATGATAAAACTGAGAAGAGAGCCTGAGGGGACATCCTGTACTGGAGCTTTTTTATAAGGATAGAAAATTACAAATGTTACTGAGGGGTTATAAAGAGAGGTTCCAACACCTTGTACATTTATTTGCCTTTTAAAATGTTAATAACAACTTTTTAGTTTCTCATTTCTGCATAATAAAGGTGAGATGATTCAAAGTATTGAGTTACTAATGCAAAACATTGTTTTAAAGTGGTGTATGAGGACTGTTGTGTAAGTATTTAAAACCACAAAGATTAAGTCATAGTCAAGAACCTTTTTGACAACATGTTAAAGAGAAGATGGATCCTCAAGATTAGATTTGAAGAAACATATTGTTTTCTGTTGTAGAATAGTAATTATACATAATGCTCAGATACTCACTGTCACATGAGTATGTCACATTGGCATGATATGTTAAGTGGCCTTCTGTATTGAAACACATCTGTGATCCTGTTCAATATACTTCTACACACAACTCATTTTTATGCTCAGAAAGGACTTCAAATTGCATGCTTATAACCAGACGTCACAGATTCATACATGAACAAAAATTTAGAATCCATAGGTTTGGATTGTTTTAAAAATGTTAAAATGCTGTGTTAAGACAAAGGGCGATTTAATTATCATGTTAATTCCAACTTGGGGAAATAGTGCTGCAGGCAGAACCATTTTATTTATCCATTAATATTTTACCTAATTTATTTTAAGACTGAAGTTATTTTTAGGTAACTTTCATTTTAGTTGTGTATTATTATCAAATCATCATTTGATTCCGGCATACGCTCATCACCTGCTGGCATTTTTGCTTAGCATAATCAATATTTGTCTCTTGGATAATTGAATTCATGTAGTATTACCTGCTTTTGCACCTGAGTTTGTTATAGTAAATAATTTTCATTCTTGGACAGATGCTTCTTCAATAAAGAAGCGTGAGCTCTTATGTTAAGATGTCTGGAAATTTGTAAAACTTACTTTGAAAGAACAAATATAATGTTTATACCCATACCCTAATAACTTGAATTTAAACCCACAACATTGATATTCTGTTTGCCTTAATTACCATACAGGTAGTCAATATTCCTGCTCATATTATTCATGTTCAAGTTATTAACAGATCCAATGGTATTTCCACCATCTCCTGCTCTAGGTGTAGAAGACTGTTACAAATTGTTGCTCTGACTTCATGCTTTGCTTTGAAATTGAGTGTCCAGTCGGGTAACATTTAGAGCACACATCTGGAATGCCTGCTAACTCACTGGATGCCTCCCATGACCCTGGGGTCTGATGGATATATGTTTTGTATTAAATATTAAATATTCTTTGGACAAAGAGGTTCCAATTCATTGAGCTTCTTGGGAAAAGAGGATGAATAGATAAGTTTTAAGTGATTGTAGTTTTAAAATGTCATGGTCAAGATGTATGATAGTGCAATAAACAATTTGTATATACTGTATATTAATGTTTATTGGAATTTGATCTTGTGCCAGAACTGTTAAACTTGTTCTATTGTAATGTTGTTTTTATATTCTGACTGCTCTGAGAATTGTTGTCAGCTAATTATTTCTTTTTTGGATTGGGTAATGTATTCTAAGTGATTTTGATAATTGAACCTGTAATACTTAAAACCAATAATGATTTTAAATCATACCCAAATTGCATGTCCAGATTATTTTTATATACAGGTTTACAAAAACATATGCCGTCACTTTAAAAAGTGAGTAATTCTATGTTTAAAAATATATATTTTTTCTACAGAGTGCATCTGTTACTGGAACAATGTGTTTCATGGTGGTATATTAAATACAGCAGAATTGACTATTGTGGATTGATCCATACCTTATTTTAGACAAGTTGTAACTTCTGTTTTGAAGCTTCAGTTCATTGTGTCCAATAAGGTGTCAAATCTTTTGATGCACAGTATTTAGTGCTGTAATAGTACCCTAGGTTTTTAACAGATCTCATGCTTGTATGAATTTGATGTACACATTGATTCATAACTTTGTGTGCTTCTCCAGTCCGCTGAAAGAAGGCTAGTGCTGTGGAGCAATGAGACCTATTATAAATTGATAATTATAAATAACATCTATTAAACAATGAAACTTTACTGTAAATATCACTATCTTATCTTTGCAACATCCTCAACTCACTTTGACCCCTCCTCAAGCACTGCCTAGGAAACTTTGTTGCTCTGATTTCTTGGTATGTTTTTTGTCTTCATTTTTGTTCACCACACTATTATAATCTGAAATTTATTCTCCAAATTTTCTGGCATTTCCTTTCTTTTTGCTCCTCCAATTCCTGTGCTCCCTAACTTCCTCCTTGAAGATCCATTTGAAAATCTGTTTCTTTGATCAAGTTAGCATATTCTGATTTTTGTTGAATTGCACCTTTGAGAAATTCTTTGAATTGTATAGCATTGAAGATATTATGTAACAATGAAAATAACAAAAATGGCTGCTATATTTTTATTAATGGGCCATCTGTACTATTTTAGCCATAGTGTTGTACTGGTCAGAAACAGGTCCTTCAGCCCAACTCATCCACACCAAGTAAGTTGCCTATCTGAAATTGTCTTTTTTGACGTATTTAGCCCATATCCCTCTAAAAATTTCCCATCTGTGTACCTGTTGAAATGTCTTTTAAGCAGTGGAACTGGAACTGTATCTGCCTCTACCACTTCTTGTTCCACATACCAGTTTCTTTGTGAAGAATTTGCTCCTTGTCCCCTGAAATTTCTCCCATCTCACCTTAAATCTATGTTTAGCAACCACTCATCTCATTTTTGCCTCTCATTAACTTTTATACCTCTGTGAGGTCATCCCTCAGAGTCCGACCCTCGAGGAAAAACGCTGCAGTCACTCCTCATAAACTCAGGTTCTCCAGTTCTGGTAACACCCTTGTGAATCTTTTCTGCATCCTTTCCAGCTTAGTGACATCCTTGTAGCTAGACAACCATAATTGCACAAAATATCCCAAGTGTCATCTCAGCGAAGTCTTGCCGTGCTGTAACATGACATCCCAACTCTTGTGCTTAGTGCCCTGGCTAATGAAGGCATGTGTACCAAATGCCTTCCACACCAGCCTGTCTAGGGTATGACTTTCAGGGAACTATGAAGATATATATTCCTAGGTGTCTCTGTTCTACAACGTTCTCCAGAGCCCTTTATTTACTGTGCAAGTCCTGCCCAGGTTTAGCTTTCCAACATTGCAACATCCATCACGTGTCCAAGTTAAATTCCAGCTACTGTTCCTTAGCCCACCTTCCCAGTTGATTTAGATCAGGCTGCAATTCTAGATGATCAACCTCACTGCTAATCACAAATCAAAAAATACCTTGGGTAAAACAGCAAGGAGCAGAACAATGTATTGGAAATGGATCTCGGTGCTCTTGAAGAAGCATAAAAGGAGGAATAAACTCTTCTTGGGTTTCCAGCCCAGTATGAGTATCGATTTTAACCATCTTCATCAGGGATGATGCCTGGGCAGGTCTAATCTGGTGGTATTTATAGCCCAGTTGTCCATTCCTCCTGATTGGTTTGTTCTTATCCAATCAGGTTCCTGCTGTTCCATCTTGTTTACAATCAAATTACAGTTCTTACAGGAGCAAAAGCTTCATCATTGTTAAAATTTATTTCCCCTATTTCTGTTCCAACAGTTTCCTTCACCAGGTGATTCAAAAAGCCATTGGTGTGCCACAGTAGTTTTGTGCCGTTGAAGTCAGTCCTATGGCCGGCCATCGCAAATGCAATGTTCTGCTGCCACCGATTTCTCCGAGTAATCTGAATGTATTCACCTCCTGTACTCCTTGACGCGGGTTTCCACCATGCATCCCGTCTGCCCGGTATACGCTGCTCCATCACGTAAGCTGTGATTTGAGCTTACTTGTGGGTTTGTGATGGTATTAATCCAGTATTTCTTCAGGATCCAGGTGATCCTTTCAGAAACTATGGAAATGTAGGGAAGACGGGCAGTAGTGACGGGTTTCTCCTTCGCCTTGTAGCCATTCTGTAGGAACATTGTGTGTCTTATTTCCTCATGGAGTCTCTCCTGGTTTGAAATAGTTTTTGCTGGGTTAAACAAGGTAGAAACAACCGCTCTACATTGGGAGGTGTGACGGTGGCTGTTATTGTGGAGGTATGAGTCCGTGTGAGTGGGTTTCCGAGAGACGCCATGTCCGAGGCTTCTGTCCAGTTTCTGTCATATTAGAATGTCAGGAACGGAAAGCAACCATTCTTCTCCATCTCCATGGTAAATTGAATGTTTGAATGTATACTGTTTAGATGGTCGTGGGACTGTTGGATTGCCTAGAGTCCAGGAGGTCACACTATGAAGGTGTCATCAACATATCTGAAGAAGCATTTGGGGCATAAAGGCGATGAATTCAGAGCCCTCTCAAAGTCTTCAATGTAGAAATTAGCAATAGCTGGCAACAAGGGCGGTCCCCTGGCTTCTCTGTTCATTTGTTTGTAGTGGTTCCCCTTTGGAGGAAGTACATTGATGTAAAGGTGTGTTCAAAAAGGCCAATGAACTAACCTTGACCACACGAGGACCAAGATGCCCTTAATATTGTTGTGCCAATGGCTTTTGCAACCACCTGAAGAAGGAAGCTGTTGAAATAAAACTAGGGGAAAAGACTTTTAACAAAGGTTTCACTCCAAGCAAGGACTGGAATTCAACTGTAAACAAGGTGGGTTAAATCAGAAACCTGATTTAACAAGGGCTAACCAATTGGGATGGATGGACAATGGGGGTATAAATACCACTGGACTAGACATGCCCAGACATCATCCTTGCTGAAGATGGCAGAGTTTGTCATAGAAATGTCAGTTAAAATTGATACCTGTACCCGGCTAGAAAGTGTATTTGTCATATACGCTGGGAAAGCACTAGATTCTTTTTCAAGCATATAAGGAGTTGAAAATGGTATTTTGGTTCAGAAAGTAGCAAGAGAGAGATGGTCAGTAGCTGGGGAACAGAGTCTGTGGCAGGGACTGAAGATTTAGGATTTTCACAGTGATTTTTCTCAGCTGATAATAGATATCAAACGAACTGAGCAGAGTTACTGGGTTCACATTTTGATGCAGGTATTTATTTGTAAAATAAACATTAATTTTACAGTGTTCAGAAGGAAATCAACCCTCAGTTTTGAAAAATAACAGGTCACGAATGACAATCACACACACAAAATGCTGGAAGAACTTAGCAGGTCAGACCGCACCTGTGGAAAAGAATGAAGAGTCAATTTTTTAGGCATGACCTGCTGAATTTCTCCAGCACTACTCTGGATATCCAGCAGTTGCATAATCTCTTGTGTCTATAAATGACAGGACTAATAGAAGGTGCAGACCTGGGGTGGAATTCGTACTTCCTATGCAGATATTTTTCATACATTAATTCAACCGGTGAAACTATCTATAGAACATCTTTAACTCTTTAAGTCATGTTGGTGTAAATAATACTTGCAATTTAGGATCCTAAAGATTTTGTTGGCAATTGCTTTCATTGTTTGCCAAAGTGCACTGATGGGCATATAGATTTAAAGGTCATTCAGTCATTGAACCAGTTCCACAATTCAATTAACTCTTGGTTCATGCAAGAATAATATTTTACATTGCTGTGTAAATCCATGAAGAACTTGAGGATTTCTGCATAGAATATTTATTCCTAAAAGAGGGATTCATACACTTTTAAAGAATGGATTTCCACTCATTTAAAGCAATTCATATGTATATAGCTTTCAAAGGAAATTGTGAAGTTGCTCTGTTTCAGCATAGCTGTTTGTAAGCTTCTGCATTACAATCACTTGAATTTGATGTAGATTTAAGGAATTTATGAACTAATTGTTTTACGAAGTACCCTTGAAATTGCGTGCAAATAGCATGAAACAAGTTTTTATTGACACTAAAGTCTATTATTACTGTTTGGATTCAAGTTTATCATCACTGACGTCTGTGAAATTTGTTGCTTTATGGTCTTTTTGGCCGTGTTTAGCCCGTATCCATCTAAACGTTTCCCATCCGTGTACCTGTTGAAATGTGTTTTAAGCAGTGGAACTGAATCTGCCTCTACCACTTCTTCTTGTTCCACATACTCACCAGCTTCTTTGTGAAGGATTTGGTCCTGAGAATTTTCCCATCTCATGAAACCACTCTTCATGTGGGACACTCTTTGCCTCATTGAAACGACATAGGGAAACACAACTGATGATATTTCACACTATTAGAATATTATTAAAGCTGTATCACTGCTAGTTAATACACAGTTCAGGACCGGTTTGATTTGTTACTCAACCTTCTGGTTCGTCTTGCTTTTGTTTCAAGGAGACTTTGAATGCATCCTTATTTTTTTTTAATTGCTGCCTGGTAATCTCTTCTCCCACAGAATTTAGGATAATTTGTTTGTTTTGGTGATGAAGTTTTTGAAGATATTGGGGATGCAGGGGTAATGACCTTCAAGGACTTTGTACTCTGTCAGTGTAAGCTGCATCCTTTGTTTTCGCTTCACGTGATTAATTGTACTTCTGAAGCTGTGAGGTTGTGAAATCGCTAAACTACTTCTCTGTTTTAATCAAGGACAGAACTGTCTGATTCTGTAAAGTAACAGGTGTGTGCGTCTGATAAATACTCCAAGGCTGATTACTTCTTTCTCTGACCCTCTGTACTTTGTAGTTCCACAAGCTTTGTACTAAGAACTGGAAAACAACTTCATATATGGATAATGATGGTCTCTTTGAACTCTATAAATGTTGCTGTATGTAACCTGCTGATAGAGGTTCGACATGAGCCCCCAGGGGGAGAGGAACACTGTCCCTCTGTTGTGTGTGGCTCCAAACTACTCGCTGGCTGAGTTCGAACAAATAAACTGGTGAAAAGAATAAAGAACTGTTTGTGGTGTGGTTATTGGTCCGGTGAATTTCAGTTTACATTGGGAACCAGGTATAAGGCATGCATTAGGGCCTTAATGCTGGGGGAGCAACTGGGATAGCTCTATAAATTAAATTATGTGCTTATACTGAAATTGCCTTGCAAAAATAGATGAGAATATTTCAAAACATAAATGATTTGAAAAAAATTATTAATTTATGATATTTCAGCTTAAAACTTCCCAGCCTTAAGCACACTTTGTAATGCTTAGAAATTCTTGTCTGTGAGAAATCTTTAAATTCATTACGCATAGTATCATTAAGATTGAAGAGCTCTTGAAATGACATTGATTAGCATTTGCAGTGATCTTTTGTTCTATTTTCTTTTCTCCACGCCAGGAAGAAAGCATCGTCATTGATTGCAAATTCGGGGCACTGTATTGCACAGATCTCGTTTTGCAGAAGCCGCCAGTGAGGAATTTTGAAATTGGTGAAAATGGCATGACGTATTATTTTGGGTCTTGAGTCCTGATGAAGGTTCTCGGCCCAAAACGTCAACTGTTTATTCGTCTTCATAGGTGCTGCCTGACCTGCTGAGCACCTCCAGCATTGTGTGTACTTGGGTGATTTGGTTTGGATTCAAGATTGTTTAATGTCATTTCCAGTACACCAGTAAGTAGAGGAATTAAATAACTGTTACTCTGATTCTATGCAGCACAAAAACACATTAAAATGAACACAATAATACACTATATATATATATATGTGTGTGTGTGTGTGTGATTTATATATGATTGCTTATGTACATACACATATACATAGATTGCTTGATTGGATGTCCATAAAGTTATGTTGCCAAGGAATATCTGTATGTAAGGTGACTTACAGGAAATAATATAGTAGTGGTGGTTGAGGGTGTGGAAGGGTGAGTTAGTGGGTGGAGGTGTTGATCAGCTTTACTGTTTGGGGAAAGTAACCATTTTTTTGTATCTGGTGGCCCTGGTGTGGGTGTTATGTAGCCTACTCCATGATGGGAGTCCCAGTCCCATCGTGCACCATAATCCTGAGAAACGTTGCCTCGTTTTTACTGTGTACTGTACCAGCAGAGATGGTGGAAATGACAATAAAAAGTGACTTGACAGAGTCCATGAGCAGGCTGCGTGGGATCCTTCACGACGTTACTGGCACCTTTCTGTCTGTGTGTCCTTGATGGTGGGTAGGCTGATGCTAGTGATGCATTGGGCAGGTTTGACCACCCGTTGTGGATCTTTCCGGTCCGCCGCCGTGCCGTTTCTACACCTTGCAAGTGATGCAGCTTGCTGAGATGAACTCTGCTGCATTTCTCTAGAATGACCTGCGTAGTCCAGCTCGCCTTGGCAGGTCGAGGTTTCAGTGAGCTGTGTTGAATGCGTTCCGGGACCATGGGAAGTTGTGCAAGATGTGCCCTCACAGGAGTCCAGCAGCGAATTCCGAGACGTCTTTCACTATAAAAGGACAAGCCATTCAGCCTAGAAAGGATACGTCTTCCTGTCTTCACACTATTAATAAACTATTCCAAAAGTTTAAAATCCAGTCATTTTCATAACCATTGTCATTCCTATCAACGCTGGCGCAGCAGTAATGATTACATTTTCAATTACAAATCACATACAAGAAAAATCTATATACAGCTGAAAAGAGCTAGTCGTGTACTTTGGGCCAGTGTTACTTGTTAAACTTTTATCATTTTGAATAAGAACGATGCCTTAGAAATTCCACTTATGCGAAGGTATTGCCGTTCTGTTGTTGCTGATACAGTACTTGAATAGTGACGTAACTGCGCGACCATTTCCTGCTTCAATTTGCAAAAGATGACGATCACGGGATGGAAGAGTTGCCTGAGTTTTATTTTCTTTACAGTGTATTTATGTACCGGAGAACCTTTCGCTCGCCGTTACCAACCGAACTGGAAGAGTCTTGACAGCAGGCCTTTACCCGGCTGGTACGACCAGAGCAAATTTGGGATTTTCATCCACTGGGGAGTATTTTCGGTGCCCAGTTTCGGGAGCGAGTGGTTCTGGTGGAATTGGGAAGGGAGACATTTACGTGAGTATGTGGAGTTTATGACAAAGAACTACCCACCGGGATTCGAGTACAGCGAGTTCGCTCCAGAATTCACAGCTGGCTTCTTTGACCCGGATCAATGGGCGGAACTGTTCGAGGAATCCGGAGCCAGGTACAGTGAGCGTTCATCGAGTGATTGAGATGCAAACCTGTTTTACAGTTTATTTGTAAAAGGCAGATATTCGAAGTACTTTGTTCCTCAAACTATGTATACATTATACAGCCTTGAGATTCGACTCCTTACAGGCAGCTGCAAAACAGCCGACAAACACCCTAGACGCAGAGAGAGGAAAAGCGATATAAATGCGACCTTGCTGCGCGTGAATGTGTTGGTGTAATTTATTTCATTTGGTCCGGGAATGCTGAGCGCCATTATGAAACCACATGACTTCCAAAGTCACGTGATTTACACCCACCTGACACGGCGCTTTTTTTTAACTCTTTGGACATCGATGACACCGGGGAGACTGCAGATGCTGAAAATCTGGATTAATGTCCACGTGGTGATGTGTTGAACCAAAGCTGGCGCTGGTGACACAAACCATTCTTCCGCCCCCAGAACTTTGTCGGTTCTGATCGCGGCGTCAGTTCCCTCCACGGTGCCGTCCCCTTTCCACGGGACTTGTGCCTCACGGCGGGTCCCAGTTAGACCCTGTTGTATATTTGCGACCTATCCCAGTGTTTAATTAGACGGTGCATATATCATGACTCAAGGCTTCATGCTCTGAACGTGCCTTTATTTCACATTCTCCTTTCCATGCTCGTGTTGTTCTGTCACTGCACCTATCTAGTGTCAAACTTACCATTTAAATACATGACAAAACCTAACCTCTGATGCTGTCTGTGGATTCTGGAGTTCTCCCTATCACTATGACCTCCTGATCCAAACGTGCAGATTATTACATCTACAGCTTACAATGTGCTACTACTAGTGTTAAAGTGGGTGGTGGGATCTGGGTGAGTTAAGGCAAGAATTAGGGGATAAACGGGATGAATGTAGATACCTGCTTGATGGCTGATTCAGTCTGCTTTGAAGAATCTGATTCAGTGATTGTAAGACAGTATATTATAAATGTCATCCAAGGTGGGACTTGTATCAAATGCGTTCCATGGGCGATTAACAGACAGTATTTAATGATGGTGGATGGGGCTGTATTCCCAGAGGACTCTTGGTTATGTGGTATTATTGCCATCTGAACCCAGCGACAAGGCTACATTGCCCTGTTCATAATCTTTGCATTTTATACATTATGAAGTCGGTCTCATTAATGTTGCATCTTGATGGATAAAGTTTCCATTTAGTTAATTTACTTAAACATTTTAAGTCATTGCTCCAAAGATAATTTGCAGTGGATTATAGATAAGTAGATTGCAGTGCTTCAGATATGATGATTGGCATTTACTAGTGAGGACTTGGCAATGATGAGAGTCTGCCCTTCATACCACTCTTTGTAAAACAAGCTGAATAACTGGTAATCCAATATGGTAGCTTATTTATCTCAGTTTATTGTTTCCAGATTTGTTCTGCTACTTCTGAACTCTGCATGTCCATCCCTAAATACTAGTAAAAGGGGGATCTTTACAGTGTTTATAAATCAAACACCTCAGTCTAATTTATAGACACAAGAGACTGTGCAGAATCCTGAAGGCACACACTCGGCGATTCAGGAACAGCGTCTTCCACTCTGTCATCTGATTTCTGAATGGACGCTGAACCCATGAACGCTACCTCACTTTTTAAAAATTTTTATTCTTGCACTACTTATTTAATTTAACTACTTAATGTAAATACTTAGTGTATTGCACATTTTTTCTCTATTATCATGTATTGCATTGTACTGCTGTGGCAGAAACAGCAAGTTTCATGACAGATGCCAGTGACATTAAACCTGAATCTGCCGGAAATCTGCAGCAACACGTACAAAATGCCGGAGGCACTCTGTAGGTCAGGAGTCTCAGTCTGAAATGTCGACTGCTCGTAGATGCTGCCTGACCAGCTGAGTTCCATCAGCACTTTGTGTGTGTTTATTCTAATTGACAGAACACTTTTAAAATGCCAAGAACACAACTTGAGTTGTAGGCATTGGTCTGTTTTTTTTTTCCTGAAATAAAGCCAACTCTTGGATATATCAAAGAGCGCTTAGCAACTGCAGTTAACTGCTTTGCTGTGTTCTGTAATCTCAGGTACGTGGTGCTGACGTCAAAGCACCATGAAGGATTCACGAACTGGGGATCTCCTGTGTCCTGGAACTGGAACTCGATTAACACAGGTCCACATCGCGATCTTGTGGGTGATCTGGCAGCTGCAGTCCGTAAACGGTTTGTTGTTAATTCTATGCATTTGCCAAATTCCTGATGGCTTTATTGTTCCCTTGGCATTTGGCCTGTTGGCATAATTCTGTAGTCAATGGTTGTCCATCTTGAAAATGCCATAAATACCCTTCTGCATTTCAGTGCTCCTGACACAGTTTTGATGTTTCTTTGTGAATATGTTATCTTCTTGGTGTTGTCCAGTTTGGCTGTATTGTCTCCTGTGTGCTTGGCCAAGTATCCCATATTTCCCTGCAGCCACGTTATCTGTCTTGCTTGTCCACATTACCTATTGAGTTACAGCCAACTCTTCGAGCTGCCCCGATTTAATCCTAGCCTAATCACAAGACGATTTACAATGACCGGTTAACCTACCAACTGATATATCTTCAGTCTGTGGGAGGAAACCCAGGTGGTCACGGGGAGAACATACAAATTAATTACAGGCAGTGGCGCGAATTGAACCAGGGTTGCTGATACTATAAAGCATTGTGCTAACCACTATGATACTGTGCTGTTTTAGGTAGAGCTTTAAGTTACTTTACTTTTTTTTTGATCAATTAAAATTTTTAACTTCAAGTTCTAGTTACCTATACCACACGGCATTGTTATCCTGCCTTGGCTGTGTCTCCCTGCGCTTTCCTTTGAACATGGGATATTTTAGTCACCCCACTTGCAGGTGATTTAGGCCCAGGGTCTGAATCAACCTGTCACCTTCAGTTAGCAATAAGGCTTGGAACTCTCAAACTTCCCTGGCAAAGAAAAAGAACTTCAAAGTCAAGGTTTTCTCTATAAATGTATAAAGCTCAATGAGGTGGCAAGGAGGCCAGATTGTAAAAGGTTAACTGAAAATGTACCTGAGTTTGTTAGAGGCTGAGGCCTCTGTCAGTCAGAGTTGACCATGGATATTGCTTCCTAGATACGCAAGCCTGGGCAGTATGATATGGAGAGCAAGCTGTTGCCCGTGTAGCAAACTCCCCCTCTCCATGCATCTGATGAACCCAAAGGAATGGCCGAGGCTGATACAGTTTGATACCAGAAGTGTCACAGGGGTTGCCACTCAATGTAGGGACTACCTTAGGGACCCCAGCGCTGGTTTACTCCCCAGGCGCAAGGCAGCAGAGGTTTGAGATCAGAGTTCTCCTTCTCCTCGGTGAGCTGCCAATCATGGCTGACGAGTTCCCATTTGCCCGAAGCGACTGGCTTTAAGGCGCCAGTAACCCACCCTTGCCCTTTCTCCTGTCAGTGGAAACAGTTCTGCCAGGTTTAGAAGCTAAGCAGCGCGCGAAGTGCAGGAGCTGGACTTGGTTGTCAGAGGCTTTTTGAACCGCATACCACTGGGAGCTTATCCCCATCATCACCACTGTCTGTTTGGAAATCTTGATCATTTGAATTCCATCATGTGCACTGAAAAATTTAGTATATTGTTGTACTATACTTTTAAAAAGTAAATTAAGGGTACTTAATGCCCATTACGCTGCTACTGTTTGGGGCAGCAATGAAGGTCCTCCATCTCTGTCTGGCCTTGGCCGTTTTGGTCTTGCTGTTGGTGGTGTTCAGAGCTTCCTTCATCATGCCAGTAGTTTCCTCTCTGTTTTCACTACTGTCAGCTTGTAAATCCCGGGATGAGACTCAGGAATACCGTCACGCCCAGAGGTAGAAAGATTCTTCATTGCTGTTTCTGTAACAGTTTTGTTAGATCAGAATTATTAGTCCTGAGTTGAACGCCTGAACCGAGAGGACCCGTGGACTACTCTTATTCTGGCCTCTTACCCTTTGACCTGTTCAGCAGGGGTGACCCGACCAAGAGCCAAAGCATAAATCCCTGACTCCAGCCAACAGAGCTCTCTGGGTCAAGCCTCTAAACCCCAAATCAGTTTTGGTCCTCTTGGAGGAAAGTAAGGGTTTTTTAATTGAATTATTAATTGTAATATTTCTATTAGACTGACATAACTAACAGTCCAGTATCAACATAGCCCTGATCCTTCTTGGTTAATGTGGTTTTACTGTAGAGTTTGAGATTTTCTCTGCTATATTTCCACTCTACCCTCAAGGAGTCTATGTGTCAATTCAATGGGGTTAGACTGAGGATCTGTAACATCTACATAGAAATAGATTGAAAACCAAATTCCAGATGATCTTTCTTTGCTGTTTCTTAACACACAGCTCCTAAAATATAATTAATATGAATTTTGTCATTGAGGATTTATGAAAAAATTTGTTTAATCCATTGAAACATTTTGAGACTGTACCTGTAGGAACAGATTAAGGATAAAAGCAGATGCAGCTTAATTAGTGTTTTAGAAGGCCTTTGATAAGATGCAGAAAAAGCATTTGGGTTTGGGGCTTGTCGTGTCCCTTGAGGCAGCTCACTCACCTTGGTCCCCACCGGACTCTCAACTCTCCCCTGTGGCTCCACATGGCTGTTGACATGCAGCAGCAGCCACATCCCGGCCAGCTGCTTCAAAAGTGGGCTAAACCAAGCCATTGGCCTTGTATCCCAGTGAGACAGGGACACGCCTGTCCCAGCACGTGAAGCCAGTTCTGGCGGCCTGATCCAATAATCAGGAAGGCGGTTCTGGAATGCTCCGCGGAGATTGAAGCCTCAGAAGTTGTGGTCACCTGCTACAACCAAGGAAGACCCCAGCTGTGGTGACTACTTGTACCATTAGACCTGGCACAACTGCTCCAGTGCAATAGATTTTCCACTTCAAAGACTCTCCTGCACAGGTTTCCTATTATTGTCATATACAACGGACAACCAATCAATCGATCAATATACTGCATGGATGGAGGTGTGATTAACAGGCAGAAAATATAGAGCAGGAGACTGTAATTACCAGCTTGCTGCCGTGACCCTAACTATTCACAATCTGTATCATAAGGTGTCAAAGTGCAACCTATCCAAGTTTGCAGATGATGCTGTTTGGTAGCTGTGTACGTTGTGAGGAGGATGCAGAAAGACTTGAGGGTATATAGTCAGGCTAAATGAATGGGAGAGGCTGTGACAGAATCAGTTATATGGAGAATCACAAGAAGTCTGGTGGAACAGAGAGAGAAAAAATAGATTTTTTGATAATCTGACAATATTGATAATCAGATTATTGATAATTAAAAAAATAGATGTGAGAGACTGCTCAGCGTGACCAGAAATGGCTGGAGGTTAACATGCAAATGCAGGAAGCAGTTGGGAAGGGAAGTGTTGCAATGGCCTTTTATTTCATCTCAGCTGTTGCTGTATTTTCTTTGATATTCCTGAATTGGACAGGGATGCCTTAATCTAGGTAAAGAGGTTTAATGGAAAACGTTTTGACGAAGGTGCCAAGGTTATTTTTTTTTGGCAACTCTTGAAAATTCATACAGCAAATCCATTTTGTTCATCAAAGGCTAAAATGTGCTGAAAGCAAGGAAAGCTGCTGTGGGAAGTTGATGATTTTTTGCTTAAGGACCGACCCTGAATCTTATCCCTTGAAATGCATTGTTGAAGATAATTATTTGAAGATTTCTAAAGTAAGTTCACTTCACATTTATTTTAATTTCAGAAATAAATTTTCTTTAAAATACATACAGGATGCATCATATAAACAGTGTGACTGTACATTCATATGAAAAATGTGAATACTATTTGCAAAGCACCAATGCCACTTGTAGCCTCCTTGAACTTTTTAACTACATATTAAAGAAGCGGTGTGTCCAACTGAATTTAATGTTTAATGTTTCAAACTTGATCTTCTGTTGCAACAGGAACTTACATTATGGAGTGTACCATTCTCTCTTCGAGTGGTTCAACCCTCTCTACTTATCTGATAAGCAAAACAAATTCAAGACCCAGAAATTTGTTACGGAAAAAACATTACCAGAACTGTACGATCTGGTCTTAAGGTAATGTAATATAACAGTTTTAATGATAGAGCCTTGAAATATCTGTAAATGTATCTAATCACTAGTTAAAACATCACTAGTCAACTGGTTCTGTGACTTGCAGAATCACTTTCAAGGATTCTTTTAAAACTCATTTTCTCAGTATTATTATTTTTTTAATTTGCCCAGTTTGTCTTCTGTTTGTCAGTCTTTGTCTAGGCAACACACACAAAATGTTGGAGGAACTCAGCAGGCCAAGTAACATCTATGGAAAAGAGTATATAGGACTGGGTAAAAAATAGAGGTCAGAGTAAGAAGATGTGGGGAGGGGAGGAAGTACAAGGTTATAGGTGAAAGGTGAAACTGGGAGGGGGAGGAGTGAAGTAAAGAGCTGGGAAGTTGATCGGTGATAGAGATAGAGGGCTGGAAAAGGGGAAATCTGTTGGGAGGGGGCAGAAGACCATGGAGGAAAGGGAAGGGGGAGGAGCACCAGAGGGAGGTGATGGGTAGGTAAGGAGATAAAGTAAGAGAGGGAAATGTGAATGGGGAATGGTGATGGTGGAGTGGAAAGGGCAATTACCGGAAGCTTGAGAAATTGGCGTTCATCCCATCGGGTTGGAGGCTATCCAGACGGAACATAAGACTCTGTCCCACAACCTGAAGGTGGCCCCATTGCAGCCACAGGGTAGGAAGAGGAATGGGAAGCAGAATTGAAATGGGTGGCCATCGAGAGATCTGGCTTGTTCTGGTGGATGGAGCTCGGTGAAGCAGTCTCCCAGTCCACGTTGAGTCCCACTGATATGCAGTAGCTGCTCCAACAGAACCACAGGTGAAGTGTTGCCTCACCTAGAAAGACTGTTAGGGCCCTGAATAGGAGTGAAGGAGGAGGTGTGGGGGCAGTGTGGCACTTGTTCCGCTTACAAGGATAAGTACTAGGAGGGAGGGACGAATGGACAAGGGGGTCACGTAGGGAGCAATCCCTGTGGAAAGCAGAAAGTTTGTGTGCTGGGATCGGGTTGGAGCTGGCCAAATGTATGTCTTTGTCTGTGTATGGTTTTTTGAAGATTCTTTGTACTACTTTATTTTTCCTGTAGATGGCTGCAAGAACATGGTATATGGTAGCATACACAGTGCATACTTTGATTCGAATCATACTCGGAAATTCCAAGTGTAGCATGAGTCTAATTTCATTCCTGTACTAGGTAGACCAGCAGGTGGCACTTTTGCTTTAGATCTGGGCGTTAGTGTCAAAATAAACCACAGATGCTGGAAATCAAAAATAAAATCAGTAGTGCAGGAAATACTCAGCAGATTAAGCTGCATCTGTGGGAAGAGTTTATAGGGTTAATGATGGGGCAGAGGCAATGCCTTGAAGATTTTACAATTTTTCTGGCAAAAATGATTCATTGCACCACTTGGTTCCGAAGGCGATCATATTGCTATAAGATGATTAATTCTCTCTTAAAAGTCTTAGGCAAATATATATTGTGTAGCTAGGGTGCTTAAGGCTTTTGCACAGTATTATATTTGTCATTGTGGAGCGGAGAGCGAGTTTGTAAGTCTGGTGGGGGCAAAGGATGTTGGGAATGGAGAGGTGTGGGACAGGTGGTGGAGAAAGAGTGCTAGGAACGGGGGAGGCAGTGGTGTGGGTTCAGACACACCCAGTCCTGAGACACCACACAAAGCCATTTGACTCCAAGCAATTGGTTTACTGATCACTACAGAATGTCTCCCTGGTGCTTCCCGCTCCTTTCCCATTTTCCCCGCAGTGATTCACTCCTCCCTGCCCCCTTCCCACTCTCAGACCACAATAGACCAATATCACCCACATAGGTCATGAAATTTGTTTCTGTTTGCAGCAGCAATAGAGTGCAATACGTAAAATTACTACAGTACTGTGCAAAAGTCTTCGCCACCCTAGATATACATGTGCCTGAGACTTTTGCACAGTACTGTATTTTATAAACAAACAAAGCAATTTCAGATTTGCAATTCATCTGCATAATACATTGCAGTTCTGTTTCTGAGCCTTATAATATTGGTAATCCTATTCACAAGACTGGAAGTATTTGGTGTGTCTTTAATGTTGCACAAAAATTAATTGAGATGCCGTTGTTCTTGTACAGAACTCAGAAAGTGTGTGGCTAGGCTGGTTGATGGCTAAGCGTTGAGAAGACACACCACAAGTGAACAGCACGCTGATGGTGTCTCAGCATGTGGCTGCAAAATGTTTGCCAAGATCGGAGAAGAACTCAATCCAACCATGCCCGTGATTTCCATAGTTGAATTCCAAAACTATTAGTCTGATTCAGCTATTTTAAGAAAAGAGACTGTTAGTTCTAGGAAAATAAGGATGGATTTTATGCCTGATTTCCTAGAACTAATGTTGCTTGTTTTCTCTTTTATTCTGACAGATACAAACCAGATATAATCTGGTCAGATGGTGACTGGGAAGCACCAGATACTTACTGGAATTCCACTGGATTTCTGGCTTGGCTCTACAATGACAGCCCTGTCAAAGTACGTTTTAACAGTATTCATAACATTGAGAGAGTATTTAGATTAGCAATGACAATTGTTATCTCAGTTTTGGTTTCCTCCTTAGCCCATTTAGGATCAGGCATATTCATCCAAGCTTTTACTTTTGTTTCTGTATTCAGCAAAATGTCCTTTAAAGGTATTGGATCTGCAATGGACTGGTGTTATTAAACAATTAAATAATTTCCCCTCCCTCACACACAGTCGATCAGCTGTCTTTTCCCCTGTATCGTGAAGAATTCAACAGTGTGGGTATCCTGCATTTGGGAGATTATGTAGGTCAAATAAGGCTCCACAGTCATCGTCCCCAAGGCTGTGACAACTTCACATTGTTTGCTCACTTTGGGTCTTCCAGAGCATGTGCAACTTCACTTTGTTTATCAGGGATTCCCAGCCTGGGGTCCACGGACCCCTTGCTGAATGGTGTATGTCCATGGCAGAAAGAAGGTTGGGAATCCCTGGTTTACACACTTTGGCTCATTACAAACTGCAGACACAAGAAATGCTCTGCTCTTTACAACTGTAGTGGGCGATGGGGTACTTAACTCTTTACCAACTCTATCTAAACTGTTCAAGTTTTTTAAAAGCATGTTTTAAATTGACGGAACTGCCTCATTAAAATAATTTTTCATGCACACTTCTTACTTCAATACAACTAATTCCTTTTACACCTCCACTAATGTGAATGTGTAAGTGCTCTTCGAGTGAGCACTTTCTTTTTTTGTTTCCTTTTCATTCTAACGGTTCTTCATTTCTTTAGCATTAATTTTATTTGCACCTCCAAGTGCCCTGAGCATATAGACTTGCGCCAATTTTGTTATAGCATGGAATTGTATTTCCCTGTGTGGGTTTCCTCCAGGTGCTCTGGTTTCCTCCCACAGTCCAAAGACTAAGTTGGTAGATTAATTGGTGGTAGGTGGAAAAGGTAAAGGGCTGGAGTAGTAGTTGGGGATTTTTGCAAGGCTTGGCTCCATGCTGTATCTCAATATAAAAATAGGGATACAGTTGTGCCACATTTTCTGGAATGCGGAGGGAATTTATTGAAATCATTCTGGCCTCCTGCTTATCAATACTGCTTGTAAAACAAAAAAGATAATCTCTATTCTGTACGTATAAAGTCCTTCGCTCTGCCTCACTTTATTTCTTTGTTGTATTGAGTCCTTCCTTTGTGAAAACCGGCTGGCACGTTTGTTCTATTTACCCACTTCAAAAAAATGCTGAAATTAAGAAAAGTCTTTTTTTCCAAATTTGTCACTAGGATACTGTGGTCACTAATGACCGCTGGGGAGCTGGCTGTTCTTGTAAACACGGCGGCTTCTTCAACTGTGCAGACAAATACAGCCCCAGCAAACTGCAGAACCACAAGTGGGAGAAGTGCACCACACTTGACAGATGGTCCTGGGGATACCGCAGAAAAATGCAGTCGAAGGACGTGGAAGATCTACCATCCATTATCACTGTATGTGCTGCCGGTTCACCATTACTGCACTCCAGTAGAATGAGAATGAATTCGGGCAAAGTTGTGGTGGTCTCCTGGGATGACCAAGGGATTTGACCTATGGGAAACTAAGCCACCCAAATCACAACACTGTGCAAGCCCTTCAGTCCTTGATGCTGTGCTGACCTTTCTACCCAGTCCAAGATCACTTTCCCATAGCCCTCCATTTAATTTTATCCATGTGCTTATCTAGGAGTCTCTCTTAAATCTCCCTAACATTCCTGCTTCCGCCTCCGCCCTTGCCAGAGCATTCAACGCATCCCACCAGATTATATCTGGTCTGATTGATCTGATCAGATAGCTGGTTTGTACCTATCAGAATAAAATTAAAAATCCCAATTAGTTCCAGGCACGCATAGTGCTTAAAAAAAAAAGCCCTTCTCTGACAGTCTCCCGATAGTTCAGCGGTTCCCAGCCTGGGGTCCACAGACCCCTCAGTTAACAGTAGGGGTCCATTGCATAAAAAAAAGAGCTGGGAACCCCTGCTAAAGTTAGATCAGATAGTTTATTATTTGTTTCTCAGTCTGTTAGTGGACATTATGATTGACATTTATGACACTGACTTTGGCCAGGGTGCATCCAATCATTCCAGCAAGAGCAGCGATGTTGGAAACCTGCTGGTGAATAGCCATGAATATTTGAATTTAATTAGGGTGCTGTAAAATGTCTTTAGTCCGGCCCTGTACACTTAAGTTTGTGGTTTGTGTGGAATCAGTTCTGCCAGAAGTGCCAAAGGTTGCTTTGCCTAATGCGAAGGGTTAGTTTTACATGTCACTCAGAAACTGCTTCCACCATGTTGGCCGTTGATTGACCAGTTCAAGGGATGCAGCAGCTCTTTCCCATTGGTTGTCCTGTGTGCCAAGGCATCGGTACGTAATTCCGGGCACCCTGGGGCAAGAGATTAGCATGAGCGAGAGACTCACTTGTTTTCCTTTGTCTCCAGGGGCTCATCTTCACACTGAGGTTGTGATCAGTGTTGCGAGTTCTGTTGGGAAAGTGTGCTGCAGAGAAGTAGGAGCGTCCATTCTTAGCTAAGTCTCTGTTCGTTGAGGGCTTAGTTTTGTAATTGTGAACTTGGGGAGACTTAATGAGGTACCTGTTGAGTTTGAAGTCTCACTGAATGTTTAGTGTTGTAGTTTCTGTAGGATAGGGTGACTTGGGTGTTCGGTCAAATGTTTTACTGTTTGTAAATGGTGAATGTGTTTTTTCATAATCAGTGTCTTCTGTCTCACTTAACCAAACCCATGAACCTGCTTCCTCAAAACAGCTACATAAATGCATATATGTTTTGCAAATCATCTGAAACATTTTGCTAAGTATTTTTCACACTTAAAATTAGTCAGATGCTCTTGCTGTTTACTTAGCAAATGGGGGTGGTGGGGTCAGTGAGGCTCCTTAGGGTGGTGTTGTGCAAAAACAAATTGAGATTGGAACTGTGGATATTGCAGACAATGGCAATAACTCCCTTCTTCCTGGCAGAGTTTACTGGACACGATTGTCTATGGTGGCAACTTCCTGCTCAATATTGGCCCAACCAAAGATGGCACCATCTCCCCCATCTTCGAGGAAAGGTTGCGTGGACTGGGACAGTGGCTGCGTGTTAACGGTGAAGCGATATACGCATCGACACCCTGGCGAGTTCAGAAGGAGAACGGCTCCAACATAATATGGTAACGTCCATCGGGATTAAATGCAGTGTGCCTGTTCTGGTTCTCCTCATCTGTGGCACCATTCTTTATTCCCAGCTTCAGGTTCAGCAGCGGCGCAAGCAGAGGTAGCGTAGTGGGTAGCGCAACGCTTTGCAGTACCGGCGACCCCGGTTCAATTCCCGCTGCTACCTGCAAGGAGTTTGTACGTTCTCCCGATGACCGCGTGGGTTTCCTCCGGGTGCTCCGGTTTCTTCCCACAGTCCAAAGGTGTACCGGTTGGAGGGTTAATTGGTCATTGTAAATTGTCCTGTGATTAGGATAGAATTAAATTGGGGGATTGCTGGGAGGCACAGCTCGAAGGACCAGAAGGGCCTACTCCGGGCTGTATGTTAAGAAATATAAATTAATACCTCCAAGGATATTGAATCAATAGTGATTTCGGGCAGTGCCTGGACATTCTACCAGAGTCCAGTCTTTTTCTCCAACACCCCAGCGCTGTGTTGGTAGTTTTGTTCAACACACACAAAATGCTGGAGGAACTCAGCAAGTCAGGCCGTCGATGTTCTGGGTTAAGACATTTCACCAGGACGGGGAAGGAAGGGGGGAAGGAACCAGAATAAGAAGGTGAGGGTGGGGAGGTGAAGGAGTGAAGGTGATAGATGGGTGGGAGAGAAAGAAAGAAACGGGAGTGATGGGTGAAAAAGGTGAAGACCCATAACAAATAGCAGCAGGATTAGGCAGTTTGGCTCATCGAGTCTGCTCCGCCATTTCATCATGTCTGATCCATTTTCCCTCTCAGCCCCAATCTCTGGCCTTCTCCCCGTATCCCTCCATGCCCTGACTAATCAAGAATCTATCAACTTCTGCCTTAAATATACCCAATGACTTGGCCTCCACAGCTGCCTCTGGCAACGAATTCCACAGATGCACCGCTCTATGGCTACAGAAATTCCTCCTCATCTCCACTCTAAAAGAACGTTCCTCTATTCTGAGGCTGTGTCCCCTGGTCTTAAACACCCCCCCAGACACACAATAGGCAACATCCTCTCCACATCCAACTTATCGGGGCCTTTCAATATTCAATAGGTTTCCATGAGGTCACCCCTCATTCTCCTGAATTCCTCTGAGTAGAGGCAAAGAGCCATCAGACCCTCCTCATATGATAGGCCTTTCAATCCCGGAGTCATTTTTGTGAACTTCCTTCCAACCCTCTCCAATGTCAGCGCTTCCTTTCTTAGATAAGGGGCCTCAAACTGCTCACAATACTCCAAGTGAGGTGTCAACGTGGTTTTATAAAGCCTCAACATTATGTCTTTGCTTGTAAAGGGCTGGAGAAGTAGTTGGTAGTTCTGTTGTTTATTTTTACCCATAATACGCATCAAACATAACAGCAAAGTACAGATCCTTCGGTCCAAGGTGCTGTGCCAACCTATTAACCTACTCTAAGATCAATCTAACTTCCTTCCCACGTAGTGTAGGTAAATAGCTAAAAAATTAAAGGAGTGTCAATGGGCAAATGAGAGAGAACAAGCTGTAAGCTACAGGGAATACAGGAAAGGCAGAATGGAACTGATGAGATTGCTGGGAGCCAGCATGGAGCTGAATGGACTGTATGGCCTCCTGCAGTCTTGTAATAAGTTAGAAAATTTGAAGTAATGTGCTTTTCATCAACTCTGGTCATGTACATGTTGGCGTGTGTCCAAGTGGCTAAGGCATTGGTCTAGTGATTGGAAGGTAGCTAGTTTGAGCATCAGCTAGGGCAGTGTGTTGTGTCCTTGAGCAAGGCACTCAACCACACATTGCTCTGTGACGACACCGGTGCCAAGCCGTATGGGTCCTAATGCCCTTCCCTTGGACAACGTCGGTGGTGTGGAGAGGGGCTGCAACTGCCAGTCTCCCATACAACCCTGCCCAGGCCTGCACCCCGGAAACTTTCCAAGACGCAAATCCGTGGTCTCTCGAAACTAACGGATGCCTATAAGGTCATGTACAGAGGCCATGCACAGAGTATATATCATACAGAAGGCAGAAAGGAAAGTTGACATGTTAGGTGATAGGCCGAGTGTTCTAAAGAAGAGGTGTATAATTGTTGAAGGGAGACATTATTAGTAGAGTAAGGGATGTTGACTGTGCAGAGGCGAGGATGTTGTTTCTGTGCAGTAAAAGGGTTCACTAAATAAGGCGAGGTTTAGCCTTGGCGAACTTGCACAAAAATAAAGGTCTTCAGCGACTAAAGTGTAAAAGCCGCAAGTTTTTAAAAGAAAACCTCTAAAGCAGCATCTCTAATTGACTGGAGGTGCCAATGTCGTGAAATTCATTGTCGTAGGGGTTTAACGTGAATCGCGGGACGTTGTTCTTGTAATGTTTCACGCTCTGTACATTGGTCACTGGCGGCACCAAGAGCACATGCAGGTAGCCTTTCATCCTTGTCGTTGTGTGTGTGTGTGTGCGTAGCAGCAAATCGTGTGCTGGTGCTTGTTCATCTTTTCTCAGTGACTATAGGGGTAAGCGTTAATTATAAAATCTGCTTCAGGTCTGCAGACTGAACACTTAAAGACCCACAGATTACTGTCAGAGCAGAGAAAATGTCAAGGTATTTTATTCTTCAGTTCATCACCAGTGTGCTGCTGTTAACCATCAAAGTGATGCGATGCCATGGAGCTCTGTTTTATTGTCTTGGTTAGTTTTAGAACGTATCTTTGTATAAGCCAGCTTTTGTATATTGCAGGAGACTATGTCATTGTTAGAAACGTGTGGAAAGATATCAATATTCAATAATGGTTTCAAAGGTACATTTAGTATCAGAGAAATGTATGTAATATACATCCTGAAATGTTTTTTCTTCACAACCAGCCACAAAAACAGAGGAGTGCCCCAAAGAATGGATGACAGTTAAATGTTAGAACCCCAAAGCCCCCCCCAGCTTCCCTCCCTCCCCCACATTAGCAGCAGCCAAGCAACAATCCTCCCCCCCCCCCACCAGCAAAAAAAAAAGGTGTGTTGATTGATACAGAGAAATCTGAACCCAGCAGAGATTAACGAAATCATTGTAAAACTTCAAAAAAGCAGAGAATTGTGGTAAAACTCAGCCGATCAAGCTGTATCTGTGGAAGGAGGAAGCAGTCGATGTCAGGCTGCACTTGGAGTATTGTCAACAGTTTTGGGCCCCTGATCTCAGAAGGGATGTGTTATCATTGGAGAGAGTCCAGAGGAGGTTCATGAGGATGCTTTTGGGAATGAAGGGGTTAACATATGAGGAGCGTTTGGCAGCTTTGGGCCTGTACTCACTGGAATTTAAAGGAATGCGGGGGGGTGTGGGGTTGGAAACTTATTCAAACCTGCTGAATATTGAAAGGACTAAATAAGGTGGATGTGGAGAGGATGTTTCCTAGAGAACTAGAGGGCACAGCCTCAAAATTGAGGGGTGATCTTTTAGAACAGAAATAAGGAGGACTTTTTTTTAGCCAATGAGTAGTGTATCTGTGGAATGTTCTGCTGCAGACTGCGGTGGAAGCCAAATCCGTGGGTATGTTCAAAGTGGAAGTTGTTAGATTCCTGATGGGTTGAAGCATCATGGGATACAGTGAGAGTGCAGGTGTATGGGGTTGAATGGGATCATGATGAAATAGCAGAGCAGACTTGATGGGCTGAATGGCCTAATTCTGCTCCTATGTCTTATGGTCTTATGTTCCAGGCCTGTGACTATAGGTGGGGGGTGGAGGGTGGAGGGAATCAATTTAACATTCAATGTTTACTTTGATTTCTTTAGATAGTTCCATATGGACTGATTACTCAGTCTTAGAATTGCTTAGAGTATAGAGATCTGAACCAGGTTATTCTCCTGAACTGGACCATGTGCCCACTTGACCAGAAGATAAAGAGTCAGAGCTAGACCATCTGGCCCATCACGTCTTCTCCACCATTTCATCTTGGCTGATCCCTTTTCCCTCTCAGCCCCCATTCTCCTGCCTTCTCCCCATATCCCTTCATGCCCCAAGTAATTAAGAATTTTATCAACCTCTGCCTTAAATATACTCTATGACTTGGCCTCCACAGCCGCCTGTGGTAACAAATTCCACAGATTCACCACCCATTGGCTAAAGAAATTTGTTGTTGTGCCTGTTCTAAATGGACATCCCTCTATTCTGAGGCTGCGTCCTCTGGTCCTAAACTCCACTGGAAACATCCTCTTCAACTACCTTATTGAGGCCTTTCAACATTTGATAAGTTTCAATGAAATTCCCCCTTCCCCATCAAACAGTTAAACAGCTGCTGACAGTAAATATAAGACTATTCAGATGATGTTTATGCTTCAGTCACCTTTTGCAAAGCTCTGCTTTTAATGAGGTGCTCACTTTTACACTGTGCTTTTCCTTCCAGGTACACCAGTAAGGGATCTTCAGTTTATGCAGTATTCACAAAGTGGCCCACCGACAATACTCTGAAGCTGGATTCACCAAAGGCTTTGCCGAACACCACCGTGAGCTTTTCAGATTTGTTGTTTCTTCTGGCCTTCACTAAGCCTGTTATATCTGCGTCCCAACGATTCTGGTCGGTCCTGATGTACAAATTGATCATGAAATTCCATCGCTGGTTTTGCTTTTACACTGGTATTCATTGAGCTGAGAACTGTGCACGCGTTCTTCAGGTTTTCCCAAGACTGAGTGTGACAGAAATGAGTTTTATACTCCACTTTCCTCAGCTAACCATTTCCTCTTCTTGTTCAATTCATTGATGTTTGCTTCTTTCCTGTTTGTTTCTTTGTCACTACCATTTTTCTTTTATCTGTGTTCCATGTCCTTCTGAGTCCACGGTGAATGCTTTGTCTCTTGTCCTCTGATTCTGTATTAACCCTTTGGTACTGAATCAGAATTGGGTTCGATATCGTTGACATATGTCGTGCATTTTGATGTTTTGCGGCATAATAAAAAAGCTATAAATTATAATCAGTATTCATAAAAAGTAATTAAATAGTGCCAAAAAAGAGGTACAGTCAGCCCTCCTTATCCACAGGGAATTGGTTCCGGGACACCCCCCCCCCCCACCCCTGCGGATGCTCAAGTCCCTTATATAAAATGGTGTAGTATTTGCATATAACCTACGCACATCCTCCCATATACTTTAAATCATCTCTAGATTACATAATACCTAATACAATGTAAATGCTATGTTATACTGTATTTTGTAGAGAATAATGACAAAAAAAAGTCTGTTCATGTTCAGTACAAACGCAACCTTTGTAGCTCTTCTGGGAATGCTGATGCTGTCTCGGCATCAGCTGATCCCGATTCTCCTGTGATCTTTGTTCTTGAGGCTGTAGCGCTTTACGTAGCTAGCCAGCCATCCCTTACTAGCCTTAAACTCCTTCCTCTCGCTCACAACACAAGTACCGAATGAACGAGACGCGAGGCAAGCAATGCTCGAACAATGAGTAATACTTTTAGTCATCTCTAGATTACTTATAATACCTAATACAATGGAAATGCTATGTAGATAGTTGTTTCAATGTATTATTTAGGGAATAAGGACACTTTGGAGGAGGCACAATAATACTAAAGTCAGGACCTGTGGAGGTTGAGGGCTGAGGAGCACGTCAGCAAGCGATATGCCACTTTTCAAAAGATCTAAGATTTCTAATTTCTCGATGAGAACTTTACGCTCCCTCTTAGCCTTTAAAGAATTGCTTTGACCATTTAATTGCTTTTTAGGAGCTATTTTTTCACAGAAATAAAGTAGCGACCGAACGAGACACGAGGCGAACAATGTTCGAACGAGTGCTGGAGAGAAAATTTCTGGGTTTTCCTGATCCGCGGTTGGTTGAATCTGTGCATGCGGAACCCGCAGATGAGGGCCGACTGTATTATTCATCAGTTCATTGTCCATTAGGAGGGCAAGAAGCTGTTCCTGAAATCTTGAATGTGTGTCTCCCAGCCCCTGTACTTCCTTCTTGATGATACCAATGAGAAGTTGGCATGTCCTGGGTGTTGGGGGTCCTTTGTGATGGATGCCAACTTTTTGAGGCACCACCTTTTTGAAGGTGTCCTCAACGCTGGGGAGGCTAGCGCCCACAATGGAGCTGGCCGAGTTTACGACCTTCTGCCGCTCTTTCCTGAACCTGCGCAGTGGCCCCTCCGTGCCAGACAGCGATGGAACCAGCTAGAATGCTCTCCACAGCACTTCTGTAGAAATTTGTGAGAGTAGTCTTTGCTGACATACCAATTCTTCTCAAACTCCTGATGAAGTATAGTAACTGTCGTGCCTTCTTTGTAACTGCATCACTATGTTGGGCCCAGGATAGATCTTCAGAGATGTTGACACCCACGAACTTGAAACTGCTCACCCTTTTCCACAGCTGATCCCTCGATGAGGACTGGAGTGTGTTCCCTCAACTTCCCCTTCCTGAAGTCCACAATTCCTTCGTCTTCATAATATTGAGTGCAAGTTGCTGCGACACCACTCAGCCAGCTGATCTGTTTTGCTCCTCTATGCCTCCTCATCACCGTCTGAAATTCTGCCAACAATAGTTGTGTCATCGGCGAGTTTATAGATGCTGTTTGAGCTGTGCCTAGCCGCACAGTTGTGGGCGGGGGGAGAGAACAATGGGCTGAGCACACATCCAGCTGCTCGCATGGCTTCACATGATCAGGGGGGCTAAGCAGATGCTACACCTAGCCCAGTGGTGACCTGCAGGCTAGCAGAGGGAGGGGATGTCTTGCGCCTCCTTTGGTAGAGATGTGTCTCTGCCCCGCCACTCACTTTTGGAACTTGTATGTTTGTTAAATACGATAAAAATACTTTGCTTGAAGAAATAATATCTCCCTGTGATTATAAGGATATTCCCGTCTCGGACAAGTAGGTCACAGCTGGGAATACAAGAGTCAGAATGATTACACCATGCTAATTAGTGGTTTTGTTATAAAAGTGGTGTAGTCACTCAGCAACTCACGTTCTTGGCCATGACCTAATTTTCATCATGCCCTGCCTCTGAAAGTGATCCATTGTTCCTCTTGAGTTGTCTCATTCTGCTGATATACATAATGTTTTGTGGTTTCCAGCTATATTTCAAGCCCTGTGAAAAAGAGTCTGTCTGCTCTTATAGACAATAGGTGCAGAAGTAGACCATTCGGCCCTTCGAGCCTGCACCGCCATTCTGAGATCATGGCTGATCATCTACTATCAATACCCTGTTCCTGCCTTGTCCGCATATCCCTTGATTCCCCCATCCATAAGATACCTATCTAGCTCCTTCTTGAAAGCATCCAGAGAATTGGCCACCACTGCCTTCTGAGGCAGTGCATTCCAGACCCCCACAACTCTCTGGGAGAAGAAGTTTTTCCTTCTCACAATCTTGTATTCTGCAGAAATTGGTGGGGGGGAGTGCCATGGTAATGCAGAGGTTACTTTGACACGATCTCTGCTCGGGTCAGAGTTCGGAGTTCAATTCCGGTGTCCTCTCAAAGGAGTCTTTATTATTCTTTACTGAAATACAGCACGGAGTTGAGCCCGGCAACGGCTGATTTAACTTAGGCTAATCACTGGACAAGTTACGGTGACCAATTAACCTACCAACAGGTAGGCCTTTGGGCTGTGGGAGAAAACCGGAGCACCCAGAGGAAATCCACACGGTCACGGGGAGAGCTTACAAACTCCTTGCGGGCAGCGGCGGAGATTGAACCCGTGCCGCTGGTACTGTAGAGCATGGCGCTAACCACTACGCTACCTTATAGGTCTTCCCTGTGGAATTAGTGGGTTTTCCCTGGGTGCTCCATTTATTCACCCCCCCCCCCCCAACAGTCCATCAGTAGGTTAATCGGTCATTGTAAATTGTCCCATGATTAGGTTAGGGTTAAATCAGGGTTGTCGGGAGTTACTGCGGCTGCAGAGCTTGAAGGGCCTGTTTGAGGCTTTATCTCTAAATAAATAAATATTTTTGTTGTATTCACATTTTTCCTGGTTTCCCCCCCCCCCATTAACTTCTGAGGTTTCCTGTTTCGTTCTGAAATATTCCAAGTATGTACAAACAATATCTGAGATAATCCTTTGTATTCGTATCGCATACTTTGCTTGTCCCTGGGATTAAGCACTGTTTAAAAAATAGTCTGTGGGAAGAATAAAAGGCCACAGTGGATCACTACAGCGAAAAAGAGGTCATTTGGTACTCGGTATTGATTAGCAAGAGCAAATTAAAGGAAGGCAGGGGCCAGTGCAGTGGCCATCATCTGAGTGGGCAGAGTCAGAGTGGTAATCTTGAGGCTTCAGTGAGGGGAGGCTTTAGCTGGAGAAAGGAAGAGAAAAGCTCAAGTATTTTTTTCCTGCCCTTTATATTTGCTCAGCTAGGACAGTAGAGATTGTTGAAGGCTCCTCTCGCGGATTGTGGGAACACAGGGAGACCTCCAATATCCCTGCCGACTACAACTGCGAGAAGGGCGTCCAGCTGAAGCATCTAACAAACCACGTTAAGAAGCTGGAGCTAGAACTGGATGAACTCTGGATAGGGTGATAGATAGGGCATATACAGAGGTCGTTGCTCCCAAGGTGCAGGACACAGGAAACTGGGTGATAGTCAGTAAGGAGCCTGTGGCTATCGCCCTCAACAACACGCCTAGCACTTTGGATACTGTCGGGGGGAGATGACCTAACAGAGGAAAGTCACAGTGGTTGGGTCTCTAGCACTGAGCCTGCCTCTGACTCAGAAGGATTGGGGGGAGAGAAGAGGCACGCTGTGGTGATAGGAGATTCGTTAGGGGAACGGATAGGAGGTTCTGTGGGTAAGAACAAGGTTTCCCGGAAGGTATGTCACCTCCCAGGTGCCAGCGTCAGGGATACCTCAGATTGAGTCCTCAGTATTCTTAAGTGGAAGGGTGACAGCCAGAGGCTGTGGACCATGTAGGTACCAATGACATGGGTAGGACGAGTGATGTGGTTCTCAATAGGGTGTTCACAGTAAGGTTCTAAGTTAAAGGGCAGGACTTCCGGGGTTGCGATCTCAGGATTGCTACCTGTGCCACATGCTGGTGAGGCCAGAACTAGGAAGATTATACAGTTTAAAATAAGGCTAAGGAGTTGGTATAGGAGGGAGGGCATAAGATTTTTGGATCATTGGGCTCTCTTTCAGGGAAAGTGGGACCTGTACAGAAGGGGCAGTTTGCACCTGAATTGGAGGGAGACTAATATCCTAGTGGGAAGGTTTGTTAATGCTGCATGGTGATGTTTAAACTTAGGGTTGCAGGGGAATGGGAACCAGAGTGCCAGAAAAGTCGGTGGAGAGGTTGTGGAGGTAGATGTTGGTAAGACTGCAAAGTCAGGAATCAAAAGGTTGAGCATGGTGTGACTAGTGTCCTGAGCTGCATATGTCTCAATGCAAATGTCGTAGGAAAGGCAGATGATAGTGCTGAAGATGAGGTAGCTGGTTTACAGAGGCAATGTGTAGTGAGGAGAGGCTGTTGATGGGGCAAAATTGCACTCAACAGGATGAGTTGGACGTAAAGGATGGACAAAACTGAAAAGGGTGAATACAGGACTGAAGGTGTTATATTTGAATGCGCGCAGTATATGGAATAAGGTAGATGAAGTCGCAGCACAGTTGCAGGTTGGCCGGTACGATGCTGTAGGCATCACGGAATCATGGCTGGAAGATAACAGCTGGGAGCTTAATGTCCAAGGATACACATTGTATTGAAAGGACAGGCAGGAAGGCAGAGGGGGCAACATTGCTCTGTTGGTAGAAAGTTAAGTCAAATCATAGCTAAGAGGTGACATAGGATCGGAAGGGTTGAATCATTATGGATAGAGCTGAGGATCTGCAAGGGTAAAAAGACCTTGATGAGAGCCGAAAGAGTACTAAGGATGTGGTCTACGAATTACAACTGGAGATAGAAAATGCCTGCTAAAAGGCGAACGTTACCATAGCCATGGGGGAATTCAGTAAGCAGGTAGATTGGGAATATCAGGTTGGTGCTGAGTTCCAGGAGGGGGAATTTCTCGTGTGCCAACAAGACGGCTTTTTAGAGCAGCTCTTGGGTGAGCCCACTCAGGTATCAGCTATTCTCGATTGGGTGACGTGCAATGAACCAGAATTGATTAGAGGGTGATCATAATATGATGAAATTACCCTGAAATTTGCAGATCGAGTCTGTGGTGAGGAAGGCAAATGCGATATTAGCATTTATTTCTGAAGGACTAGAATATAAAAGCAAGGATGTAATTTTGAGGCTTTATAAGGCCCCCTATCTTAGAAAGGATGTGCTGAAACTTGAGAGGGTTCAAAGGAGGTTCACGAAAATGATTCCAGGATTGAATGACTTGTCATATCAAGAGCGTTTGATGGCTCTGGGCCTGTATTCACTGAAATTCAGAAGAATGAGGGGTGACCTCATTGAAACCTATTGAATGGTGAAGGGCCTTGGAAAGAATGGATGTGGTGGAGAAGATGTTTCCTATGGTGGGAGAGTCCAAGACCAGAGGATATAGACTCAAAATAGAGGGGTGGTCTTTTTAGAATGGATATGAGTAGGAATTTCTTTAGCCAGAGCGTGGTGAATCTTTGCTGTGGAGGCCAAGTGTTTATGTATATTTAACGCAGAAGTTGACAGATTCTTGATTGGTCAGGGTGTGTAGGGATATGGGGAGAAGGCAGGAGATTAGGGCTGAGAGGAAAATTGGGTTAGCCATGATAAAATGGAGCAAACTCGATGGGCCAAATGGCCTAATTCTGCTCCTATATCTTATGGTAATCTTTCTGATGGAGTGGTATTCCTCCTCCTTGATGCACAGCTTGAATATTTATTCAGCATTCTAACTCTGCAGCCAGGCTTTAGTAAATCAGTTCTCACTTATCCACCACCCCTTGCCCGTCCACATTTTTGTTCCTGCTCATCTTAGCTGACAGCATTCAAACTGCAAACTGTGCACGGTTGAATGAGATTTAATAGATCAGTTCATAGACACTGTTGTGTTTGTGCACTTAAAGCCAGTAAGATTTTCTCCAAAGAAACTCTATTGGGATGTGTCGAGCTATAAATTTTGATTAAAAGATTTGAGTACATAGTCTCAGAGTAAGGAGTTAGCCATTCAGGAATGATTTTACACAATAGGTAGTGAACCTTAGGATTCTTATGCCCAAGACTGCAGAGGCTCATTTGCTGAATATATTTAAGACGGTGATAGATTTTTGGACATTAAGGGGGTTGAGGGGAGGGGATAATGCTCGAGATATTGCTGAGGGAAAAGCCAGCTACAATCCTACTGAATGGCAGAATAGTACAAGTGACCAGATCGTCTGCTCCTCCTTCTATGCATTTGCTTCTGGTTCAGCAAACTAAATACTGCATCAAACAGTGGCTTCCTTAAGAGTTAAATCTGGAGTTAGGCAAGAAGGATATTGGAATTTACTTGGGTTTACTCATGAGAGAAGTTTCCTGAGAGATTTAAGTGGCGTAGGCTCAGTATAGAGTCGATTGTACCTACATTGCTGGGGAAATAGGAGGGCCCGACCGATTGAATGTCATCTTGTTTCATGTTCTTGTGCTATCTCTCTAGGTGACGATGCTGGGAGTCCCACAGCCTCTGAAATGGAAGACTTCTCCCACCAAAGGCATTCTCATTTTCCTGTCCCCCCTTTCTCCATTGACTCTCCCCTCCAAAAATGGTTGGACATTGAAAATGAAAGGAGTTTCCTAATCAGAGAGTGACAAAGGAAACAAGTTTTACATGATGATTTTGAAAGTTGAGAAGTTTTTGTATGAAGATTTATACACTGTACGTGAGCTTAAAAAATCCTGGCCAAAGTTTAAGTCTTTGACCATAAATTACAGATGTCGAGGTTAGAAAAGCAGTGCTGGTTTTTGCAAATGGATCACTTCACTGTTCAGCTTTACTTTGATTATGCTGCTTGGGGAAAGTTACTGATCAAACATTAGTTTTGAAGGGTAGCTTCAGAGCAAAGATACTGTTGAGCAAGACTTAATGTGACACCAGTCCTTATATTACTGGTTATTTGCTATTTTTATTGAAGGTAAACTTGATGTACAAATTTTTACAATGGTTTGATCAAACACTTCAATAATGGGAGACTATGCTAATAGATTTGTTGAACAAAGTTAATAATTTTAAAATCTTAAACAAAAGTCAGCACTTCGTTATTTAACACACTGTAAGGGTTCACTGCTAATGTAATGGTTTCTCTGTAGCAGTAGTTTTTGGGTTATGACTGGAGATAACAGAACTGTTGATGCATGTAAGCCAATCAGGATTTTGTTGCCCTGCCTTGTGATTCTGGAAGCAGTTGATTTTGGGGGCTTTTGTCAGAGGGAGGGAGAGAGAGAGGTGAAGAAAGAAGATGCGAATGGAGAGATTTGGTAGACCGCCAGACGGGGTGGACTCGAAGCGAAGGTCCGAAGGGCAGCGACGATCGGAGGAGGTTGATGGTGGACAAATGTCCGATTTTGTGAGCTCCAACATTGTGCAACGGACTGTTTAATAAGATTTAGGCCCCTTTTTTATATTTTGTTTCTCTACTAACCATATAGTCAAAGTAAGAGTTATAAAGCTTAATTGTTCAATCGTGTATTGTGTACGGTTTGTCATTTCGGGGTACTGATTTGTAACGGGACACATCGTGCAACATCCACCCAAAGGAGATTTCCTAAGTTTGGCCGGGCAGGGGATCATCACCCCCTATATTAAGCCGCTAGGCGAAACGAGTGTTACAGTTTCAATTTACCAAATTCAGAATCAGTCCGTGCCAAGAACCAGGTTGTACAAGTCCCTGTTGCTTCAAGGTGTGGCGAATATGAGATCACAATCATAGAGGAAAGCTCTCTCTACTGATTTCACTTAAATGTTACTGACATGCTTAGTGAATAAGGAAGACATACAACTGTTTTGATGCCTTTTTCCTTTCAATTGAGCTTTCTAATATGTAGGTACCTGATTCAGCAAAGTAGTGTGGTTTGATTTCTTGTTTCCAGCAACTGCAATCTATTTATTTTATAACTATATCAGTAATGTCATTTGTGTTCTATTCTGGTATTCACCTTGATTAGAGACTCAGCTGATTCATTCTTTAGTCTGGAGAACATGCAGCAGTGTTTCATTTGTGGTCAACCGCTGTTTCAAACGAAGTTCTTTTTATGTGCAAGCTCAGACTAAAGTTATTTGTGACTGAGGAGACTTCAGAGCGTACACTGCATGTGTTTTTGGATGGTTTAGGTAGGGTTTTTCCATTCTGTGTAATGACAGAACTGGCTACAGCAAAAGCTACTGGCCAAACAACATCTGGACTAAAGACACGTCACACACACACACGCACGCACACACACACACGTACACACACATACACACACACGCACGCACACACACGTACACACACACATACGTACACACACACGTACACACACACATGTACACACACACGTACACACATACATATATACACACACACACACACAATGCTGGAGGAACTCAGGCCAGGCAAAAGAGTACAGTTGACGTTTCAGGCCGAGACCCTTCGTTAGGACTGAAGAAAACAAAGATGAGTTTGATTTAGGGGTGGGGATAGGGGAGGGAGAAACACAAGGAGATGGGTGAAACTGGGTGGGGAAGGAGTGAAGTAAAGAGTTGGGAAGTTGATCGATGAAAGAGATACAGGGCTGGAGAAGGGGGAATCAAATAAGAGTTATCTTAGTCTATTCCCGAAAATGCTCCTCTGTTCAGAGGGTAAGAAAATTTGTCCAGAACTGCCAGGATTTTCTGGAGGGTCCTTTGATCTACCATAGCCTCCTGTGTGTCCAATTTGACTTCTTTAACAGAGCCAGCTTTTCTAATTGGTTTACTGAGCCTATTGGCATCACCCATTACCCCAGCACACCACCACATAGAAGATTGTACGGGTGACAACAGACTGGCAGAACATGCGAAGGAGAGGCCTGCACACTCCAAAAGGCCTCAGTCTCCTCAGGAAGCAGAGTCAATTCTGGTCTTTGTACACAGCCTCTGTGTTGGTGCTCCACTCAAGTCTGTCATCCAAGTGCACTCCCAAGAACTTGTAGGTCCTCATTACATCCACATCCTCATCTTTATCCCTATCCTTCCATTATACACACAACCATTGCTGAGTCATCAGAAAATTTCTGCGGATGACGTGACTCAGTGTTGTATCTAAAGTCCGAGGTATACGGGGTAAGCAGGAAGTGACCCAATGCAGACCCCTGTGGGGCTCCAGTGTTTCTTATAGCCATGTCTGACACACAGCTCTGAAGCTGTACATACTGTGGTCTGCCATTATCCAGGATGCAATGGAAGTCACAATCTGCATTGAACAAAGCTTTTACCCCAGCAACGAGGGCTGTATCGTATCGAAGGCTCTAGAAGAATCAAAAAACACGATCCTCACAGTGTTGCCCTGCATGTCCAACTGTGACCGGGGTTGAAGGTGAGTCAGGACCAGCCTCTCCGTGGTCTCCATAATGTGTGAGGTCAGCACCATTGCATGGTAGTCATTCAAGACTGTTGGTCAGTCCTTCTTGGGTACTGGAACCACACATGGTGTTTTCCACACAGCCAGGACCCTTACCAGGCTGGGACTCCGCACAGCTGCTCACCCTGGGGTTCCCACCATCCAGTCCCAATGCTTTGCCGTGTCTGATTTCCCCCAGAGCCCTTTTTATCTACTCAGTAGTGAAGGTGGGTCCGTGATGACTGGGGGATTGGAAGGTGGGGGCTGGTGGGAGGGGAAGATTGGGACAATAGCAGTTGGTAGGTGGAGGTGTGGATGGTGGGTCAGGGGAAGAAGCGGGTGTAAGGTAGCGGGGGAGCCTCTGTTGTTCATATGTTGAACTGGAGGGGAGGCATTGGTGCTGAGGAAGCATTGGATGCCTCGACAGCTGAGTTGGTGTGGGGAGGGGAGTGTGAACATAGAACACCCTAACCCTAATGCGAGGGTAATTGGTAAACTTTTGAAGAGCTTAACCAAGCCCATTCATGGCTGCATTCCAAGCCTCCATTGAAGCCAGTGATATTCTTCCTGCCTCTCCACAGATCCCATTTGCCCAAGCTTGTTCTCCAGCTCTCCCCGGGATACCTCTTAAACCACCTTGACCTTCTCCTTTACCTTCCTCTGCAACATGTTTCAGTTTCTCCCTGTCCCCTGATCTAAAGGGTTTCTTCCTGTGGGTGAGACGAGCATTCAGATCACCGGTGAACCGCGGTTTGTTGTTTGGGAAGCAGCGAACGGTCCTTGGTGACATTACATTGGCCGCACAGAAGTTGATGTCGCTAGTGATGCAAGTTATTAATTTCCTCCCCATATGGTTCACAAAGCACATACCAGTAAGTAACCTCAAAGCAGCCCTTCAAGGCCTCGAAGGCCTCTGGAGACCATTTCATTACTGTCTTGGTGATAACTAGCTGCTGCTGTACTTCAGGCTGATACAAAGCTCAATCTAAATAAATAAAATAAAGATTATGATTAAAGTAAATACAAAGGTCAGTTTCACTTGTGATAAAATTCAGGGGCCATTCAGTTGAAACAATTGGTTTAGAGAGATGCAGAGTCTTATCCTGGCCCTGACTTGGCTCTGGAATTCTAACTTAAAGGGCAGTTGAGGAGGAAGACTTCATTGCATTTAATAGGAACTTGGATACACTCATGAAAGGAAAGTCCTTTGATCTGTTAGTTCCCAGTAGTTGGGGATATTGAGGTAACCTTGATTCCAGGTAACCAGACAAGACAAATTAGTCACCGGATTCTCAAAAAGTAAATCATTGAAAATACAGAGCCTCTTTCAGCTTTAAAGAAACTCTTCACTCTTCACTACTGTCACCACTTGGTCTCAAAATGAGGTTCATCCTATTGCAGGCAGCTGGTTCACAACTTTTAAATCCAAGGTTTTCTCATATCATGGCCTTTAAGTTAAGCCAATATATTTTGTCATCTCTAATATTCTAAATCTATTTTTGCCCTCTGTAGGCCAAGTTTGTTGATGTATCTTGCATCACTGGATTTTGGTCATGTCCTGAATCCCACTGCAAAGAACTACCTCATCAGAGGTTTGAGAAGCTTTCAGAAAGTTAGTGGATGGACTGTGCATCTTCTTGGCATTCTCCAGTTGGTTTTCTTGCACTCTTTATCACTTGTTAGAGAAGCAACTCTGATCATCCACATCAGCAACCCTTCTGGTTCGTAGGGACTAACTGCACTCACTCCAACTTAGTGCTGAGGAATCAACATGGCTCTTAACTCCAAGGTAATGCTCATTCGAGAGTTAATGATTTACTATATTACAACCAATTCCCATCCCGAGAAGCTGGAAATTGCCAACATATATTCAGGTATACCCTTACCAGAACTTCCACTGACAACTGGTTACAGTTGACCATATTTTTCCCAAACATATTCAATATTAGCAAGGCATGATAATGAGTTTTAACCCCCTATGCTGATCCTTTGTCCTCCAGGAAGACCACAACATTGTGATAGGGTTTGGAGGCTTGTGTACCTCAATGTTTCAGAGCTATGCTGTCTAGAATCAGGGCCTTGTGCTTTGACTCTTGGTAGGGTCGCCCATGCCAAATAGGTCAAAGTGTAGACGCCAGTCTAAGAGTGGTCTACTGGTCCTCCAGGTTTGAGGGGTTCAGCTCAGGGCTAACAACCCTGATTGGTCAAAAAAAATTGTTATGCAAACAACAATGAAGGGTCCTATATCAGAATTAGGTTTAATATCACCAGCATATGTCGTGAAATTTGTTAACAGTGGCAGCAGTAAAAGGCACTCCATGATAACATAGAAAAAATAAGTAAATCAATTATAGTAAGTATATTTATGTGTATTAAATAGTTAAATTAAAAATAGTGCAAAAACAGAAATAATAAAAGTAGTGCTTATGGGTTCAATCAACACACACAAAATGCTGGTGGAATGCAACAGGCCAGGCCCCATCTATAGGAAGAAGTACAGTCGACGTTTCGGGCCGAGACTCTTCATCAGGACTAACCGAAAGGGAAGACAGCAAGAGGTTTGAAAGTGGGAGGGGGGTCAGGCTATAGGAGGAAGTGAGAAGAACGTAAAGGCTGATTTTGCATGGGGAAGCAAAACTGAACCAAGATGACTCGCATGCAGTCCGGCAGGCGATCACGAGTGGCAGTTCGAGGCAATGACACCATCCCCGAGCACGGCAAGTGTGGGGGAGGAAATGCCAGCTAATGCTCCGGGTGGGTTGGAGGATCAGCAAAGCGCAGGAGAGAACCCGGCCAAGACCAGGGACCCCAATGGAGCAGCTCTGTCAAAATCACAGTCAGTGTGTCCTTGAACTGACCTGTACAGCTCTATCGCAGCAAACGGACACTGTGGACAACCACTGACTGTGTCTTTTTACACTAAGTCATCACCCTACCCACCAGTCTATGTTTCATTCTTCTCTGTCTTCTGTCCTGAATGTTTGGGCATGCTAATTTCTGTTCTGTATGTTTGATTTTACATGTTAGTTCATGTTCTGTATCTGTTTATTTTCCCGCTGTGGCAGGGTGGAACAAGTCGCAGTTAGTGAACCCAAGGCCGGTAGCATTTTCTGCGGTGGGAAGAAAGGGTTAATATTTAGATGACTAACAGGAGCACGCGTACTGTGTGACTGAACTTACAGCGAGTGTGATATGACAATAGAAGCACTCACTACCTTATAAGGGAAGGCAGATGAGCTTGAAAGCTGGGACAGCCTGACTTAAATAAAGCTTCTTCTTACCATCAGACTTCATGAACCAGTCACTTCCTTTCACACACCCTTCACAGTACTGCTGCTATATTATTATACTCCATTCTCTCTCAGTTATTCTGCTATTGCCATCTTAGCATTTCTTTTGACACCACTTCAGAATGTACTACAATCTTGTCCTCTTAGGCCATCATTATTTAATATTGCTCTGGAACCTTTGGCAATTGCTATTAGAGTATCACCTAACATCTTTGGCATTATTTGCGGGATGGATATACATAAGTTATCATTACATGCAGACGGCTTGTTATACGTTTCCGATCCTGAGAAATCCATTCCTGCGGTGATATCTTTGTTAGCTCAGTTTATTAATTTTTCCGGGTATAAATTGAATCTTATAAGAGTGAATTGTTCCCCCTAAATAGGCAGGTTCCAATTTACGGAAATTTACCTTTTAAATTAGTTAATGATTATTTTATATACTTAGGGATTAAAATCACAAAAAAAATAAGGATTTATTTAAGGTTAATTTTCTACCCTTAATTGGTCAGATTAAATGTTTGTTTACTAATTGGTCACCATTGTCTTTATCATTGATAGGTTGAATTAATGCTATTAAGATGATTATTTTACCTAAGTTTTTATATATATTTCAAGCGGTACCAATTTTTTTTCCGAAATCCTTTTTTGATAATGTTGATTCCAAAATTTCTTCATATATATGGCAGAATAAAAATCCTAGGTTAGGTAAAAAATATTTACAGAAGTCAAAAAAGGAAGGTGGATTGGCATTGCCAAATTTTAGATTTTATTACTGGGCAATTAATATTCAATATTTGAAATGTTAGTTAGGGGATTTGGATTTATCTCCTAGCCCTCATTGGGTAAATTTGGAAATTAAATCTGCACAAGGATCTTCATTGAGTTCTACTTTAGGGACTTCTCTTCCCTTTGCTCTTTCTAAATTGCATAAAGAAATTGACAATCCAATAGTTAAACACTCTCTACATATATGGTTTCAATTTCAGAAATTTTTTGGGTTGAATCAATTTGTTTTAGCAATTCCTATTATATCCAATTTCCTTTTTCATCCCTCTATTATAGACCAAGATTACCTAGTTTGGAAGACTAAAGGTATACTACGATTTTCTGATTTATTTTTGGATAATTGCTTCATATCTTTTGAACAATTATCTAATAAATATAATTTGCCCAGATCTCATTTTTTTAGATATTTACAGATTAGGACATTTTTAAACACTGTACTTTCTACCTTTCCAAATCTAGATTATATGTGTATTCTGGAGAAATTGTTAGAATTAAATCCTTTTCAGAATGGTGTAATATCAAACGCTTACAATATAATTATGGAAATACGTTCAGAGGCCTTTTATAAGATTAAGAATGATTGGCAAAGAGAACTTAACTTTACTATCCCTATTGAGAATTGGGATAAAATTCATCGACTAGTTAATTCATCCTCTATATGTTCTAAACACTCATTGATACAGTTTAAAGTTGTGCACAGGGCTCATATGTCCAAGGATAAATTAGCTCATTTTTATTCCCATATAAATCCTATATGCGACAAATGTCATTCTGAAATAGCTTTTCTAACTCATATGTTTTGGTCATGTCCGTCCTTGGAAAAATATTGGAAAGATATTTTTGATATTATTTCTACGGTATTTGCAACCTCATCCTATTACTGCAATTTTTGGTTTACCAATGATGGAGTCAATTTATTTATCTCCCTCTGCTTGTCGGATGATTGCATTTCTTACATTAATGGCCAAATGATCTATTTTGGTGAATTGGAAAGAAATTAATCCCCCTACCACATTTCATTGGTTTTCTCAAACTATGTAATGTTTAAATTTGGAAAAAATTAGAAGTGTCATATATGACCCTTCTATTAAATTTGAAAAGACTTGGAGGCCGTTTATTCAATATTTTCACATGATGTAATTTGACCCTGTTCCAATCCTATTTTTTTCTGGTTCTGATTTTATATATGTAGAGAGGATTGGAGTTGGGGACACTGATGATTTTTTGTCTTTTCTCAGATACTTTAATCAGCCCATGTTTTTTTTCTTTTCTTTCTTTTTTTTTCTATTAGTTTGTTAGATTAGTTCTTGTTTTTTGGGGTAATAATTTTTTTTCTTTTTCTCTTTTTCCTCTTTGTTTTTTTATATTGCTATACCTAGTTTTTTCTTTGTCTTGTCTATATTATATTTGTATCTTGTATGATTTGGGAAGACTTAACTACATTGTACTTATTGCTTATGTGCTCATTTTAGATTTTGTAATTTTGTAATCCCATTAACTATGTATCAATCTTATTATAGATAGATAGATAGATACTTTATTCATCCCCAAGGGGAAATTCAACATTTTTCCAGTGTCCCATACACTTATTATAGCAAAACTAATTACATACAGTATTTAACTCAGTATAAATATGATATGCATCTAAAATCACCCTCCCAAAAAGCATTAATAAATAGCTTTTAAAAAGTTCTTAAATAGTTTACTAAAGTGCATTGAGTGGTAACTTAAGCTCAGTCCTAACCCCGGCACTTAACATGTCTTGCCCCTGGTGGTTGAATTGTGGAGCCGAATGGCGTTGGGGAGTAATGATCTCTTCATCCTGTCTGAGGAGCATTGCATTGACAGCAACCTGCTGCTGAAGCTGCTTCTCTGTCTCTGGATGGTGCTGTGCAGAGGATGTCCAGGGTTTTCCATGATTGACCGTAGCCTACTCAGCACCCTCCGCTCTGCCACCGATGTCATACTCTCCAGTTCTGTGCCCACGACAGAGCCCGCCTTCCTTACCAGCTTATTAAGACGTGAGGCGTCCCTCTTCTTAATGCTGCCTCCCCAGCACGCCACCACAAAGAAGAGGGCGCTCTCCACAACTGACCGATAGAACATCTTCAGCATCTCACTACAAACATTGAATGACGCCAGCCTTCTGAGGAAGTACAGTCGACTCTGTGCTTTCCTGCACAGGGCATCTGTGTTGGCAGTCCAGTCTAGCTTCTCGTCTAACTGCACTCCCAGATACTTGTAGGTCTTAACCTGCTCCACACATTCTCCATTAATGATCACTGGCTCCATATGAGGCCTAGGTCTCCTAAAGTCCACCACCATCTCCTTGGTCTTGGTGTTAATATTGTTAATATTAATAGTTAATTGTTAATAGTGTTAATGTTGACATTAATAAAAAGATTGAAAAAGAATGTACTACGATATTTGCACCATTTTGCTGTTCTGCACTGTCATTGTTCAAGTTATTCAATATGTGTCACTGTACACATCGCTGAGATTCATTTCCTTGCGGGCATACTCAATTAATCCAATAACCATAATAGAATCAATTAAAGACCGTGTCAACAGGGTGTTCCACCGGTGTGCAGGGGACAATAAACTATGCAAATATAAAAGTAAATCAGCAATAAATATCGAGAACATGAGATAAAGAGTCCTTGAAAGTGAGTCCATAAGTTCAGGGAACAGTTCAGCGATGGAGCAGGTGAAGTTGACTGAGGTACTGTCCTCTGGTTCAGAAGACTGATGCTTCTGAACCTGGTATTGTGAGACCTGAGGCTCCTTCTTCCTGATGGCAGCAGTGAGAAGAGAGCATGACCTGGGTGGTGGGGGTCTCCGATAATGGACACTGCTTTCCTGCGACAGTGTTTTGTGCAGATGTGCTCAATGATGGTTGGCGGCGGGGGGGGGGGGTCTTTACCGATGAAAGACTGGGCTGAATCTCCTGGTGTGCTTGACAAACTGATCAAATCAACCTTCATGACTCACCTGAGGTCAAAGGACACCTTGGTTGGTGCTTCTGGGCATTAAGCTATTGGTTAAGCAGTTTTCGCCACCACCTTAATGTGCATCTTAGGGTCTGCCATTTTTTTCTTACATCTACAGGGACCAATCTTTGCTCTAAGCAGGAATTTTTTTTTACACGGACTGAAAATTACATGGCACTTTAAATCAACATTATATAAAAAGAAATTCCAGCTTTGCGGCAACAAAGGACCATTTACGTTGCTGAGCAGCCATACAGCTTAGAGGAAACAGTGTCAGGGTCTCCTAACCACTCAACAATGTCCAAAATCCTGGGGGCTTCCATTTCATTCTCCTTTTCCTCCTTTCTTAAAATATAGAATGATTTCCAATACCTTCTCAAGATATATTCCACCTCACCTCTTAAAAGATTTGAAAGGTTGAGCAAGCTAGGGCTTTTCTCCTTGGAGCGATGGAAGCTGAGGTGGGGTGAAGATGATGAGAGGCATAGATAAAGTGGACTGCCAGTGATCCCTGGGAGTAAATCCTCACCTCTTTCCTTGCTGCTGCCATCAGGTAGAAGATACAAGAGCCTCAGGACTCGCCCCACCAGGTTCAAGAAGAGTTACTACCCCTCAGCCATCAGGCTGTTGAATAAAAAAAGAGGGGATAACCACACTCATTTGATGAGATGTTCCCACAACCAATGATCTTACTTAAAAAGACTCTTTATCTTGTTATTTCGTGTTCTTGGCATTCATTGCACAACTTGCTCGACTTGCTCTTTCATTGATCCCGTTTACAGTTACCATTCTATAGATTTGCTGAGTATGCCTGCAGGACAAAGAATCTCAGGGTTATATGTGGTGACTGATGATAAATTGTACTCTGAACTTTGAACAGCTAATGTAAGAGCATACTTTTAAGGCGATTGGAGGGAAGTAAAGGGGTTGACATCAGATGCAGTTTTATTGTGGTGGAGGCCAATAGATTAGAAACATTTAAGAGATTCTTAGATAGGTTCATGGATGGGGGAAAGAAGCTATACAGGGACGATGGGTTAGATTAAATTTAGAGAAGGTTAAAAGGTTGGCACAACATTGTGGGCCAAAGGGCCTGTACTGTTCTACGTTTTATAGACAATAGGCAATAGACAATAGGTGCAGAAGTAGACCATTTGGCCCCTCGAGTCTGCACCGCCATTCTGAGATCATGGCTGATCATTCACTATCAATACCCAGTCCCTGCCTTGTCCCCATATCCCTTGATTCCCCTATCCATCAGATATCTATCTTCTTGAAAGCATCCAGAGAATTGGCCTCCACTGTCTTCTGAGGCAGTGCATTCCACACCTCCACAACTCTCTGGGAGAAGAAGTTTTTCCTCAACTCTGTTTTAAATAACTGCCCTCTTATTCTCAATCCATGCCCTCTGGTACTGGACTCTCCCAACATCTGGAACATATTTCCTGCCTCAATCCTATCAAATCCTTTAATTATCTTAAACGTTTCAATCAGATCCCCTCTCAATCTCCTCAATTCCATGTGTACAAGCCCAATTTCTCCAATCTCTCTGCGTAAGACAGCCCTGCCATCCCAGGAATCAACCTAGTGAATCTACGCTGCACTTCCTCAATTGCCAGAATGTCCTTCCTTAAACCTGGAGACCAAAACTGTACACAATATTCCAGGTGTGGTCTCACCAGGGCCCTGTACAAATGCAAAAGGACATCCTTGCTCTTGTACTCAATTCCCCTTGTAACAAAGACCAACATTCCATTTGCCCACTTCACTGCCTGTTGCACTTGCTCATTCACCTTCATTGACTGATGAACTAGGGCTCCTAGGTCTCTTTGCATTTCTCCCTTACCTAACTCTACACCGTTCAGACAATACTCTGCCCTCTTGTTCCTGCTTCCAAAGTGGATAACTTCACACCTATTCACATTGAACGACATCTGCCAAGTATCTGCCCACTCACCCAGCCTATCCAAGTCTCCCACATCACTGAATCGTGGCTGAAGGATGGTTGGAGTTGGAGCTGAATATCCAAGGTTACACGTTACATCAGAGCAATAGGAAGGTAGGCAGAGGGGGTGGCATGGTAAAGAACAGCATCAAATCAGTAGAAAGATGTGACAGAGGATCAGAAGATGTTGAATCCTTATGGGTTGAGTTAAGAAACTGCCAGGGTAAAAGGACCCTGAGGCAAACGAGAACTGGAAATGGGAGACAGCTGCAACAGTAGCCAAGGATGAAGAAATGATCTTTCAAAAATCATTGGACTCTGGCATGGTGCCAGAGGACTGGAAATTTGCAAATGTTACTCCACTCTTTAAGAAAGGAGGGAGGCAGCAGAAAGGAAATTATAGACCAGTTAGCCTGACCTCAGTGGTTGGGAGGATGTTGGAGTCAATTGTTAAGGATGAGGGGTGATGGAGTACTTGGTGACACAGGACAAAGTCAGTATGGTTTCCTTCAGGGAAAATCCTGCCAGACGAACCTGGTGGAATTCTCTGAGGAGATTACAAGTAGGATAGATAAAGGGGATGCAATGGATCTTGTATGTTTGGACGTTCAGAAGGCCTTTGACAAGGTGCCACACATGAGGCTGCTTACCAAGCTAAGAGCCCATGGTATTACTGGAAAGTTACTAACATGGTTAGAGCATTGGCTGATTGGTAGAAGGCAGCAAGTGGGAAAAAAAGGATCCTTGTCTGGTTCACACAAGGAAATCTGCAGATGCTGGAATTTCAAGCAACACACATGAAATGCTGGTGGAACGCAGCAGGCCAGGCAGCATCTATAGGGAGAAGCACTGTCGACGTTTCGGCCCGAAACCCTTCGTCAGGACTAGCTGAAAGAAAAGATAGTGAGAGATTTGAAAGTGGGAGGGGGAGGGGAAGATCCAAAATGATAGGAGAAGACCGGAGGGGGAGGGCTGAAGCTAAGAGCTGGAAAGGTGATTGGCCAAAGGGATACAGAGATGGAGAAGGGAGAGGATCATGGAATGGGAAGCCTAGGGAGAAAGAAAGGGGGAGGGGAGCACCAGAGGGAGATGGAGTACAGACAAGGAGTGATTGAGAGAGGGGCAGAGAGAGAAAGAATAAAAAAGGAAAGAGAGAAAAAAGGGGGAAATAAACAAATAAATCAGAGATGGGGTAAGAAGGGGAGGAGGGGCATTAACGGAAGTTAGAGAAATCAATGTTCATGCCATCAGGTTGGAGGCAACCCAGATGGAATATAAACTGTTGTTCCTCCAACCTGAGTGTGGCTTCATCTTGACAGTAGAGGAGGCCATGGATAGACATATCAGAATGGGAATGTGACGTGGAATTAAAATGTGTGGCCACTGGGAGATCCTGCTTTCTGTGGCGGACCGAGCGTAGGTGTTCAGCGAAACAGTCTCCCAGTCTGCATCGGGTCTCACCAATATATAAAAGGCCACACTAGGAGCACTGGACGCAGTATACCACACCGGCCGACTCACAGGTGAAGTGTGGCCTCACCTGGAAGGACTGTCCGGGGCCCTGAATGGTGGTGAGGGAGGAAGTGTAAGGGCAGGTGTAGCACTTGTTCCGTTTACAAGGATAAGTGCCAGGAGAGAGATCGGTGGGAAGGGATGGGGGGGGAACGAGTGGACAAGGGAGTTGCATAGAGAGCGATCCCTGCAGAAAGCTTGCAGAGGGATTTGGACCAGCTGGAAAAATGGGCTGAAAAATGGCAGATGGAGTTTAATACAGACAAGAGTGAGGTATTGCACTTTGGAAGGAAAAACCAAGGTAGAACATACAAGGTAAATGGTAGGGCACTGAGGAGTGCAGCAGAACAGAGGGATCTGGGAGTACAGATACAAAATTCCTTAAAAGTGGTGTCACAGGTCGTAAAGAGAGCTTTTGGTACATTGGCCTTTATTAATCAAAGTATTGAGCAGAAGAGTTGGAATGTTACGGTGAGGTTGTATAAGGCATTGGTAAGGCTGAACTTGGAGTATTGTGAGCAGTTTTGGTCACCGAATTACAAGAAAGATATTAATAAGTTTGAAAGAGTGCAGAGAAGGTTTACATGGATGTTGCCGGGACTTGAGAAACTGAGTTACAGAGAAAGGTTGAATAGGTTAGGACTTTATTCCCTGGAGTGTAGAAGAATGAGGGGAGATTTGATAGAGATGTATCAAATTATGATGGGTATAGATAGAGTGAATGCATGCAGGCTTTTTCCACTGAGGCTAGGGGAGAAAATAAACCAGAGGACATGGGTTAAGGGTGAAGGGGGAAAAGTTTAAAGGGAACATTAGTGGGGGTCTTCTTCACACAGAGAGTAGTGGGAGTGTGGAATGAGCTGCCAGATGAAGTAGTAAATGTGGGCTCACTTTTAACATTTAAGAAAAAGTTGGACAAGTACACGGATGAGAGGTGTATGGAGGGATATGGTCCAGGTGCAGGTCAGTGGGATTAGGCAGACAAATGGTTCGGCACAGCCAAGAAGGGCCAAAAGGCCTGTTTCTGTGCTGTAGTGTTCTATGGTTCTAAAGCAGAAAGGGGGGGGGGGAGAGAAAGATGTGCTTGGTAGTGGGATCCCGTTGGAGGTAGCGGGAGTTACGGAGAATTATATGTTGGACTCAGAGGCTGGTGGGGTGGTAGGTGAGGACAAGGGGAACCCTATCCCGAGTGGGGTGGCGGGTGGATGGGGTGAGGGCATATGTGCGTAAAATGGGAGAGATGCGTTTGACAACAGAGTTGATGGTGGAAGAAGGGAAGCCCCTTTGTTTAAAAAAGGAAGACATCTCCTTTGTCCCGGAATGAAAAGCCTCATCCTGAGAGCAGATGCGGTGGAGACGGAGGAATTGTGAGAAGGGGATGGCATTTTTGTAAGAGACAGGGTGGGAAGAGGAGTAGTCCAGGTAGCTGTGAGAGTCTGTAGGCTTATAGTAGATAGATATCAGTAGATAGGCCGTCTCCAGAGATGGAGACAGAAAGATCAAGAAAGGGGAGGGTGGTGTTGGAAATGGACCAGGTAAATTTGAGGGCAGGGTGAAAGTTGGAGGCAAAGTTAATGAAGTCGACGAGCTCAGCATGTGTGCAGGAGGCAGCGCCAATGCAGTCGTCGATGTAGCGAAGGAAAAGAGGGGGACGGATACACATATAGACTTGGAACATGGATTGTTCCACAAAGCCAACAAAAAGGCAGGCATAACTGGGACCCATGCGGGTGCCCATGGCTACACCTTTGGTTTGGAGGAAGTGAGAGGAGCCAAAGGAGAAATTATTGAGAGTAAGAACTAATTCCGCTAGACGGAGGAGAGTGGTGGTAGAGGCGAATTGGTTAGGTCTGGAATCCAAAAAGAAGCGGAGAGCTTTGAGACCTTCCTGATGTGGGATGGAGGTATATCGGGACTGGACGTCCATGGTGAAAATAAGGCGGTGGGGGCCAGGGTACTTAAAATCATTGAAAAAATTCAAAGCATGAGAAGTGTCATGAACATAGGTGGGAAGGGATTGAACAAAGGGGGGGATAAAACAGTGTCAAGGTATGCAGAAATGAGTTCAGTGGGGCAGGAGCAAGCTGAGACAATGGGTCTACCTTCTTGTCTAGTTGGCTGCCAGTGACTAGTGGTGTTCTGCAGGGGTCTGTGTTGGGGCCAGTTCTTTTTCTGCTGTATATAAATGATTTAGATGGTAGAATAGATGGCTTTGTTGCCAAGTTTGCAAATGATACAAAGATTGGTGGGGGGCAGGTAGTGTTGAAGAAACAAGTAGGAAGCAGAAGGACCTAGACAGATTAGGGGAATGGACAAGACAGTGGTAAATGTAATACTATGTTGGAAAATGCATGGTCATGCACTTTGGTAGTAGACATAAAGGTGTGGACTATGTTCTAACCAGAAGGGAGATTTTGTCAACAACATTGGTTGCCATGTCAGCAGTGTCTCCACAAAATAGGAAGTACTGGCTGCAAGTAAAGATCGTCGCTGACCACAGATGATGAGACATGATCATCACGATCTTAAGCCTGTCGACTCCTCAAGTTGAAACCTTGCCTCAGGACAGTTTCTATCAAAACATCAACAGTTCCTCCCCTCCCTCAGATGCTGCTGAATTCCGCCAGTGGATCGTTTGCGGCTCCAGTTTCCAGGATCGGCAGCCTCTTATTTTCCTAAAGTTAGGCCTCCTTTGAAGAACTGTGTGCAACTCGAGTTGCCACATTAGCTACAAGAAGAGGCTGGAGGAACTTTTTATACTAGAGTGTCAGAGGCTGATGGGCAATGTGACAGAAATATATTAAACTATGACAAGCCTAGACAAGGTACATAGAGTAACTTCTCGGGATGGAAATGTCAAATACCAGCGGGCATAAATTTGAAGTGGGAGGAGTAAAAGATAAAGGATGTCTGAGAGGCTTGTTCTTTTAAATTTTGAATCAGGTTGGTACACGCTCAGAGTTCAAAATTTCAAAGTAAATTTTATTATCAAAGTATGTATATTTATAACCATATACAACCCTGCGATTTATTTTCTTATGGGCATACTCAACCTCTATAGAATAGTAACTATAACAGAATCAATGAAAGACTGCCCAACTGGGGTGGTCAACCATACTGCAGAAGTCAACAAACTGTGTAAAAGCAAATTTAAATAAATAGCAATAAATATCAAGAAATGAAATGAAGAGACCTTGAAAGTGAGTCCATTGCTTGTGAGAACATGTCAACGATGGGGCAAGTGCAGTTTGCCCCTTTTGTTCACAAGCCTGACAGCTGAAGGGTAGTAACCATTCCTGAACCTGGTGGTGTGCGTCCTGAGGCTCTTGTACCGTCTACCTGATAGTGGCAGTGAGAAGGATGTGGGATTCCTGATGGTGGGTGCTGCTTTCCAGTGACAGTGCTTCATGTAGATGTGCTCAGAGGTCGGGAGGGCCTTGCCCACGGTGGGCTAGGCCGAATCCACACTGCCAGGGAGGTGGCAGAAGCAAATACAGGAACATTACCGAAGAGGTATTTAAATAGACAGATGAACAGTTCGCTAAAAGGATACTCTATGTACAGTGTTATGAAATTCCCGTAACTGGATCACTTACCAGCAAAGATAGAGAGGTCCGTTGAAGTCTGATGGTACTATTTTTAACAGTATTTATTTATAAAGGGGCACTAAAATAAGATTAATACAGACATTCAGATAATATACATCGTCAATACTCAATCTAAAAACGCGGGTATAATAATAATCATCAATTAAGCAATAGCTCTATCGTTTGTCTAGGGGATATTGTATTGTCCGATGGAAAGATAAAAGTCACTGTCCTTTCAAGTTGCAGCTTTTGGGTTTAAGAGAGAGACGGTTTTAAACTTGCCCGGGTCTTTTATGAGGCCAATCCATTGAGTCGGGGGAGTTGGTTCCCCATTGTTAGTTCCAAGTCGTTTTCCGTGGTACCAGCCACCAGCCCCCAGGCAAGGGAACCAAACGCACGTGGCTTCCTTCAAATGGCTTCCCGCTATTACGGGATCGCTAGCATTTCTTTTGGTGCGTCTGAAGGGGTTGTTCCCCAGACCCTCTTTTATACTTCCTCACGGGGTCTCAGATGTCAATCAGGTTGGGGTGATGCAATCTCTCTCTCAACCAGCCCACTTCGCCCGAGGGCTTGCACGTAGCATTGTCCCCAATCCACAAACGTTGCCTCCAGGAGACAATGGCCATGTCTCTCTCTCATTTCCTGGGTCCTCTGACCCAACCCATAATGCTCTTGCGATTCTCACAAAGGAGGGGGCTACCCCGCACCCTTCGGCCCCTCAGAGCTGTGGTGCATTCATAACAACAGGTAGACAGGATTAGACAGATTAGCATCATGGTCAGTACAGATATGGTGGTCTGAAGAACCTGTGCTGTATTAGTCTATGGCGTATTTCAATCAAGTTTCTTCATTAACCCCTTAGTTGTGGGCAAGTAATCACAACTAGTTTTGATTATACACATGCATACACATCCAATTGCCAGAATTATTCCTTGGATTCAGATTTTATCTGCTTGAGATGTACCCTGGGTAGGTTTCAAACTGGCAGGTTTTTCACCAAGTCCCTTCCTCAGGGTCGTCTTGCAATGGTTTGTCTGTGGAGTTACTCTAGTCAGTTATCTCATCATCATTCAGGTGCCTTGCCGTTCTCTCCATCCGCCATGGTCCCTGACCCTCCGAATTGTAGTTGTTGCCTCCCCTGTTTCTAATGTTATGAACCCAGTAACTGGGTGTCTTACCAGCAAAGATAGGAGTATCCTTTGGAGTCTGGTGATACTATTTTCAACAGTATTTATTAGTAAAAATACACAAAAATAATATCAATGCAAATATACAGATAATATACGTCATCAATACTAAACCTAAAAGTGCGGGTATAATAATAATAATCAATAAGAAATAAGCTCTATTGTTGTATAGGGGATAATGAATTGTCCGATGGAAATACAAAGTTCAGTTCAGTTCAGTTCAGTTCATGCAGGCTGCGATAGTTGTTGGTCACTGTGTTGCAATTGTTGGAGAGAGAGTAACAGCTATTGACTTGCCGACTTTCCTTTATGATCTTGATCCAGTGATTATTGTTGTTGTGGCCATTCACATATGACCCCTCCGCCCTTTAGCTAGGCCATTCCATGAAGGACTCATCACCCAGGCAAGGGTGGACACACACACAAGCCCCCACCGGTCTCGTAGCATCTCTCCTGGTGCATCTGAGGGGTGTTCCCCAGACTTTACTTTTATCCCCACTCACGGGGTCTCAGGTGTCAATCAGGTTGGGATGATGCAACCCATCAAACCCGCCCCCTCTGGTTGCCCCCTGAGGGGTTTCAATGAATAGAACAGTACTCAATACACAATCCTTCTCCAAGAGACAATAGCAGTAACCAGTGGTTCCGTTCCACTTTTGTAGGAGGAGACATTCCACTTTGTGTATCTCTGCATTGTCTCTCTCTCATTAACTGACATGAGCTGTTTATCAATAACAACTATCTTTTGCTGTTATCTCTCTCATTTCCTTGGTATCAGACCCGAAATAGTAGCGATTTTGTGATTCTCAAAAGGGGGGGGGCGACTTCGCACCCTTCTGCCCATCAGAGTTGCTCCTCATTCGTAACACTAACCATGATGTTACTCCATCTATCATTCTCATTCTCTGCCTCTGCTTCTGCTTCCTTCCAGCTTTCCTGTTGTAATTAAATGGTCTAATGTCTCTCTCCGCATGATGTGTCCAAAGAATTGCTGTTTTCTGATTTTTTTAAATAATGAGCATTTTGTTTTCATTCTCTGTAGAACTTCTTCATTGGTGATCCTGTCCGTATACAATATGATAGCATTCTTCCGAGGAACCACGTCCCTGCTCCATTGATTCTTTTTTTCCATTGCATTTGTGATGGTCCATGACTCACAGCCATACATCAATTTCAGAAGAATGTAGCAGCTGAGAGTTCCAAGGCCGATGTCAATTGCTCTTTTCTTGTTCATTAGGGTGTTTCTCATTTCTGGAAATGCTGTTCTTGTCATTGCTATTCTTGCTTTTACATCTGTTTCATTTCAGGATTTCATTTCCCAATACGATCTTACAGTTCAGATATCAGGTTTCTTTGATATTCCCATTACTTCAGTTTTCTTTTTGTTTAAGGTTAGGTCAAGTCTTTCGCTCTCTGCGTTGATGGTAGATACTAGTTTCTGTAAACTTATTTCACTGTTTCTATCAGTATTGTATCATCCGCATAATGGAGGTTGTTGATATTGTATCCACCTAAACTTATTCCAGGTAGGTCTTCTTTCTTTCTTTTTCAATCTTTTTATTGAGTTTCATATAAATATAAAAAAAACATAACATAATAATGAATAGGTTATGAATACAATAGACTTGAGATTACATTGATAATAGGATAATAATATCCTATTAAACATCAACAAAAAAAGTACATTAATCAATCGAGTCTATATAATTATATATGAAAAAAAAACAAAAATAATCATCAAAAGAAAAAGAAAAAAAAATTAAAAATGTGTGAAAGAAAATATATATATGAAACAAACACTAAACTAAAACTAACATGGGCAATAATAACAGTTTATAAGTATATGATAGTGTCAAAGAACTCCGGAACTCCATACCTGAACATGAATAAACAGAGAGAAGGTCTGGGAAAGGCCAAATTAATTCATATGAAAATGTCGGATGAACGGTCCCCAAGTTTCTTCAAATTTAATTGACGAGTCAAAAATAGTACTTCTAATTTTTTCCAAACTCAGATAAGAAATAGTTTGAAAAAGCCACTGAGACATGGTAGGAGGATTTACTTCTTTCCAATTTTGTAATATAGACCTTCTGGCCATTAATGTTACAAAAGCAATCATTCATCTGATTGAAGGAGAAAACTGATTACCATCCTCATTTGGTATACCAAAGATTGCAGTAATAAAGTGAGGTTGTAAATCGATGTTCCAAATTGAGGAAATGGTAATGAATATGTCCTTCCAATAGTTATGTAAAGTGGGACATGACCAAAACATGTGGGTCAGTAAAGCCACTTCTGAATGACATCTGTCACATTGAGGGTTAATATGAGAATAAAATCGAGCAAGTTTATCTTTAGACATATAAGCTCTATGTACAATTTTAAATTGTATTAAAGCATGTTAGGTAGGTCTTGTATAGTTCCTATGATGTTTTCGCTGTACAGGGAGAACAGGTCTGGTGATAGAACACAACCCTGTCTGACTCCTCGCTTTATTGGCTGATATTCACCAAACTCGTTGTCTATCCGTATGGCTGCACTTTGTTGCCAGCAGAGATTCCTGATTATTCTTAGATCTTTTCCGTCAATATTAATATCTAAGCATTTTCATGATGACTTGGTGTTTCACTGTGTCAAAGGCTTTTGTGTAGTCAATGAAACAGAAGTATAGGTCTTGTTGTACTTTTATTGACCTTTTGATAATATTCCTGAGAATATAGGTGGAGTTTGTGGTTCCCTTGCCTTTGACAAAGCCGCACTGTTCTTCACTGATCTCTGCTTTAATTTTGTTTCTTATTCTGAGCATGATGATTCTAAGTGGAATTTTTGTGAGGTGGCTCATTAAACTAATTGTTCTGTGTTGCCAACACTCCGTTGCACATGGTTTCTTTGGCTTGTGAAGTTATCTCAAAAGGTATCGATTTATAACATCGGTACTTTCCGTACCTTACATAATTCTTTTTACAGTCAATTATATGACCACAAGTGCTGTCTTAACTCATTTTAACTCCTTCAATCTCCCACATGTACCACACCACGATCACATCTGCTCTTGCTTTCGGTGTTTATGATTTCATAATCTATCACACCTAAAATAGCCTTACCTGCTTAATTTGTTCTCTGGAATAGTTCACAGGGCTGTAAAGTTGTTTCATTTATGTCCTCACCTGGATATTGACCAAGTTTCAATCATGTGACCCACCCTCACTGTGCTTATTTGTCCTGTGATTGTTGGTACATTTTTTTCTGTCCTACAGAGGCCTTGCAGGGTCCTTTGGAACACTGCAATCTCCCTGCCTGCTGGGGTCTCAGTAATTCCAAGGTGTCCTTTGCCAGCTCTGAACCCTATAATGCCACAAACTCCTATAGATTTTACCCTCCAAACAATTTCTAACATTTGAAAGATTATTACCCCACAGTTCACTAAAAACAAATTTCTTCCAACAAAATTTTCCTCCTGTGAACTATTGCCCACAGAAATCTTTTACATTTATATAAATCTCAGTATTTCAACATTTTCTGTATTGGGATCTCAGCAGCAGAATAGTTTCTAAAGGTGATAAAAAAAAGACCTTGTCCAGGATTTCAATTTGAAAGCTTTCATGCTTTTAAACTTAATGCCTTGGTATATAAACTGCAGTTGTCCACCTGACGATTTCTTAGTTGTACCCCATATCTCAGAAAGGGTGTGTTGTCATTGGAGAGAGTCCAGAGGAGGGTCATGCAGACGATTCCACGAATGAAGGGGTTAACATATGAGGAACATTTGGCAGCTTTGTGCCTGTACTCACTGAAATTTAGGAGAATGTTGGGAGGGGGATCTCATTGAAACCTACCGAATGTTGAAAGGACTGGATAAGGTGGATGTGGAGAGGATGTTTCCTATGATGGTGGTATCCAGAACTAGAGGGCAGAGCCTCAAAATTGAGGGGCGGCCCTTCAAAACGGAGGAAGCCAGAGAGTAGTAAATCTGTGGAATGCTCTGCCACAGACTACGGTGGAGGTCAAGTCCGTGTGTATATTTAAGGCAGATCGCACATGGCATCAAGAGCTGTGTGAGAAGGCAGATGTATGGGGGTTGAACGATATCCAGGATCAGCCATGATGGAATGGCGGAGCAGACTCAATGTGCTGATGGCCTAATTCTGCTCCTATGTCTTATGGTCTTAGGGTTTTCACCCGCTAGTCTTACTTTGAACAATATGTGTACCTTCATACCCTGTCTCTAGACATCCCTGTATTTAAAACCAAGTTTATCTTACCATATCTGAAGAAAGATTACTCCATTCATTCTTCCAGTTTTTGACATTACTGTTACATGACTTATGGAACAACTTAGCTTTGACTGATAAGAATTTCTTCAATGTGATCAGTTTTTAATGGATGCAGCAAGTTTCTCTAAAGAATTTAAGTAAATAGATATTGATGAGTTAGTCACTTTGTACTAGTGCAGCGTTTAGCAAAACTATCAAGTGTTCCCAGTCTTCCTATGAGACTGGTTAAAATAGTCAACTCCATCAACTCCAGTTCCCCTTCCGAACTCTCCTCACAATCTGTGCTCCAATTGACAAGTTTCTCATGTGCAAAAAAAAAAGTTCTAGCAGGTCTAATTTTGCATGAAGATGCCTTGCTGCATGTGAATTTCACAGAGTGTACTGCAAAACATGGTCTATATTGATGCCTCTCCAATTCCTCTACTACCTTGATATGGAAATGTACCTCAAAACCATGTTGTAAGTTTCCACATTACTCTCATTTCATCACTAGTAAAGACTGCTCTTGATAAAATTTAACGGCCTGTTCAATAATCTCAATTTTACAGTTTCACGTTATACGTAAGCTTATTTAATAATTTAATTGCACTGTAATTCAATATGTGTATGCATGAGCAGTGAGTCTACTGAGTGCTCTCCAGCACAGACATGTTTCTTAGAGTAGTCCTATTCTCAGAAGCTGGCATAAATCCATCAGTGTATCTCCCGGTCACTCAGTGTACTGAGGCTAACTGTGAGGACTGGTTCTGGGCAGGCTCCTGTGTGATGGAAGCTGCTGTTTCTCTTTCTCTACTAAATGCACGGCTCCCCTGAACCAGAGATTTCTCCATGGTAATAAGAACAGAACTGTCTTGTCCATACTAATCCAACTGCCGCCGCCATTGGGCTATAAAAGTGCAGGAGCAGTGTGTGGTTAAGTGCCTTGATCAAGGACACAGACGCTGCCTTGGGTGAGGCTCGAACTAATGACCTTCAGATCGCCAGCCCGAAGCCTTAACCGCTTGGCCACAGTCAACCAATTGGAGGTTTCCATGATGTCCAGCAAGAGAAGTTGGGTGGTCTGTCGACACATGGAGCAGTCACTGCCAGTCCCTGGTAATGGCCCACATTCACTGTGCCCCCTCTAGCCCCACACCTCAACACCGAGCAGCCACGCCGCCAACTCTGACTCTTCCGAAAGCAGACCTCACAGTCGGCCTCTACTGGGAATCTTGGTTGTCATGGCGAATCTGACCAAAGGGCCCGTTTCTGAGCTGTATGATCTGGGACTCTAACTTTCAACACTGAGTTATCAGTGACTCTAACTTTCAACACTGAGTTATCAGTGACTCATCTTCCCAAGATCATTGCACCGGGTTTCAGGCACAGCAACGTGCAACAACAGGGAGACCAAGAGCTCACATCAGGCTCATGGACATCAGCGCTCAGTCAGAGTAGATGCCCCTTTAGTGAGGGCCGTACCTGTCAGTGGGCAACCAGAGGTACTGCGACAGATCAGTGCAACGTGAGGTCACGCTGAGTGTGAGAGCTGCACTTTGGTCAAAATGGTGACAGACAGCACTGCTCAGAACAATCCCTGTTAAAGACTAAAGATTAACTTTATTTGTCACATGTACATCACAACCTACAGTGAAGTGTGTCTAATTCAGACATTCAGTTTTTAAATATATATTTAAATACAATATTCATTAATTATTTTGCCATTGTGCCTTTCCTGATCATTAAATGCACTGATAGTGACTACAATACTTTGAGATAACTTTGAGGAGATGTCTAACTTTTAAAGTGAAGTCAAATACAGTGACTATAAAAAGTATACATTCCACTCCCTCCTGGAGGTTTTTATGATTTATTGTTTTACAATATTGAATCACAGCGGATTTAATTTGGCTTTTTTGGCACTGATCACCAGAAAATGAGTCTTCCTGTCAAGGTGAAAAGAGGTCTCTCCAAAGTGATCTGAATTAATTACAAATATAAAACACAAAATAATTGATTGCATAAGTATTCCCCCCATTTAATATGACACACAAAATCATCACTGGTGTAGCTAATTGATTTTAGAAGTCACGTCGTTAGTTAAATAGGGATCTGTTTTTGGAGACCTGTGTGCAGTCAAGGAGTTTCTATTGACTGCAGTAAAAATACACCTATATCTGGAAGGTCCAACTGCTGCTGAGTCAGAACCCTGGCAGAAACTACACCATGAAGACAAAAGAACATTCCAAGCAATTCTGCGTAAAGGCTATTGAAAAGCACAAGTCAGGAGATGGGTACAGGAAAATTTCCAAGTCACTAAACATCCCTTGAAATACAGTTAAGTCAATCACCAAGAAATGGAAGGAATATGGCACATCTGTCAATCCGCCAAGAGCTGGGCATCCTCACAAAGTGAGTGAACATGCAGGAAGGGATCTAGTGAGGTTGGCCACCATGAGACCTGTGACAACTCTGGAGGAGTTACAAGCTTCAGTGGTTGAGATGGGAGAGACTGCACATACAACAATTGTTGTCCGGGTGCTTCACCTGTCGCAGCTTTATGGGAGAGTGGCAAAGAGAAAGCCAATGTTGAAAAAAACTCACATGAAATCTCATCTAGAGTTTGCCAGAAGGCATGTGGGAGACTCTGAAGTCATCTGGAAGAAGGTTCTATGATCGGATGAAATCAAAATTGAGTTTTTTGATCATGAGACTAAACACTATGTTTGGCGTATGCCAAACGCCATACATCATCAAAAACACACCATCCCTACCGTGAAGCATGGTGGTGGCTGCATTATGCTGTGGGGATGCTTCTCTGCAGCAGGCTTGTGAAGGTGGAGGGTAAAATGAATGCCACAAAATACAGGGCAATCCTGGAGGAAAACCTGATGCAGTCTGCAGGAGAACTGCGACTTGGAGAAGATTTGTTTTCCAGCAAGACAATGACCCCAAGCATAAAGCCAAAGCTACGCAGGAATGGCTTAAAGACAACAAAGTCAATGTCCTGGAGCGGCCAAGTCAGAGTCCAGACCTCAAACTAGTTGAGAATTTGTGGCTGGACTTGAAAAGAGCTGTTCACTCATGATCCCCATGCAATCTGACAGAGCTGAGCATTTTTGTAAAAAATAATGGGGAAAAATTGCAGTGTCCAGATGTGCAAAGCTGATAGAGACCTATCCACACAGACTCAAGGCTGCAATTGCTGCCAAAGGTGCATCAACTAAATACTGACTTGAAGGGGGTGAATACTTATGGAATCACTTATTTTCTGTTTAACAATTGTGATTAATTTAGATCACTTTGGAGAGATCTGTTTTCACCTTGACACGAAAGAGTCTCTTTCTGTTGATCAGGGTCAAAAAAAGCCAAATTAAATCCACTGTGATTCAATGTTGCAAAACAATAAAACATGGTACTTTCCAAGGGAGGGGTGTGAATACTTATTATAGGCACTGTGTAGTTACTTGTTTTCCTTTGTGTACTCGGTCATCGTGAAGTGAATGAAAGAAGGATCTTTTGAGACTATCAAGTCCACGTAGCCTATCCTGTACCTCATGATATTTTTGAAGTTGTGCACTAATGGTTGTCTTTCATGGTAGGAACACAAATATTGTCTAAGGTATATATATTTGGCTAAGGTGCCCAAGGCTTTTGCACAATACTTGTAGATATTTTATGTATTACACGTTACTGCTGCCGCAAAAAAAAAACAAATTTCATGACGTGGGTGATGATAAACTTGATTTTGATATGGGTCTCTATTGTAGACTGAGAGTGGGAAGGGGACAGGGAGAGGGGAATCATGGTTGGGAAAAGGGGAAGGGAGGAGGGAAGCACCAGAGAGACCTTCTGTAATGATCAATAAACCAACTGTTTGGAATCTAATCACCTTGCCTGGTGTCTCAAGGCTGTTTGTATCTGTATCCACGGCACCCCCTGCCCCGGCACTCCTTCTCTGCCACTGTCCCACACCCATATAACATATAACTATTACAGCACGGAAACAGGCCATCTTGGCCCTTCTAGTCCATGCCAAACGCTTACTCTCACCTAGTCCCACCGACCTGCACTCAGCCCATAACCCTCCATTCCTTTCCTGTCCATATACCTATACAATTTTGTTTTTAAATGACAAAATCAAACCTGCCTCTACCACTTCTACTGGAAGCTCGTTCCACACAGCTACCACTCTCTGAGTAAAGAAGTTCCCCCTGGTGTTACCCCTAAACTTTTGCCCCTTAACTCTCAACCCCTCCTGTGATACCCCACCCTCACCATTCTCAACATCCTTTACTCCCGCCAGATTTACAATCTTGCTCTCTGCTCCACGTCGACAAATACAGTACCGTGCAAAAGTCCTAGGCACCCAAGCTATATATGCCTAAGACTTTTGCACAGCATTGTAAATACATGTTGTTCTACTGGGCATCAGGCTCCTTTGATTCCATCATCAGGCATGCCCACCACCCAGGCCATGATTTCTTCCCGCTGAAGGTGGTACAGCAGCCTTAGGACCCACACCACTAGGTTCAGGAATAGTTATTACCCCTCAGGCATCAGAGTATTGAACCAATGGGGATAACTTCACTTGCCCCATCATTGAAATGTTCCCACAGCCTATTGAGCCACCTCCAAGGACTCTTCATCTCACGTTCTCAAATTGTTGTGTTTATTTATTATTTCTTTCTTTTTATATTTTACAGTTTGTTGTCTTTTGCACGCTGGTCAGTCAGCAGGGTGAACTTTTTGTTGGCGAGATAGTGCCTCCAGTGCCTAATAGCTTCCACTATGGCCTGGGCTACTTTCTCCACTGTGGAGTGCCGAATTTCAAGCCTTGAAGGGTACAGGAGAAGAACACTACCGGCCTTCCTGCTCTTCCTTCCGGCTCTGAGGGTGTTGGGAAGAGGGAGTTCCAACAGGGGGCAAATACAGTCGGGGTTAGGGCCAATAGACAATAGGTGCAAAAGTAGACCACTCGGCCTTTCGAGCCTGCATCGCCATTTTGAGATCATGGCTGATCATCTACTATCAATACCCGGTTCCTGCCTTGTCCCCATAACCCTTGATTCCCCTATCCATAAGATACCTATCTAGCTCCTTCTTCAAAGCATCTAGAGAATTGGCCTCCACTGCCTTCCGAGGCAGTGCATTCCAGACCCCCACAACTCTCTGGGAGAAGAAGTTTTTCCTTAACTCTGTACTAAATGACCTACCCCTTATTCTCAAACCATGCCCTCTGGTACTGGACTCTCCCAGCATCTGGAACATATTTCCTGCCTCTATCTTGTCCAATCCCTTAATAATCTTATATGTTGCAATCAGATCCCCTCTCAATCTCCTTAATTCCAGCATGTACAAGCCCAGTCTCTCTAACCTCTCTGCGTAAGACAGTCCTGACATCCCAGGGACTAACCTTGGGAATCTACGCTGCACTTCCTCTACAGCCAGGATGTCCTTCCTTAACCCTGGAGACCAAAACTGTACACAACACTCCAGGTGTGGTCTCACCAGGGCCCTGTACAAATGCAAGAGGATTTCCTTGCTCTTGTACTCAATTCCCTTTGTAATAAAGGCCAACATTCCATTAGCCTTCTTCACTGCCTGCTGCACTTGCTCATTCACCTTCAGTGACTGATGAACAAGCTTACCTAACTTTACACCGTTCAGATAATAATCTGCCTTCCTATTCTTACTCCCAAAGTGGATAACCTCACACTTATTCACATTAAATGCCATCTGCCAAGTATCTGCCCACTCACCCAGCCTATCCAAGTCACCCTGAATTCTCCTAACATCCTCATCACATGTCACACTGCCACTCAGCTTAGTATCATCAGCGAACTTGCTGATGTTATTCTCAATGCCTTCATCTAAATTGTTGACGTAAATCGTAAACAGCTGTGGTCCCAATACCGAGCCCTGTGGCACCCCATTAGTCACCACCTGCCATTCAGAGAAACACCCATTCACCGCTACCCTTTGCATTCTATCTGTCAACCAGTTTTCTATCCATATCAATGTCTTCCCCCCAATGCCATGAGCTTTGATTTTACCCACCAATCTCCTATGTGGGACCTTATGAAATGCCTTCTGAAAATCGAGGTATACTACATCCACTGGATCTCCCTTGTCTAACTTCCTGGTTACATCCTCGAAAAACTCCGATAGATTAGTCAAGCATGATTTACCCTTGGTAAATCCATGCTGGCTTGGCCCAATCCTATCACTGCTATCTAGATATGCCACTATTTCATCTTTAATAATGGACTCTAGCATCTTCCCCACTACTGATGTTAGGCTGACAGGTCGATTGTTTTCTCCCTCCCTCCTTTCTTAAAAAGTGGGATAACATTAGCCATTCTCCAATCCTCAGGAACTGATCCTGAATCTAAGGAACATTGGAAAATGATTACCAATGCATCTGCAATTTCCAGGGCCACCTCCTTTAGTACCCTAGGATGCAGTCCATCTGGGCCTGGGGATTTGTCAGCCTTCAGTCCCATCAGTCTACTTATCACCGTTTCCTTCCTAATGTCAATCTGTTTCATTTCCTCTGTTACCCTGTGTCCTTGGCCCATCCATACATCTGGGAGATTGCTTGTGTCTTCCTTAGTGAAGACAGATCTAAAGCACTTATTAAATTCTTCTGCCAGTTCTCTGTTTCCCATAACAATTTCACCCAATTCATTCTTCAAGGGCCCAACATTGTTCTTAACTATCTTCTTTCTCTTCACATACCTAAAAAAGCTTTTGCTATCCTCCTTTATATTCCTGGCTAGCTTGCGTTCATACCTCATTTTTTCTCCCCATATTGCCTTTTTAGTTAAGTTCTGTTGTTCCTTAAAAATTTCCCAATCATCTGTCCTCCCACTCACCTTAGCTCTGTCATACTTACTTTTTTTTTAATACTATGCAATCTCTGACTTCCTTTGTCAACCACTATGGCCCCTTTCCCCCGTTTGAATCCTTCCTTTTCCGGGGAAACTGATGAACTGATTTTGCACCTTGTGCATTATTCCCAAGAATACCTGCCATTGCTGTTCCACTGTCTTTTCTGCTAGGCTATCCGTCCGGTCAACTTTGGCCAGCTCCTCCCTCATGGCTCCATAGTCTCCTTTGTTCAACTGCAACACTGACACCTCTGAGCTGCCCTTATCCTTCTCAATTTGTAGATAAAAACATCATATTATGATCACTACATCCTAATGGCTCCTTTACTTCGATTGCTTATTAAATCCTGTTCATTACATAACACTAAATCCAGAATAGCCTTGAATGACTTGAATATCCAGAATGACTCAGTTCTCCACGACACACCCAAGGATAGCAAGTCGGGTGGTTCCGAACACACACTTGTCCTTGTTATAGGTAAAATTAAAAGCTTTGGCCACTTGGAAAACTTTTTGGAGGTTGTTGCCATGATCCTGCCGGTCGTGACCGCAGATGGTGATGTTATCCAGATATGGGAATGTGGCCTCCAGTTGGCACTGGCCCACCATCCAGTCCATTTCCCTCTGGAAGACAGAGACACCATTCGTGACACCAAAGGGGACGTGCAGGAAGTTATAAAGCCTGCCGTCCACCTTGAAGGTGGTGTAGGGGCGGTCCTCTGGGCGGATGGGGAGCTAATGGTAAGAGGATTTTAGGTCTATAGTTGAGTACACCTTGTACTGAGCTATCTGGTTGACCATATCCGCGATGCAGGGTAGGGGGTACGCGGCTGCGTGAACCTATTGATGGTCTGGCTATAGTCCATGACCATCCTATTTTTCTTCCCGTTCCTAACAATGACCACCTGGGCCCTCCAAGGACTTGTACTTGCCTCAATGATCCCCTCCCCGAGCAGCCGCTGCACCTCCGACTTAATGAAGGCCCTGTCCCCCACGCTGTACCTCCTGCTTTTAGTTGCCACAGGCTTACAGTCGGGGATCAGGTTGGCGAACAGCGGTGGGGGAGGGATCTTGAGGGTGGAGAGGCTGCAAGTGGTGTCCGTAGTGCGGCAGTTGGCATGGTGTTGGGTGGGGTGTGCGGGTCAGTGTGTGTGTGTTGTCAGTAGTGGGGTATGTGACGAATTCCCACAGAACTGGGGATTTCCGACAGTGAAAGGGGCCCGTCATACTCCATTGTCACACTTTTCAGGTGGCTCTGGAAGTCGAACCCCAATAGCACAGGGGCACACAGTTGAGGCATGACCAGTAATGTAAAGTCTTGATTGGCTTTGCCCTGCACCACTAGCATCACTACACAACCCCCCCCCCCAGATGTTTGTTATATGCGACCCAGAAGCCATGGCGACCCTCTGGCTTACCGGCCGTGTCACAAGTCCGCAATGCTGCACCGTGTCTGGGTGTGTCAAACAGGCAGCTTGTCCTGCACCCCTCCACCAGGATGTCCATCATTGACCTTGCGAGCTGGTGGGGAGTGCTTTGGTCGATGGTCATGGAGGTCAGAGTTGAATCGCTGTCTTGGTCTGGTGCGGTTGGGTGCCTGGTAAACACCCATGGGTTGTAGGCGGTGCAAGGTGGTGCCGACCAAGATGGCCGCCCCCATGTCTCACATTTGGTGGCGGCGTGCAGACAAGATGGCGACGGCCAAGATGGCGACCCCCATGCCTTGCACACGGCGCTGCTCGATCCTGCTCGCGGTTTGGACTTACAGGCCTTGGCGAAGTGGCCCTTCTTTCCGCAGCTGGAGCAGGTAGCTTCTCGGGCCGGGCAGCGTTTCCGGGGGTTCTTCTTGAGTTCTTCTTGAGTCCGCAGAAGTAACACTTCGTGGACTCGCGACTGGCAGCAGCCGCGGTCGATTCACCGGCAGGTTGCGGGGTCTGCAGCGTCCACGAGGCCGTCGGGTGATCGCGTTGCTGGAGAGCATCAGAGTTGTGCAGAGCGGCCTCCAGTGTGTTGGCCAGCTCAATCGCCGAACGTAAGGTAAAATCGGCGTGTTCCAGAATCCGCTGGTGCTCTGACCTGGTCCCCGTGACGAAGGCGTCTCTTACTAGGAGCTCCGCATGCTGTTTGGCCATCAGCCCCCGACAATCGCAGGCCCGCATGAGCGTCTGTAGGGCTCAGACAAACTCAGCGCTCAACTCTCCAGGCTGCTTCTGCCGCATCGCTAAGCGATGTTGTGCAAAGACGGTGTTTACCGGCCGCAGGTATTGTCATCTGAGGTCGCTCATCGCGCCATCATAACTCAGCTGGTCTCTAATCATCGAGTAGACCCGTGGACTGACCCCGGAGAGGAGAACTCTGCGCTTCGTGGCAGAATCGGTCACTTTAATCTCCTCCAGGTATGATTCGAAGCAGGCTAGCCAGAGTTCAAAAGCGTTTCCGGCCTCAGGTGTTTGCCGGTCGAGATCTTACTTGTTGGGTCTCAGGACGTGCTCCATGACTTAAAATTTCTTCTAATAAAATTGATGCACTATCAATTACTCCAAAAGACTGGAAGTAGAGTAAATACTGAAAGGCTTTTATTAGCGGTAAAACAGAGCACGTCAATGCTGGATGACTGTGGGAGGAGCAGTGACACAATCACCTTTATCCAGGGGTCTGTGGGAGGAGCCACAGGAGCAGTCAGCAGAGGGATATGTCCAGGCATGTCCAGACAGGTATACAGAGAGGCAACTGGATTGAGGTAGAGGAGTGAAGAGTGAAGATTAGAGACCAGAAGACTTAGCAGAATTCAGCCCATTGAGTTTGCCCTGCCATTCCATCATGGCTGATCCCAGATCGCACTCAACCCCATACACCTGCCTTCTCGCCACATCCTTTGATGCCCTGATCAGGAAACTATCAACTTCTGCCTTAAGTACACCCATGGACTTGGCCTCCACAGCAGTCTGGGGCAGAACATTCCACAGGTTCACTACTCTATGGCTTAAAAAATTCCTCCTTAGCTCTGTTCTAAAGGGTCGCCCCTCAATTTTGAGGCTGTGCCCTCTAGTTCTGGATACCCCCACCATATTAAACATTCAGTAGGTTTCAATGGGATCCTTGTTACTAGGTTCGAATATGGCCCAAGTGCAAAGTGAGAGACACTGAAGCAGGTCAATAGTTCACAGAGTTTAATATGAACAGTGTTCAAGGGAGAATAAAACAATAAACGCTGGGCCAAACAGGGCCGTTAACTAAAACTCTCAAAAAGGAGAATGAAGCCTCCACTGCGGCTGAAAAGAACATCTAAACGTTAAATGAATCCTGCTAGTTTTCAAAGTCAGTTAACTTGGAAGTCCAGTATCTCAGGAAAGGCTGAATGCAGAACAGCAGCGAAGCGTTGCTGTGCTCTGTCCAAGTCTCGACAAGCACTACAACAAGTATGGAGTTAAATACTATCACGATTAAATAATAAGTAGCTGACACGTGCAAATTCACAAGCACAATTGCTGTATCTACTGCTCTGTGACAACCCTCCCACTTCTAAATTCCAGCTTCCCAGTCATATAATTTCCCACTCACTTTTGCCATCTTATATCCCTTATCTTTGGCTTTTATGCAGTCCTTAATTTCCCCTGTCAGCCACAATTGCCTACACTCCCATTCGAGAACAACTTCTTCTGTGGGACGTATTTTTCCTGCGCCTTGTGAACTATTTCCAGAAAATTCAGCTGTCAACCCTGGCAGTATCCTCCCCAGCTGCTTGGAAGGTGATAAACAGGCTCTCTGTGTCTTATTTTCACTCTTTCCCAGTTCAGACAAAGGATTTTTAAATGTTAACTCAGTTTCTCTGTCCTTGGACGGGACCTGACATGCAAAGTGTTTCCAGAATTTTCTGTTTTATATTCAAATTTCCAGCATGACCACTTTTTTCTCAACTGGTATTTCAGGGTTTGACCCAGGGAGTCCAATCACAGCTTCAACGAAAAACATGAGCCCCACCCTTTCCAATCACTGCAATACATATAAATACTGGCCCTACCCCTTTCCAACATGATGTTATACACAAATACTGGCTCACCCTCTCCAAACAATGAAATCCATTGGATATTGCAAATGCTATGTACCCTGACAACATTCCAGTAATAGTACTTAGTGTAGTCTTGGTTCCAGACTTTGTTGTGCCTTAGTAATGCTCTTCCCCCAGCAGAACTGCCGTCCCGGCATCTAGTCAATAACGTGGCAAATTTTTAAAGTATGCTGCTCTCGGTGATAAGCAGTGTTAATAGGTAGCATTTGCTTAGCAGCAATCTGATCTTAGAGGTCTGAGGTCCGCCCAGCTCCAGACTGGTGATGAGCCGGGCAGATTTAACTACCCAATGTGCACCCCCAGGAGTCTGAAACTGCTCCCAGTTTCCCCTGCTGTGCCGCTGATGTGAAGAGGATGTGAGTGGTCTGAATTGCCAAAGGATACATTTTCTCAAAATGAGTCTCAAGTTAATACCTGGTCACATATTATTTGATAATATATTTACTTCGAGCTTTTAAGCGAGAGCCATTGCCCTTTATATCTAAGCAGCATTAAGAGGCCCTTCCTGAACTACAGTCAATGGTAATCAGGGGAACCCCTCTGCTGGTTGAAATTATACCTAGCACAAGGAAGGTGGTTGTGAAATTTGTGGCTAATCATTCCAAACCTCCGGATCTCTGTAACTGGATAGAAACATAGAAAACCTACAGCACAATACAGGCCCTTTGGCCCACAAAGCTGTGCCGAACATGTCCTTACCTTAGAAATTACTAGGCTTACCTATAGCCCTCTATTTTACTAAGCTCCATGTACCTACCCAAAAGTCTCTTAAAAGACCCTATCGTATCTGCCCCCACTACCGCTGCCGGCAGCCCATTCCACGCACTCACCACTCTCTGAATAAAAAACTTACTCCTGACATCTCCTCTGTACCTACTCCCCAGCACCTTAAACCTGTGTCCTCTTGTGGCAACCATCTAAGCCCTGAGAAAAAGCCTCTGACTATCCACACTATCAATGCCTCTCATCATCTTGTACACATCTCATTTTGTACACAGGTCACCTCTCATCCTTCTTCGCTCCAAGGAGAAAAGGCCGAATTCGCTCAACCTATTCTCATAAGGCATGCTCCCCAATCCAGGCAACATCCTTGTAAATCTCCTCTGCACCCTTTCTATGGCTTCCACATCCTTCCTGCAGTGAAGCAACCAGAACTGAGCACAGTACTCCAAGTGGGGTCTGACCAGGGTCCTATATAGCTGCAACATTACCTCTTGGCTCCTAAATACAATTCCACAATTGATGAAGGCCAATACACTATACGTCTTCTTAACCACAGAGTCAACCTGCGCAGCTGCTTTGAGTGTTCTATGGACTCGGACCCCAAGATCCCTCTGATCCTCCACACTGCTAAGAGTCTTGTCATTAATACTACATTCTGCCATCCTATTTGACCTACCAAAATGTAACACTTCACACTTATCTGGGTTGAACTCCATCTGCCACTTCTCAGCCCAGTTTTGCATCCTATCAACGTCATGTTGTAACCCCTGAAAGCCCTTCACACTATCCACAACACCTCCAACCTTTGTGTTATCAGCAAACTTACTAACCCATCCCTCCACTTCCTTATCCAGGTCATCTGTAAAAATCATGAAGAGTAAGGGTCCCAGAACAGATCCCTGAAACATTCCACTGGTGACCAACCTCCATGCAGAATATGACCCATCTACAACCACCCTTTGCCTTCTATGTGCAAGCCAGTTCTAGATCTGCAATGTCCCCTTGGATCCCATGCCTCCTTACTTTCTCAATAAGCCTTGCATGGGGTGCCTTATCAAATGCCTTGCTGAAATCCATACACACTACATCTATTGCTCTACCTTCATCAATGTTCTGAAAAACAAAAATCATATTTATGGATTTTGGACTTCTTGACAGAAAGCCCACAAGGCGTTAAGTAGAGTTCAGTTTCTCAAAACCCGTAGCACTGTTGTCTCTCATGCGCCCTTCCTCTGGGGTGGTACACTACTATAATAATTGAGAGGCTTCCCCAATGGCCCCTCCCTGTCTACCACTATCTTCACATTTTCCTCCAAATCACATATCATCCTGACTTGAGGCTACATTATGTCACATTTCCTCATCATCACGGGGTCAAAGTCCTGGGGGCTTTCTAAAAACATAGTGGTTAAACAGCAGGAATTCAACACAACCCATCACAACCTTCTCAAGGCCAATTCAAGAAGGAACCCTGAGGCAAAGCACACACCCCTTGAATGAAGGACACTGGCCCCTCCCTCTTCGATTAGGTAAACACGCAGTGACGTTGGTCACGCATTTTTCCCCCAAGTCGTAAACTCACGCTAAAGCCCTCTTACTGGACACTAATTCTGACGTCGCGGGGCAGGAGCGGAACCTCGGGGCTGTCACGGGGCAGGAAAAATTAACGGCAGGTTTCAGTGTAAGCCATAAACAATTCCAAGTTTGCCACGTGTAGTTTTAGGGTTATTAAACTGGGGCACTGACAAACATTTCCTCGAAGTCAGTGAAACCCAGGATGATAACTGAATTAACGCAATGAAGGAACACAGATAGAGAAAGAATCAGCGGGACGGAATAATAAAGCAATTTAGTCTTGAAATGCAAATTGCGTTTCACTAAGGATATTGTCATTTTTCATTATGGATATAAATGTTACCTGGACAGAGTCCCGTATCAGTCACGCAGTTTGAGCGATAACCTCCAAGTTTTGAAACGCTCAAAGAAGCGGCCAGTTATTTCTTCAGATGGATACAATTAAAACAAACTGCTGGATGGTTGAGAGCCCAAGAGTGAAACTTTTGCCTGTTTTCCTGTGCCGCGCACTTCACGTGCTTTTTGAATTATATTTTATTAACTTATTTGTGATACTTTTTACGTGCTGTGAGTGTGCGATATATGTTTTGTGGGTGCACCATGATCTGGAGGAATGTTGTTACGTTTGGTTGTATATATGCAGAGTCAGATGTCAAACTTGAATTTGAACGAAGATAGTGGTAAAACAGAAGTCCTCTTTCACATGCAATCTCTCTGTCTCTTTCTCTCTATCTGTCTATGTATATCTTATATCTCCCTATCTATCTGTTTGGCAGCGTATAGTTACTATTTGTCAGGCTCCTTCACCTTATCTCCTTCCCTGGTCTTCTATCAGATTCCCCCATCTCTTCCACCAATCAACTCCCCACCTATCACCTGCCACCTTGAACTTCTGCACCCCCCCCCCCCCCCCCCCGCCTTCTTCTCCTTTCCTCCCCCTTCCTTTCCAGTCAGGAAGAAAGATCTCGGCACAAAACACCGACTGTTTACTCTTTTCTGTAGACGCTGCCTGTCTTGAGTTTGTCCAGCCTTTTTGCGTATGTTGCTTGGATTATTTGTGTCCTGCCACAAAACAACACATTTTCTGGCACATACGTCATTGATAATAAACCTGATTCTGAGAGGGGGAAGGGGTGACGGGTGGGAGCGTGGTAGGGGGAGGTGGAGGCAGAAGCTAATAGGCTTCTTCTGCCTTGGTTCAACCCCCAACTTGTTTTCCCCTATCAGTGATCAGCTCTGTCTCAACACCCTCTCCGTCAATCCAGACTGATCTGCACCCCATTCTTCCCCCAACCTTGGCTACTGTTCCCTCCAAACTGCATGGGTGTGTAGCCGCGCAGTAACTGAAATGCTCCCATGCACAGCTGGAATTTACTTCTATATAATGTCAGAATAATTTTGAAATCTGTGTTCATATAATTGTGAAACACCCTGTAATTAATTATGTATTAAATTAACATAATCCATACATTTTCTTATAATAAACATACCACAACCTTTACTTCGAAACATTTTAGAGTGTCAGTGTTTCAAGTTGCACCATTGTTACAAATTTTAACAATAAACACAGAATGGAAGTCTCATAAACCACCTGCCCACTGAAGGCCAATGCCATCTAAGTTTACAAGGCTTTCTTTGCTGTACTGTATTTTATTATACTTTTCAATTAATAAATACAAACACGTTGGCGCATAGCCAAGTGGTTAAGGCGTTCGTCTAGTGATCTGAAGGTCGCTAGTTCGAGCCTTTGCTGAGGCTGCGTGTGTGTCCTTGAGCAAGGCACTTAACCACACATTGCTCTGCGACGACACCGGTGCCAAGCTGTATGGGTCCTAATGCCCTTCCCTTGGACAACATCGGTGGCGTGGAGAGGGGAGACTTGCAGCTTGGGCAACTGTCGGTCTTCCACACAACCTTGCCCAGGTTTGCGCCCTGGAAACTTTCCAAGGTGCAAATCCAGTTATATCGAGACTAACGGAGACCTACACTACAGGAAGTACTGTATGCGATTCTTCCATTTTCATTTTAAATATCCATAACATAACATTCATAATATACAAAAAAAGTGGCGTGGACTTTTCAAGCCGAGTAAAAACTTGCTGCTCAGAATGTTGGTTGGTTCGTGCAACTGTTAAAAGAAATCACAGGAAACATTGACTTTGGCCTTCTGGTTCTACTTAACAGCCTCTGCCCCACCCCTCCAAAGGCACAGCTAGTAATCCAGGAATTATAACATGTTGGTCAAATTGTGATTTAGCTCCATAAGTTTATGCTGCAGGACCTCACCCCTTTTTCATTCGTGTTGTTAATTCCCCATTCCCCCCCCCCCCGCCTTTAGATTCTGACTCCAGGGAGATAATACATTATCTTGAATTTGCATGTGCAGCTGTGGAGGTGTCTGTTAATTCTTCATGCTCGTTTGTGCATGAAACTTTTGGTGCGCTGTTCAGTCCTGCTGGAATGATCCTCGAGCGGTGCCATGGTTACACTCACTCCTATCCTGAGGTTAAACCCAGGTAACTGGTCAGCATTCGGAGGGGGTGGGAATGGAATGACCGAGAACTGGAGGCAACAGCTCCCCTGTGTTCGGACCGAGGAAAACCAAAACCTTGGGAAGGAATGGGGAAAGTCGAAGATCATCGGATTGTTGGGGGAGTGCTCATGTGCAGAGTGGATGATGGATATCAGAAAGGGAAGGATTGTAAGAGGAGCTACAATAGGCAAGGATTGAACTGCTGCCTGTTGTGGAAGAGACAAACAGGGGGATTTAACTACAAGCAGTGGACAGCAACTGCATAATCAACAATGATTCAATCCTCATTTGACTTTGAGGGATCACAGTAATATTATCTCTGTGGTTGACATGGTATCCTCAGCTCCCCCTCTCTAAATTATTAGCTGTACATTCTCTAGGGCAACTGCTGGTGAACGGATGGGGGACAGCTTTTGGTGACTGGCCAGGTCTCCCTCCCCAACTACAGCCACCAACCGGGTGACAGTTTTCACTTTGAGGTAAAACTCTTCTTGCTGTCACCAGCTGTTTGTACACCTACCCCTGGGTCCTCAACGGAGGTCTGCAATATCCGTCGCCCCTCAACCTGGCCTTAAGTATGCTGGAATTCAGCCCAAACAAACTGTCCCTTTGTCTGATATCATATGATATCTTTCCCTTTGATATAATTTCAGTGTGGAACCACACTTAGTGGCTACATTATTAGGTACACCTATACATCCGCTCATTAATACAAATATCTAATCAGCAACTCTATGCATAGAGAGATGCAGACACAGTCAAGAGGTTCAGTTGTTGTTCAGACCAAATATTATAACGGGGAAGAAGTGTGATCCAAGTGACTTTGACCATCGAATGATTGTTGGTGCCAGATGGGGTGGTTTGAGTATCTCAGAATCTGCTGATCTCCTGGGACTTTCACACACAGCAGTCTCTAGAATGGTGTGCAAAAATGCCTTATTAATGAGAGAGGCCAGAGGGGAATGGCCGGACTGGTTCATGCCGACAGGAAAGTGACAGTAACTCAAATAACCATGTGTACAGAAGAGCATCTCCGAATGCAGAATACATTGAACCTTGAAGTGCATGACCTAAAACAACAGAAGACCGCAAACTTACAGAATGACACCCAGAGGACACTTTAATAGGTACCTCGTCTGAGTATAGATTGAGACAATGACACTCTATTGACAAATTAACGCTCATCAGGGACACAGAAGAAATTATAGGCCAGTTAGTCTGATCTCTGTGGTTGCTAAGGATGTGATTTCGGGGCGCTTGGAGGCACCAACAAAATAGGCCGAAGTCAGGATGGTTTCCTTAAGTGAAAATAATGCCTGACAAATCTGTTGGAATGCTTTGAAGAAACAGCAAGTAGGATAGACAAAGGAGAATCAGTGGATATTATGTACTTGGATTTTCAAGAAGCCTTTGACTAGGTACCACACATGAGGCTGCTTAACAAGTTATGAGCCCATGGTATTACAGGAAAGATGCTATCACGGATAAAGTATTGGTTGTTTGGCAGGAGGCAAAGAGTGAGAATAAAAGGGAGCTTTTTCTTGTTGGCTGCCCATGAACACTGGCATTTCACAGGGGCCTGCTTTGGGACTGCTTTTTTTTTCACTTTAGATGGCAATGATTTGGATGAAGGAAATTGATGGCTTTGTGGCCAAGTTCGTGGACGATACAAAGATGAGTGAAGGGGCCGGTAGTGCTGAGGAAGCAAACAGGCTACAAAAGGACTTTGACAGTTTAGGAGAAAGGGCAAAGAATTGGCAGATGGAATACAGTGTTGGGAAGTGTATGCTCAAGCTTTTGATAGAAGAAATAAAAGTGTAGGCTATTTTCTAAGTGGGAAGGAAATTCAAAAATCTGATGTGCAAAGGGATTTGGGAGTCCTTGTGCAGGATTCTCTAAAGGTTAATTTGCAGGTTGAGTTGGTGGTGACGAAGGCAAATGCAATGTTAGCATTCATTTCGAGAGGACTAAAATATAAAAGCAATGATGTTATGTTGAAGCCTTATAAAACACTGGTGAGGCCTCACTTGGAGTATTGTGAGCAGTTTTGGCCCCTTTATCAAAGAAAGGATGTACTGATGAGGAGGGCACAAAGGAGGTTCACAAAAATATTTTCAGAATTGAGAGGCTTATCACGTGAGGAGCGTTTGATGGCTCTGGGCCTCTACTCACTGGAATTCAGAAGAATGAGGCGAATGTCATTGAAACCTATCGAATGCTGAAAGGCCTCAATAGAGTGGAAGTGGAGAGTATGTTTCCTATGATGGGGCGTCTAAGACCAGAGGTCACAGCCTCAGAATAGAGGGACGACCATTTAGAAAGGAGATGAGGAAGAATTTCTTTAGTCAGAGAGTGGCGAATCTGTGAAATTTGATGCCACAAGCAGTTGCGGTAGATTTAAGGCAAAGGTAGATAGACTCTTGATTAGTCAGGGCATGAAAGGATAAGGGGAGAACAGCCAGGAAATTGGGGCCCAGAGGCTAAGTGGATCAGCCATGATAAAATGGTGGAGCAGATTCGATGGGCCAAATGGCCCAATTTCACTCCATCTTAGGGTCTTTTCACACTAAGGAAACAGCTCTGAGCTTATCTGCAGTTTGCGTCGAGATAAACAATATCCCCAAACACAATAGAAGCATTAACAGATCCAAAGCCACAGGGATAAATCTGGACTTGCTGGACTCAGGGCATTACACTCCTCCGACCTTTGGGGTTGGTGGTCGCCCAAAACAGAGAGCATCAAAGAAAGGGTTGGTTAAACATCAGCTAATATATGTGGATGGCGGGGTGGAGATCTTGTCTCTACCAAAGGAGGTGTAAGGCACTCCTTCCCTCCACCAGCCTGCAAGTCACCCTTGGGCAAGGTGTAGCACCTTGTTACCCCCCCCCCCCCACCCCCTCCAATCAGGGACACGTGAAGCCATGGGAGCAGCAGGTGGAGGGTCGTTATGAGCAGCAGGTAGACATCCCAAGTCCTGGTTACAGGACCACTGATGCCAGGCAGACCATCTCCAAAGAGATAATGGCTGGGGTCACCCGCCTTGTAAAGACACTGCGCAGAAGAAGGCAATGGCAGACCACTTCTGTAGTGTTTGCAAGAACAGTCATGGTCATGATTGCCCATGACATGGCACATAATGATTATGCTGAATACATGTTGAACCTTCTTGTATCTCCTTCCTTTGCCAGCTTGTTGCTTGGACATTTTGTTACATAGCTCATCAGTTCATTCATCAAGCCTGGGACAAAAGGTTTAGTCAGTTTTTACTTCTGTTTACAGGCCACAAACTGCCTTTTTTTGAGCAGCCACCAATCCTTCTTTGCTGTAACTGTGAATGAAGTCACTGAGAGAAGCTGAAGCCGCTGATATAGAATATGATATGGTGTATCATATAAAAGGGGGTGAATAGCTATACATTCAATAATTTTGTGTTTTACATTTGTAATTAATTTAGATCACTTTGTAGAGATCTGCTTTCACTTTGACATGAAAAAGTATTTTTCGGTTGATCAGTGTCGAAAAGCCAAATTAAATCTACTGTGATTCAACATTGTAAAACAATAGAAAACAAAAACTTTTAAGAGGGATGAATATTTTTTATAGGCACTGTAGATACAGTTGATCTCATGCTCCCTGCAATCATAGTACAGGACAATGAAACAAAAGTTTGATAGATATTTAGAAGTTTGGGGAGACTTGGAGATAAAGTAATTGTTTTTACCCTATGTTCTGTGTTCTTTTAAGCAACCTCAAATATTTTACATGTACAGTTTTAAAGTGGAACAAAAATCTTCTAGAAAATGCGAGTGGGGTTTACTCTCAAAAATAACTTTGTTAATTGGGAGTTATAAACAATTTATTACTTCCATAGCAACATGACGTATACTTGACTACTCCCATAAATACTATGATAGAACATGCTTTCTATTAGTACAGCGATCTCTTTGGAAGAGAAGGCTTGACTGAAGTATACAGACGAGGACCAGTAGGATCAGCGTGTTGCTGAAGAAATAGTTCAATGGTAATTTTTCTTTTTCATTCTGGTAAGAAATCCAGAAATGTTTCTCCTGTAAAGCCTAGACACAGGGAGAAATACTTTACATGTTTGTGTGCGTGTTACATTTGGCACATTGTGCGCTGTGTGGGGTTGTGTTTATGCTGCATATTTGGCTTGTGTGTCATGTTTGGTGTTGGTGACAGCGTTGTAGTGTGCAACACTAGCACGCCTTTGCATTTATGTGTCGTCTGGGGAAGGAATAATACTTTTTAGTAAGCGAAATCAGGACTGAGAGTGTAAGTGGGAAGCCGACCGAGTGGAGAAGTGAGACATGCGCTGGTAAGTGATATGTGAATCCGGGTGGGGAGGGTTTAATAGCAACGTGAGTTCGAGGACTCTCTAATCCAAGGGCTGTTCCCAGGGACACACAAATGAGGCAGACATTAAGCTCTGCTGGACGATTATCAGCTCAGTGACAGACAGATTTGACTCTACCCGAAACTTGTTAGTCGGTAAGGAAATTCTCCTGACAGGCAGCTTCGGGCTGCAGAAGTACCTGTTGAGAGATGCGCCGGGGCTTGGAGCAGCCAGTGTTAAGGCTTTGTGGGGAAGAATCGCAGTCTGGGGTCTGCCTGCTACCGGATACGGCTGTGTGTAGTTGGGTGGGGAGGTTCCCATTGGGTGAGAGTGGTGAGGGAATCGAAGCTGGGTAGTGGGCTTGGGGGAGGTGTGCAAGAGGAGTTGGATGGATCAGGAGGAGAGAGAAAGGAACAGAGGGGATGTGAATGACCGGAGACTGCATAATGCCAGGGGTTGGAATGTTCTCTAAAGATTCATGCAGGACAGAGTAGGGGGGATGTGGCACATTAGAAGAGGCCATTAGAACTTTATGTGACAGGGTAAGGAATTGGTTTTATGTCTGTTGATAGAAAAAAAATTATTAAATACTTCAGTGCAATAAATGTAAAATTCTCCAATTGAGTTAAATTTGGTCACATTTTTAATTCAGGAAAAGAAACATCAAAATTTTGATGTGGCTTTATTTTTAGCTGTTTATTTAGTTTGTAGTCATCAAACCATTTGTTGACATTGCAGCTTAAGAATAGCTTACATAACCCATCTGCTATTACAACAGTATGAATCTTCTATATAGAATACACTGTGCCAAGATCTTTAATGAATTATTGTGGGTACAAATGCAGTTCTCAAGCACTAATTTCTTGGAATTCAAGCCTTAGCCTGACCTATTGGCATGTTTTGCATAATTTGAGCATGAATGAAGAATTTTTCCCAAGTTATTTACAGTTCTTTGCCTTCCCACTGTCCCAGACGGTACACTTCTCTTTCTCCCCCTTCCTCTCTCTCTCCCTCCCCTTCCCCCGCTCTCTTTTCCCTGTCTCTCTCTTTCTTCCTCCTCTCCCTCTCTTCTCCCCTCTTTTTCTCTCTTTCTCTCCCTTCCTCTCTCACTCTTTCCCCTCTCTCTCCTCTCTCTCTTTCCTTCCACCCCTCTCACTCTCTGTCTCTCTACCTCACTATTTTTTCTCTCTTTTTGTGCGACTTATTATTATCTATTGTAATGTACCGCTGCTGCATAACAACAAATTTTACAACCTATGCCAGTGATATTAAACCTGATTCTGAATATCTGGTTCATCTTATTCACAAGTTCCCTGGCCTGATTTTACAACACCTTGATATTACAAGAACACTTTCCAACTTTTTCATTCAGGGCTGAAAGACTTCCCCCACCCTCTCCCAGCCGCCCAAATCTGCACTTCTGATTTGCACTTGCCCTGTGAGAAGCCTCCATACCACGTACAAAGTCAAGAAGTATACCTGTGATTCACAGGGCAATAGTGTAATGAGGGACCATTCGCAAGATTTGCCTCTTCCTTTAATGGACCTCGTTAAAGGATAACATTGGATCACTGGTTCATTGGGCCAGCAGCGTAGTGGTTAATACAGTGCTCCACAGTACAGGTGACCCAGGTTCAATTCCCGGCACTGCCTGTAAGGAGTTTGTACGTTCTCCCCATGACCATGTGGGTTTCCACCAGGTGCTCCGGTTTCCTCCCACAGTCAAAAGACCTACTGGTCGGTAGATTAATTTTGTAAAAGGCTGGGGTTAAGTCAGGGGGTGGCTCGACTGTATCTGGATAAATAAAATAAAGTCACGACCACAGCTGACATACTTCACTCACCAGATCCCCTCCCACATGTGGTTTCATCTGTCCCTCTCCTCTCCCCTAATGCTTCTCATCACCTCCTTCATTACTTATCAGGTTCCAGCACTGGGGAGTCTTTGTGACCCTGCTCCAACTCCTGCGCTTCCCCGTCAATCCCCATGACTAGGCTAGGATTAAATCGGGGGATTGCTGGGCGGAATGGCTCAATATATAATTAAAGTCTGGCAAGTAAATGTATGGTGAGGAGGTCCAGGATTTCATTATTTACGTTTACAAAAAAAATTTGGATTGACTATTAATCTTTTGGAAATTTACTCACTTTTTTAGGAACCTCATCTTTGCAGAACCCACTACAGAGTGCTTTGTGCTGTAATCCTCTGGGCACATGCCTTACTTTCTGGTAAGTCTTATTTAAGATAAAAACAGTAACCTTATGAAAGTAGTACAGAAACTATGGAAATAAATCAAAATTAATATTTCACTGAGACCTGATGAAATATCTTTTGACTTGAACCTTTAACTCTGTTTCTCTTTCCATAATTACTGTCTGATTTACTGAGTGCTTTTGGCATTTTCTGTTGTTGATTAAGATTTCCACATCGTTTTTGTTTTTAATTCTATTGAGCGATGCTTGCTCTTTTTAAAAGAGAAAAGAAAACTACTTAGTTGTCTTTACAGAAAATTGCCACCTGGAATTATAACTTTAAAAATATCCAAAATCCTTTCAATTGAATTGCAGTAATTTCAGAGTTGCTGATCAGTGGGAAATGTAGGCAGAGAACGTAGAACTTTACAGCACAGTAGAGGACCTTCGGCCCACAATGTTGTGCTGACCTTTTAAGATCAGTCTAACCCTTCCCTCCTGCAATGTTTATAAAGGCTGTGAAAGAACTCTCAGAGGCAGCCGAGCGAAGCAGCCACTGGCTGTGGATGAGGAGGAATGACATCAGCTGGGTCCTAAAATGACCCATGGTTGGCTAGATGTGGAGGGGAGTGCCCCTGGGATGCTGGGTCACACTGCTGAGCCCTCTGGAGGTGTAGAGGGCTTAAACTGAACTAAGAAAGGGGGTGCCTAACTGACGACCTCTGGGAAGCATCTGTCACCCTCCAAGCCCCACCTCAAGATCTTTGTGCTATGACCCGAGTTAGGATCTCCTTACCATGTAAAAAATGATGATAAATTACACTGATGTCATCAATTTCAGTAATTGATCACACCTTAGGAGCAATAAACATATTGACGAAAGATCTGTTATTTAAATGTTACAGTGTTGTGACTTTCACAGTAACAGATTCAGGTAATTGATAAACCTAAGGCATGTAACCACTGTTAAATGGGCGAGGCAGTAATTCCAGAACTGACTTAGCTTTCAGTAACAATTTTTTTTGCATGTGATGCACCATCAATAACTCTCTGAGACGTGAGGCGAGATATAGGCTTTTATTGACTGGAAGAAAGAACAAGCAGCAATTGACCACCATGCTACATCCTGGAGACTGAGGCCGGGCTCAGGCCCCAATCACCTTTATACCGGGGTCTGTGGGAGGAGCCACAGGAGCAGTCAGTGGTGGGGGGGGGGGGGTGTCCAGACAGTTATATGTAGTTTACCACAGTATGTCTGTGATTTTTACTCCTCATGTATATGAAGTATGTAAGTAATAAAGTCAATTCAATTCAATCATTTTAGTAAGAGTTCCTTTTTTCAAAGATTCTGTTGCAGATCAACTTTTTGAACAAATCCTGCCATTTCTGCATCTGTGGTTCACTGTTCTGTGAACTGCCCACTATTGTAAACCTCAGCAGTACTTGTACAATGGAACTGAGTCAGTTCTGAATTTACTCATTTTATTGTGTGAAAAAAAAAGCCAAATCAGTCTCTTCAAAGATCCTCAGCATTTGCACTATCATCTCTGCTTGTTTCCTGTCACATCACACAGCCACATGCTGATCCATGTTTGGATTAACTGTTGGTCTTTGAAGGACTCCAGACCATGGTCTCTTTGAGGGCTTTGCGATTGCTTGAATGCTAGGTGGTTGGGGGGGGGGGGGGTGGCTGATGTTTTTGCTGAGGCAAGGGGGGGGATGGTTAATACTTTGCTGCTGCTTCTGTGTGGGAGGGGGAGGGAGGGTTTAGGGTTCTGACAATTCTGTCATTCGTTCTTAGGGGTTTTTCCTGTTTTGTGGATGTCTGCGAAGAATATGAATTTCAGGTTGTAGAGAACCTGAAATTTCAGGTTGTACATTCTCTGATATTAAATGGAACCATTGAACAATTAATTTTCCATGAGCCATTGTTTTTACCTGTTACGAAAGATGCTGCCCAAGTTCAAATGTTCCAATTTAATTTCAGAGAACGTATACAGCATACAACCTGAAATTCTTACTCTTCTCAGACACCCATGAAACAGAAACGCCCTAAAGAATGGATGACAAAAACATCAGAACCCTAAAGCCTTCCCCACTCCCTCTCATGCATAGGCACGAACTGGAAGAATTCTCCTAGGCCCACAAAAACCTCAGACGCCATCTTTGTGAGAATATCTTTGTGAGAATATCTTTGTGTGAATATCTTTGTGAGAACTAAACTGGGAAACATATGACCCATGTAAATTTGGTCTTATGTAATGTGCATACACGTGGTTATGCACAGCATTCCTGAGAAACACTGCATTGTAGAAAGTCATATGATAATAGAACAGATTGTAGATACTGTCAAAGTATTTAAACAGGTTTTTCCAATGGCCATCATGCTTTAACCAATGCAACCTTTGTAATGTGAATATTGATCCTAATCCACCAATCGTGTTATAAGCAGCTTGCATTGTGCAAACGTATGGTATAGTGGTGTAACCTGTACCTGTTTCATCTCTCACTTTGGAGAGATGCAAGGCACTGGAACTGGATGACATAACTTTGCACTCCCCTTGAATTGGACAGGCTAAAGATAGGCAAGCCTGCTTGCACCCCTGCTCAAAGCACGCAATCTTTATGTGTAAAATGTGAAGGCGTATCTTCAGTTGTCACTGTGAAAGTCACACATCAAAGGAATCCTACATCACTTGTCTGAAATTGCTGACTGATTGCCAATGTGATCAGGCAGAGACAGTGCAGGTTTGCTCTTGGTTCTTGAGGGCTGTTTCCACTCAGACTGTTAGGACTGTCGGCCTGGGTTGCTTTTTTTTAACATACTTTTTTATCAGATATTAGTTGAAGCCTAAAATTGGAGTTGTGATCGGAGCTTCTTTCTGTTGATGTAATTAGTATTTTTAACAGCTTGTACCTTTAAGATGTATTTTTCACGGTACGTGGTGTCTCATCTCTGCTTACAGGCAGAAAACAGTGTAGCTTTTCCAGATTGGTATATCACCCTTTTTTATTTTCCTTCGGCTAAGTAATAGCACATAACACACCAGGTGTGAGGGTGTACTTTGAAAGGCGTAGAATGTGGTGATAGATCTTGCAAAAGTGCCATCTTTATTCTTTGCTCCATCTCTGCTCTTCGACTTTGTCCAGGACTGTAATTATAATTATATTAGGGCATTGCTGGCCTATCTGGCTCGAAGGGCCTATTCTGAAATGCATCTTAACAAAGATTAAGCTGCAAAAATGTTTAAAGGTCTCCCTGACTATTTATTTTCCAGATGCATTTGATGTTGTTGTACCAAAGACCCCTTCAGTTGGTATCCACGGTCAAAGCGTTGTCCTTGGATGTGGCTTTGCAGTTATTGACGGCTTCTCGCTCGAACATATTGTAATCACCTGGCAACGCACCAGGGACAACAAAGTGGTACATAGTTACCATTATGGCAAAGATCAGCATGATAAACAGGACAGGCAGTATTCAGGCAGAACGAGCCTATTTACAGAGGAACTCAGAAATGGCAATATTTCGCTCAAGCTGGATAAACTGAGAGTTGAAGACGCAGGCCAGTACATGTGCTTTGTCAGCAGTGTAATCGGGAGTGCCAAAGGGACGGTGTCATTGGAAATTGCAGGCAAGTTGGCTTTAACTTTCTCTTTGTACATGTCTTTCTGGGGAAAAAAATATTAATTTGGTGTTAGTACATTTTCTGGGGTTAGCGCATATAGCAAATAACTTCAGCCACCAATCTTCAGGTCGGAATATGAACTGTGGATTAAATCTAACACGCGGCTCCGAACAATCGGCTCCGAAGAACCGTGAACCACAGTTAATTGGAGGGCGTCATTTGAGTGTTGGTAGTGAGGGTGCGAGGAGGGAGGTGTTTAGATCAAAGGAAGCATTACAAATATGGAATTGTCCTTTGATCTTTACCATATAAAATGTCTTCATCATGAACCTTCCTTCCCATTGTGATGCCAGAAGAGGGAAGTTCACTAACGATTGCAGACTTTCTATTCACATTGTGATCCCTGTAACAGCCTACCATTGGCAGCATGCCGGCTTGAAAATGATCCTCTGCTTCCTAGCTCCTCTCCGTGCTAAATCCCCAACCTGAATGGAGGGAGCTCGTAGTAGCTATTCTAACAAACCATTGCTGCTGTTAAGGGAATGGACAGCTGATAGAACCTCCTGGTGGTTGGTGGTGGACTGAGGTTGTGGATAGGAGGAAGTTCAGGCAGTTCATTCAGGATGGTGGGGTCTGCATCAGAATCCTGATTAAGCAGGGTGTTAAAATGCTCAGCCCACCTCAGCAGAATGGTATTCTGATTCTTCAGAAGTGTTAGACCATCTGCTGTTTTCAGGGGAGTAACGCATCGATTTATTGGGCCGTAGATGGTTTTGACAGCATTGTAAGAATTATTATTGGGAAAGGATTGGATTTCATGTGCCTTTTCTGTCCACCACTCATTTTGTATGGCCTGTATTGCCTTTCCCTCTTTCCTCCAAACTGCCTGCCAATGCTGCCTGATGCTGATGGATGACGGGTTATCTAAAGTTGCCCGGTGTGCTTTATCCATGTCCTTGAGCAAGTTGTGGATGGTATCTGAGTAATCGTCAAACCAGTCTCGGTGGTTTCTGCTCTTATGGCCGATGGATTGGGCTGCTGCCTCATAGAACACAGTGCTGATACAGGTCCACTGTTGTTCCATGGTATTTTCTGAACTCAGACAAGGTTCCAGCTCCCTTAGTTTCTCAGCTAGGATGTGTCGAAACTCACTTTTTGCTTCTGTGTTTCTCAGGCGGTTGCAATTTAGCCGCTTTTTATTGGGTTTTTGCATCCGCAAGGGTGGGGGACGCACTTTCATATGGAGCTTGGCCACAGTCACACAATGGTCAGTCCAGCACTCTGCACCTCTCGTATCATGGGTGATGAGAACACCCTTGATGTCACTACATCTCACAATGATGAAATCGATCATGTGCCAATGTTTAGAGCGAGGGTGTATCCGCGAGGTCTCATACTTTGTCTTCTGCTGGAAGATGGTGTTGGTTATGGTAAGGTTATTCTCAGAGCAAAGAGTAAGTAGCCTCATGCCATTTCCATTGACCTTGCCAATACCATGCCTACCTAGCACTCCACTCCATATCCTGTTGTTGTGTCCCACCCTGCCGTTGAAGTACCCAAGCAAAAGGATCTGATCATTCTTAGGGATCCAGCAAAGAACTTCACCCAATGTCTGATAAAAGCATTCCTTGGCCTCATTCTCAGATGGCAAAGTTGGTGCATAGGCATTGAGAAGCGTGGCATAATGTTTCTTTGCCGGGGGATAAGGAGGGTCATTGGTCTCTCACTAATGCCAACAGGTGTTTCTGTGAGACATGGTAGAAAGGTGCTCTTGATGGCCAATCCTACTCCGTGGAGATGTTGTCCACCTGGGGGGCGGGGCAACCGATCCAGAAGCAGGTGTAACCCATCCCTTCCTCTGTTAAAGAGCCTTCCTCCAGGAACCTGGTCTCACTCAGGGCAGCAATGTCAATGTTGTAGCACCTCAGCTCAGCAGCGATCAAGCCTGCTCTCCAATGAGGTCTGTCAGAGATGCCATACGAGTCCAGGAGAGTCCTTTCATTCCATGTTGCCAGTTTTAGGTTGTAATTGTTTCTTATTTCGACCGCAGTAGTGGAATAGCCCAATAGGTGCGGTAACCTATCCAGTTGAGTGATTGAATGGGCAATTTTTAGGCCACCTTTTCTAGGCCCTTCCCCAATTGGGGTGAGCAGTGCGGTCCCTAAATAGGGCTGCTCAGTCGCACAGGGGTCCGCCGAAAACAACTGCCGCTCAGTCCCAGCTGCTAGCGACCAAATACCGTGCCGTTGCATGTGACTAGTTACTGTAATAACTGTGCAACACAATGCAGAGAGAAAGCAGCTTCATGGCCTTTTATGTGGCATCTTCTCTAGTGCTTTGGAGAAATGCAAATACTCTCTTTGCTTATGATGTTCTCAAAGAACTAAAATAAAGCCTTGATTCTCTTTCACTAAAACACCCTGATTTTATTTGATCATATCACGATTTTCTAAATATGCTGCTACCATTTCCCTAACAATGGATTCCAACATTTGGCTGATATCAGACCGACAGGCCTATAGGTTCCTGCTCTCTATCTCCTCAGTTTCTTGAATTGGGTTGTTACATTTGTATTCAGGTTGTTAAATCTGCAATTTCTTAATCTAGGGTCTAGGAAATTTTGAAGATTCATAAGCAAAGCATTCACTTCAACCACTTATTTAAAACCTTAGAATGCTGGCCACGGGCCCCGGGCGGTTTATAAACCCAGAGACTTATTGGTTTGCCTGCTCTTTCTCTTGCGGCTGTGATCTTCTGCTGTGAGGACAGTTATAAAATATTTAAGACCATAAGATATAGGAGCAGAAGTAGGCCATTTGGCCCATTGAGTCTGTTCTACCATTCATCATGACTGATCCAATTTTTCCAGTCATCCCCACTCCCTTGCCTTCTCCCCATACTCTTTGATGCCCTGGCTAAACAAGAACCTATCTATCTCTGCCTTAAACACAACCAATGACTTGGCCTCCACAAACACTCGTGGCAACAAACTCCACAGATTTACCACCTTCTGACTAAAGTAGTTTCTCTGCATCTCAGTTCTGAATGGACGTCCTTCAATCCTGAAGTCGTGCCCTCTTGTCCTAGACTCCCCTACCATGGGAAACAACTTTGCCATATCTAATCTGTTCAGGCCTTTTAACATTTGGAGTGTTTCTATGAGATCCCCCCTCATTCTCCTGAACTCCAGGGAATACAGCCCAAGAGCTGCCAGACGTTCCTCATACGATAAATCTTTCATTCCTGGAATCACCCTCGTGAATCTTCTCTGAACCCTCTCCAATGTCAGTATATCCTTTCTAAAATAAGGAGCCCTAAACTGCACACAATACTCCAAGTGTGGTCTCACAAGTGCCTTTTAGAACCTCAATATCACATCTCTGCTCTTATATTCTATACCTCTAGAAATGAGTGCCAACATTGGATTCACCTTCTTCACCACCGACTCAACCTGGAGGTTAACCTTTAAGCTATCCTGCACAAGGACTCCCAAGTCCCTTTGCATCTCTGCATTTTGAGTTCCCTCCCCATCTAAGTAATAGTCTGCCTGTTTATTTCTTCCACCAAAGTGCATGACCATACACCTTCCAACATTGTATTTCATTTGCCACTTCTTTGCCCATTCCCCTAAACTATCTGAGTCTCTTTGCAGGATCTCTGTTTCCTCAACACTACCTGCTCCTCCACCTATCTTTGTATCTTCGGCAAATTTAGCCACAAGTCCATTAATACCATAGTCCAAATCATTGACATACATCGTAAAAAGCAGCGGTCCCAACACCGACCCCTGTGGAACTCCACTGGTATCTGGCAGTCAGAACAGGATCCCTCTATTCCCACTCTCTGTTTTCTGCTGACCAGCCAAAGCTCCACCCACGCTAGTATCTCCCTGTAATTCCATGGGCTGTTATGTTGCTAAGCGGCCTCATGAGGGACACCTTGTCAAAGGCCTTCTGAAAATCCAAGTGCACCACATCTACTGCATCTCCTTTGTCTACCCTGCAAAGAGTTGCAGCAGATTTGTCAGTGTCCCAATGTTCTGTGTCTGCTATTTCTTCACTTCACATGACTCATTCCACAGTTTTATTCTCCAGAAAACTCTAATTACTTCAGCTACTTGCTTTTTTTAATCTACATACAGAAATTCCAGTATGTTTTTATGTTTCTTGCTAACTTGTTTACATAGTCTGTTTTTCCTTTATTAAGATTATATATTAAAGCTTCCTTGTTTAAGAAATGCCTCCTGTGTTGATACTGACGAGAATTGAAAGGATCTGACTCAGTCCCTGCTGCCAGTAATTGCAAGATAACTGGTTTCTCCTTGTGCAATGAAGATGTTTTTTCCAACATACTCATTTGGTTTTATATCTGGAACAAATAGAAATCATGCCAATGCTTCATAAGCTATTTATTATCAAAAGATGCAAGTCTCTGCTGAATAATCCAATCAGTTTTATTTAATAACCCACAGCATACTACAGTGAGCCAGATGTCCTGGTCAAATTCCAATCATCTGGTACAAGTTTCATTCTAACATCTCGAGGTTATCCTGAGGCATCTGTTTCCTGGCACTGTGAAGATAATAACAAGCACTTAAAGCCTGACGTTTCATTTTCTAAAACTGAAGATGGACTTTACTCGCTCAAAAGTATTCTTGAAGTTGCTCAAGTGAGCATGTGTAATAAATTTGTGGCTGAAATACAGAATCATCTTGTTAACCAGACTATCATCAGGAGGTTCAACCGGCCTTTGGCAGGTGAGTTGTTTCTTTTACTCTACAATAAATTGAATTATCAGGGAATTAGTTATTTATTACTACATTTTGGCAATTTTTAATTGGTGCAGCCTGAAGATAACAAACACTGAGCAGAACTGAACTGAAATATGCCTTTTGATTTTGTGTTTTTGCTTGTTATTTGTTGCCGTTGGACCGATTCTATTTTGTGCGTGGCAGCGAGTGGAGTTTGATGTTTTTCTTCAAACTGGTTCTTTGTTTCGTGACTGTCTGTGGGGAAGACGAATTTCGCTTTGATATAAATGCACTCTGAATTTGTTGAATCGCTCATATGTTCAGTTACAAAGAATATGGAGATGGTCACTTTCCCTACTATCCACACCTAGACCTATCTATGCTAGTGAGACGTTTTACCACACCTCATGGTTCATTCTCTATAATTTCCAGTTTGCAGTTTTTAATGGATAGAAACTCAGAAAGCCAGAGCCCTGCAAATTTTTGATGTTTAGTCATGATTCGTGGTAAAGTTGCACAAATTTATGCTATACATTCTCAAAGGGTGGAGCTCCATGAAGGGGGGGGGGGCGCCATACATTTGCAACAATTTTTCCATCAATTTCTTTTTTTTTAATTTGAAACTCCCAGCATTTTATTCAGTTATAGCAGTCTTTAGTTGAAGAGAAACAGATGTAACAAATCTACACAAACAAGTCAATGGGAACGAATGGCTTGTCTCAAGGTTCATTGACAAGGCGGTTGAAACCACCGGGAATTTGAAATCTTTCACATGTTGAACACAGTGAATTTATCGTGCAGTCACCCCATCATCAATCTTTAGGATACTGCGAAGAGTTTCTGTTGCCAAGGTCAGGGCACTGAGGGAAGATCAGCAGAGGCCGAACAACCAGCTCCTCCAGAATGTTAGAAATACCATCCTTCCACACATTAATTCCTGCAGTCTTTTCTCCCTGTGCATGTCTTTCTCTCAGCTCCGTCACAGTAGAAATAGGATTAAGACCTGCATTTTCAGCCAAAGTCGAAGGGATAACTTCCAGGGCATCGGCAAAGGCCCGCACACAATAAGACTCCATACCATGAAGCGTTCAAGAGTACTCCGTCAAACGCAGTGCTAACTCAATCGCAGGAGCTCCACCTCCAGCAATTAAAGCCCTTTTCTTTACCAAGCAGTGAATAACACATAAAGCATCATGAATGGAACGCTTAGCCTCTTCCATGACCAATTTATCGGACCCTCGAACCACAATGGATACTGTTTTCCCTGGATTGGCACAACCAGTAATCTTGACTAATTTGCCAGATCCATTCAAAGTGGCTTCTTCTGCCAACTCTGCTGTGCCCATCATATCTGGTGTGAACTGCTCAAAATAAGCAACTGGCTTTATGCCTAAAGTCTTACAGATGAACTCAATGTCTTCTCGCTCAATGTCCTTAATCACCAAAATCTTTATCTTGTTGAGGAAATGGAGGGCCAGGTTGCTTAATGCATCCCTCAAAATTGATTTTTTTATCAGCAGGACATTGCATCCAGCTTTTTTAATCTGCTTCACCAAGTTCAAAATGTAGGTTCTTTCTTCACGTAAAACACGGTCCATCTGAGCATAGTCAGACTCTATGATCTGATTTTCCATATCTGTTTTTGGAGCAGACAAGCAGAACTGTATGAGTCCAATTTTAGCCTTTTCTACACGACTTATGCCCATATTGACAACTCTCTGAGTCAGAACCAGTCCATTCACCAATTCATAGTCATCAATTGTTCCTCCCAGTTTCCTGACAATTTTGATATCTCTGAGATCCACACTAGTTGCAGTTGCTGGATCAATTACGCTCATTACTGCACCAACACTCATTGGAGCAAGAAGGCTGGCATATTAAGAAACCACTCTGGAGTTCAAAGCAGTAGTTGCACTGTTCAGGAGGGATTCTCTGTCACTTAGTTCTATGGGTTGTGCAATGCCATTCAAAATTTCAACTCCCTTTTCCACAGCCTTTTGGAAAGATTCAGATATGATTGTAGGATGAATTCCTTTTTGAAGTAGTTTAGCACAATAATCGAGCAAGGCTCCTGTGATTTCTACAACAGAAGTGGTCCTGTCACCAGCTTCAATATCCTGGGCTTTTGACAATTCTACCCGCATTTTTGCTGCTGGATGCAACACCTGCATTTGCATTAATATAGTTGCTCCATCATTGGTAATGGTTACATCACCTTTTCCATCTTGAATCATTTTATCCATGCCCTTTGGACCAAGTCTTGTTCTTATAGCATCTGCAGCAGCTTTGGCGGCTGAGATGTTACTGAAACGGATCTGAGCAGGTTTGTCGCTGCCCTGATAAACGCTCTTTGACACGTTATTGGCGGATTTGCCGGCATTTTTCACAGGCATTTCGCCGAGCTTCAGACACCGAGCACAAGGAAGATGGCTGCAGATTGAGAGTGTGGATTGCCAGCAGCAGGCTGTGGTCTTTTCCTTCAATTTCATTTCACAGCTGCACAGACCAACTATTTTTATGCAGCCTGAAAAAAGCTTGGCACATTATATAAAGGAAAATCCCAAATGCACCGCAACAAAGGCTATGTGCGTGGGAGCATTTCAGCTATTGTGCTGCCAGGCACCCGTGCAACTTAGAGGGAACAATGATTTGCAAAATTTCTTTAATTCATACAATGGTGATTTCTTTCTTAGACTGCAGCATGAATAATCACACAATATAGGACATCAATGTTCAAAGGTAAATTTGTTATCAAAGTACAAATTGTATATGTCACCATATGCTACACTGACATTTGTCTCCATGTGAGCATTCATAGTAGATACAAAGAAACACAATAGAGCCAATGAAAAGCTACACACAAACAACAATGGACAAGCAACCAATGTGTAAAAGACAAACTGTGCAAAAAACAATACTGTAATAATAAATGAATAGTGTCTAAAATGAAAAATGAGTTGTAGAGTCCTTGAAAGGGAGTCCATAGGTTGTGGAATCACTTCAGTGTTGAGGTGGATGAAGTTATTGACGATGGTTCAGGAGCCTGATAGTTGAGGCGTAGTTCCTGAACCTGGTGAAGTGACAAAAAGCAAGTGGCAATACTTTCACAGCGATTCCTGATCTCCTGCTGTAAGCAAAGGGAAGGCGTAAAGGGGAAAATCGGAGAGCTTCTTTTGAAGTTGCAGTCACAGATGTTTTGAAAGAAGACTTAACACGACTGATGAAATTTCACTTTTCATTTTTTTCAGATTCAGGCGAGAATAAACAGGCAGTCACTTTCATGAACGTTTGCATTGCCATGGGCTTATTTTTGCTGGCATTTGGCACAATTATCACTCTGTATTTGGTTAAACGAGAAAAGCAACTAAGAAGAATCAATGATGAATTAACAGTAATGAACATATAAATGTGATTCTATAAATAAAATTTTTCATATCAATTCATTTTCATGATGTCAATGGTGCTGGAAAGTCCTGCTGGAAATATGTTTGCTTAACTTTTTGTAAGCCTTTCCTGTGTCAGACATGATAATGATCATTCCTGTGTTGCTTTGCATCACCTGTAATGTCTGGACTGGACACTTGTCGACACCAGATTCTGCTAGTGACCCTGACAAGGTTTCCAGTCGATGAAATGTACCATGAGCACTGGTGAAGAAACTTGGACATCTTGTGGGGAATCATCCATTCCACGATCCTGGTCAACATGGATACAAATCTTCTGCCAACCACAGAATCCTCTGTCCAGGGACCACACTGCCTCTTCCAGCCTGGCCCTGGATGTATCAAGCTCTCAGGCAAACAGACACTCGGAGGAGAGCAACGTGGCACAGGAACGCTTGAGCAAGGGGTTGGCTGTACTAACAGAGGGATAGCAAGAGCCAGTCTCAGGGATTATAAACTATTAAAACTGTCAATAAAATTAAAACCTTTTGAAGCTTTCAAACATTCGCAAGTATTCAAGGAAAGCTTTGGGAAAGCAAACGGGGAGGCAGGGTGGCTTTGAACGAGTGGTACAGATCCAATCGGTGTTATGAGTCTGCGGATATGGCAGGAAGAGAATATCAAGCAACCAGTAGTTTGATCTGCATGGATCATAAAAGCCACAGATTGTGTGCCAACAATCCAGACGATATAATCCCTGAAAACTTCACCACTGCCCTGCTAGAATTTGTAAGGTCAACAGGAGATGACCTCATTTTTCAATGGTTGCTGGTTTCTCCACTCTTCACTGTGCGTGTCTGCAGTATCTGGAGGATCTCTCAGTGGCCACCCATTTTAATCCCATTTCCCATTCCCACTCCAATATGGCCATCCATGGCCTCCTCTTCTGTCCTGGTGAGGCCACACTTAAGTTGGAGGGACAGCACCTTATATTCCATCTGGGTAGCCTCCAATGTGACGGCATGAACATCGATTTCTCAAATTTCCGCTAATGACCCACACCCCCTTTCACCATTTCCCAACCCCTTTTCCCTCTCTCACCATATCTTCTTTCACTGCCGTGTTTGTTCCCAGAGTTTTGTTTTCAATCCATTTCAAACTGTGCCTGTAATGGTCCATTTTGTAATTGTATTCACGATAACTTTGTACATTATTACTTACACAAATACTTGCATTGTAAGCAACATGTTACGCACTATCATGTATGAGTAATTTCCTTGTGTACAAAAGCATGACAGTACAATGTGTTTTGTTGATATTGCATTTTTATTGATATAAACATCATAATTTAACAGAATTTAATATCTTTATTTCACTTTTTTAAGCCTTGAGTTCACTTATCAAAAATGCAGATAGGATGGAATGAACAAAATCTCACCACTTGTACCCGGTCCTGGGCTCTGAGGACTCCAAGGTAAGATGTGAAATGGCCCCAAGGCACAATTGTTGCCACAGTGCCTAATTAACATGCTGAAAATGTGAGCTCTTCTAAATCTTGGGGCAAAAAGCACACGCCCCATTGTATGTAAAGCACGTGAACTGGAGCTCCAACTGTGCTGTCAATATTCCTCACAGTCGGATGGTTGCCATTCTACAGGGGTGAGCGTGTCCATGTGGCGCGACACCGGCTATGTGGAAGAGTACACGTTCCCAAGCCTACACCGGCAACGCTCCATAACACTCCCTCTGCTACGCTGGCAGCTGCTTTCTGTGTCCACACAGAGCCTGTTAACTTCATCTGCCTTTCAGCCGACTCAGATTCACTCAGTCCATTTCCAAAACCTCTCTCGCCTTTCATGAAGCTCACACGTCCCGTGCTCATTGTAAAGGCCAGGAGGGTACTCACTGCCACTAGCACATTTTTCTGTTCAGTTTCAGCTGATAATGGTACCGCCAATAACCACATGGGCTGCCCCATATTAATGATGGGAAATAGCATCTCTAATAAGATAACATCTCTCCTTGACATCTACAGGATTATTCTCACCAAACCTAAACCTTCCACAATCTAGAATCAACCTTGTGACAACCCTATGATAGCAACAGCACAGCAGAGACCAGTAATTCATCTCCTGGAAGGGCAGGCATAGATGGGGCCTATGCAAATGTCCACAGCCTCACCTTAGATCTGGTACGAGCATGGGAGCTAGTCATGCTTGAATTTTCATCGGCTGTTCACGTTCCCAAACCTGCAGCGGCACCACTCCCTCGCGCTTCCTCTGTTACCTTGCATTGCACTGCATCTGCATCCCGCGTCCCAGAGAGAGCTTGCCAACTTCATCAGTGTTTCAACCAACTTCCGTCCAACCCTCAAATTCACTCGGTCCACTTCCAACACTGCTCTCACCTTTCTTGATTTCTCTCTGTCTCAGGAGACAGATTATCTACCAACATCAAGTACAAACCCACTGACAGTTACCTGAGCTGCACCTTTTCCCTCCCCGTCACTGGCGTGGATCCTATTCCCTTCTCTCAGTTCCTTAGTCTGTGTTGTATGGGATCTCACGATGAGGCTTTTCACTATGAGGGACTTGCAATACTGGTCTTTCGCTCCCAGAAATGTTGTGTAATCTGCTGAACTTTCCCCAACACGTTCTGTTTTTACTTAAGTGAAAGCTGTCACTTGCTGATCAAAACAGTCTATAATTGTCAGTCTATAAAGTACCTTTGCCTTGATGCGTTCCTCCTCCCACAGGTTGTGCAACTCTAAGTTGACAGTGCAATCAGCAAAAAAGGCTATCCACCATCAACCCTTGTGCTGAAAGAACAATTACCCCCAGATCTTCAGTCTCAGTAAGATTTCCCAGTGGCTGTAGTATGGAATTCCACTTTAACTGATGACCACTGTTTCTTCACGTGTGTTGTTCGTGACCAGTTTGAGTAAAAACGGGGCTTTATTTTGTATTTTTTGCCTTGTGCCAATTGAGATAGGATGTGACTTTACACTGGCACATCACAGAGTACAAAGCAAATTTTATTATCAAAGTACATATACAACCCCAAGATTCATTTTCTTGTGGGTGTACTCAACAAATCTATAGAATTAGTGAATGACCACCCAACTGGGGCTTTTGGCCGGAGTGCAGCATGCAGAACTGTGCAAATGCAAAAAAAGAGAAAACAATACTATAATAAGCAATAAATATTGAGAATTGAGATGAAGAGTCCTTGCAAGTGAGTCCATTGGTTATGGGAACATTTCAATGATGGGGCGAGTGAAGTTGGGTGAAGTTATCCCCTTTCTTTGAGAGCCCGATCGTTGAGGGTTGAAAGATAGTAATTATTTCTAAACCTGGTGGTGCGAGCCCTAAATCACTAGTGATAAAAGTTTAATCTTACCTCATTCCTTAATCTGCTTTTTCCTGTGCAAACCCCAAGATGATGAAAAGCATTAAGAACACTGGGAGTCTAGGATTAGGATTAGAAATTAGCAAAGCAAGAGTGAATGAAGGCAAATAATTTTGCAGGAAAGTTACACAAGATGAACTGTGTTAACTCGATACTGTCAGAATAAATAACTCTTTTCCACTGATGCACTCGTCCACACTCAACACTTAAAAGTATGTAAAAATAAGGAAAACAAAATAATCTATAAAATCTTCATTTCAGGTTTAGAAATGCACCAGGGATTAGGCTGTCTGAAACCACTCTCCTCTCCTATCAGAGTCCTTCTTCTCCAGTGATTTACCTTTCCCACCCACCTGGCTTCATCTAAAACCTTCCAGCTAGCCTCCTTCCCCTCCTCCCCAGCTTTTTATTCTGGTGTCATCCCCCTTCCTTTCAGTCCTCAAGAAGAGTCTTGGCCCAAAACATCGACCGTTTATTCACCTTCGTAGATGCTGCTTGTTCCTCCAGCATTTTGTGTGTGTTGCTCTGGATTTCCAGCACCTGCTGATTTTCCTGTGTTTCTGATTGTCTGCATTGGCACTCTGAGCACATTAAGGTTCAAGATTCAAGATTGTTTAATGCCATTTCCAGTATACAAATGTAAAGGAGCATGAAATAATTTTTAGCTTGGATCTGATGTAGCACTAAAACATAATCAGATAACGAATACAATAATAAAAAAACATAACTATAAATACAAAAGATTCGCTTATATTTTCCACTGTTTAGGTAACTCATTGGAAGTTCGTCCCGCTGCCATTGGATACTGGATTTCTTAACAGTAAGGCCACAGTCAGTCCATGTGGGCAGCAACATCTCCTCTCCCGTTACTCTGAACACCGGTGCTCCCCAGGGCTGTGAGCTCAGCCCGCTGCTGTCACACTGCCGACGCACGACTGTGTCACAGGATCCAGCTCAAACCATGCCATCAGGTTTGTGGATGACGCAACAGTGGTGGGGCTCACCAAGAACGATGACGAGACAGAGCATAGCGAGGAGGTGGAGCGGCTGGTGGGCTGGTGTGAGAGGAACAATCTAAGCCCGAATGTGGAGAAGGCAAAGGAGATCACCGTGGACTTCAGGAACCATCCCCCTCCGCGAATACACGGCTCCTCCACAGAGAGAGTGAAGCGCACCAAGTTCCTGGGAGTTCACATCTCGGATGACCTCAGTGGTCCCTTAGTATCACCTCCCTGAACAAGAAGGCGCAAGAGCATCTCCACTTCCTGAGGAGATTGGGGCAAGCAAGGCTCCCGCCCCCATGTTAACTGTGCTTTACAGGAGCACCATTGAGAGAGTCCTGACGAGGTGCATCTCCATCCGGTATGGGAGCATCAGACCGCAAGTCCCTACGAAGGACGGTGAGAAAAGCTCAGAGGATTGTACGGGTCTCCCTACCATCCATCGGGGACATTTATCACGAGTTCCGCATAAGCAGGGCCCTTAGTATTATTAAGGATCCCACCCATCCATCCAGCGTCCTCTTTGACTTTCTACCATCAGGCAGGACACTCGGATGCATAAAAACAGGAACGGTCAGGATGAGAAACAGTTTCTTCTTTCAGGCCATCAGGCTTCTGAACTCCTGGCTGCATTGTATTCAAGGTGTCAGTGGTTAATTTGTTCCGTACCTTACAATATTTAAAATTAATGCCCTTTAGTTTGTTATTTATGTGTGATTCATCTGTAGATTTGATCCTTAATAATCCTGCATAAGTTATCGCGTGTTATGTGTATTATATGCTTTACACCCTGGTTTGAAGAAACATTCTCATTTCTCTATACATTATATGGTTATATACATGTACTTATACGGTTAAATGATGATAAACTTGACTAAATGTTTTGGAATTAGGCCAAGTGAGCTGATTTTTACACGAAGAGAAATTTAATGGATGGGTGATGGACAATTTAACGTTCACGTTTTATTCCCAGAGTGTCCCAAGCAGGAGCTGCCCTATCATACTTCCATTCATGCTTTCCTGAGTGGCGGGTGATGTTTACTTTCAAGACAATGTTGAGAGATGATATATCCTCAGCAACCGCAGCAGTGTTGTTAATCCATCACTGTCCAGGAATTCCTGCTCATCCATCAAACAAGCTCAGTCATGCTGGGCACCCAGACAAGAGCGGCTCAGAACTGGTTGCTTCCTGGCAGCACTGAAACCACAAAGAGTATTTAGAAGATAATAAACAGGAGCAGGAGTCGGCCATCTGGCCCATCGAGCCTGCTCCGTCATTCAGTAAGATCATGGCTGATCTGACCATGGACTCATCTCCACCCACCTGCCTTTTCCCCACAACCTTTAATTCCCTTTCAATGCAAAAATCTATCCAAACTTGGTTTAAATATATTTACTGAGGTTGCCTCCACTGTTTCATTGGACAGAGAACACCACAGATTCATCACTCTCTGGGAAAAACAGTTCCTCCTCATCTCTGTCCTAAATCTACTCCCCCAAATCTTGAGGCTATGTCCCCTAGTTCTAGTCTCACCTACCAGTGGAAACAATTTTCCTGTCTCTATCTTATCTATCCCTTTCATAATATTATATGTTTCAATAAGATCTCCTCTCATTTTTCTGAATTCCAGTGAGTAGAGTCCAAAGCGACTCAATCTCTCTTCATAGGCTCAACCTCCTCATCTACGAACCTGGTGAATCTCCTCTGCACCTCCTCCAAAGCTAGTATATCATTCGTCAAGAAGGGAGACCAGACCTGCACGCAGTACTCCAGGTACAGCCTCACCAGTAGCCTGTAGAGTTGCAGCACGACCTCCCTGCTCTTGAATTCAATCCCCGTCAATGAAAGTCAACATTCCATTTGCCTTCTTGATAGCCCGCTGCACCTGCAAACCGACCCTTTGTGATTCATGCACAAGCATTCCCAAGTCCCTCTGCACAGCAGCATGCTGCATTTTTTACCATTTAAATAATAATCTACTCTTCCATTTTGTTCTTCCAAAGTGGATGATCTCACATTTACCAACATTGTACGCCATCTGCCAGAACATTGCCCACTCACTTAACCTATCTATATCCCTCTGCAGACTCTTCATGTCTTCTGCACTATTTGCTATCATCTGCACAATTTAGCATCATCAGCAAACTTAGATACACTACACTCGGGCCCCTCTTCCAGGTCGCTAATGTATATCGTGAACAGTTGTGGGCCCAGCACCGACCCCTGCGGCACACCGCTCATCACTGATTGCCAACCAGAGTAACACCCATGTATCCCAACTCTCTGCTTTCTATTGGTTAACCAATCCTCTATCCATGCTAATACATCATCTCCAACTCTATGCATCCTTATCTTATGGATAAGTCTTTTATGTGGCACCTTATCGAACGCTTTCTGAAAATCCGAGTAAATAGTGTCCATCAGTTCCCATCTATCCGCTGCACTCATTATATCCTCAAAGAACTCTAGTAAGTTTGTCAAACAGGACCTGCCTTTGCTGAATCCATGTTGCATCTGCCTGATGGATCCATTTCTTCCCAGATGCCTCGCTATTTCTTCTTTAATGATAGCTTCAAGCATTTTCCCAACTGCAGATCTAAATGATCTAGCCTACAGTTTACCTGCCTTTTGCCTACATCCTTTATTGAACAGTGGCGCGACATTCACCGTCTTCTAATCTGCCGGGAACTGCCCAGAGTCAAATGAATTTTGGTAAATCATCACCAAAGCCTCTACTATAACTTCTGCCATTTCTCTCAGTTCCCTGGGACCAGGAGACTTATCTATCTTCAGGCCCACAAGTTTGCTCAGCACTACCTCTTTAGTGATAGATATTGTATTGAGATCCTCACCACCCATCACATCCATAACATCTCTCTTTGGCACCATGAAGACCAACACAAAATAGTCATACAATAGCCAAAATATTGGCCATTTCCTCATCACCCAATATTAATTCCTCCTTCTCATCCTCCAAGGGACCTACCTTCATTTTAGCCACCCTTTTCCACTTTATATAATTGTAAAAACTTGCACTAGTTTTTATATTTTGTACTAGTTTATTTTCATAATCTAGCTTGATAAATATAGAAAAAAACTGCGAATTGCAGTAAGTATACAATCCATACTATAGTAAAGTATGTGTATTAAATATTTAAATTAAGTAAGTAGCACAAAAACTGAAATTAAATAAAAAGTAGTGAGATAGTGTTCATGGGCTTGACGTCCATTCAGAAATCTGATGGCAGAGGGGAAGAAGCTGTTCCTGAATCGCTGAGTGTGTGCCTTCAGGCTTCTGTACCTCCTTCCTGATGGTAACAGTTAGAAGAGGGCACATCCTGGGTGATAAAACTTGCTCCAGCTCTTTACGTTATTGTACCTGGGGAACTGGGTAAACCTCTGTAGTTATTAAATTTCAAACATGAGGAACACACACACACACACACACACACACACACACACACACACACACACACACACACACACACACACACACACACACACACACACACACATGCACCACCCCCCCCACAACCCCCCAGCAGGTCAGGCAGCATCTATGGAAAAGAATAAACAGTCAATGTTTCGGGCCGAGACCCTTCTTCAGCCCGAAACATGGACTATCTACTCATTTCCCTTGACGCTGCCTGACCTGCTGAGTTCCTCCTGCATTCTGTGTGCATGCAGCTATTAAACCTGCCCAGCCTCAACTCGGCCACTCAATAGGAGCTGATTGAACAACACCCATTTCCCTGTGATGGGTTGGCTATAGTACTTCAGTTCCTGAAAAGCTCGCAAGAAATAGTTGACTAACAATTTGTGTGATGCTCAATGAATGAGGCACCTTTGGTTGGAGGAAGAAAGGGAAACAGCAATTAATATGCACCACAAATCTGAAAGTACATTCAAGGCAATTTCAAAAATTAATCACACAACATAAGCAGCACGAATACTGACTCTAACCATCTTGATATATATTTATAATGACACAGGAGGCCATTCACTCCATCATATCCATGCTAGCTCCAAGGGATGGAATTGCACCAATCTTATTTCTCTTCCATTAATTCCAACTTTTTTCTTCTCTTGCAAGTCCAATGCCTTTTTTGATCTGTAATGCCCCAGTTCACATCTTTACTGTTACGCTGCAGGTATTTCATTTAGCAGCTCTGTAAGAGATGTCTGTTCTGTTTTCAGCCTGTTTGGGTTATTGTTGAAGGTAAGGATGAGGTGGGATGTGTGCCATCCAATTAGCGGGAGGTTTCTCGCGGTGAGGGACAATAAGGTTGGTCTTGGGCTGGTGTTTGGCAGGAGATGGAGAGAGACGATACTGGGGAGAAGCGGTTGTAGCATACGTTCTGGCGGAAGACCCGTTTGTCCAAGATGGATCACGAGTGAAGTTTGGGAGGTGGTGTGTGCTTTCCCTTTGACCAAGGGCCCAGACTGACTGACAGAGAAGTTGAAGATGAGCTCCAACTTGTGCACATTTCACTGTTTAATTAGAATGGGCCCTTTTCTTTTTGTTACTCTTTACTAACCCTTCAGTTAAGATTCATAAATAGAATTCCTTTAATCGTATGCAGTGTGCTGTGCATTATTTTGTGGCATTGATTTGTAACGGGGTAGGAAATGACACAGCATCCGCACAAACCGGGGCTTGGGGGTGGGATGAGCCGTCTCAATCTCATGGGTTTGGCGGGACTTGGGAGCGTCTTCCCTAGGCTTACACAGCCACGGAAACCAGGGCATTTCAGATCCTTTGAACCTTTTTTCTCCCCCATTACCCTACATCAGGTATTCCCAACCTTTTTGTGCCATAGACTCCTGCTGTTAACCAAAGGATCCTCTGACTCCAAGTTGGGAAACCCTGGCCGACACCAAGAAGCCAGAGGAAGCTCACATGCCTGTGGACAGAACAGAAAATTCAGCAATAATATACCTGCATTTCAACTTTTTGGTACCGACTGGGATGATTATGCGTATTGGGAGCCACAATACCTGCACAAACATCTCTCATCATGCTAACACGCAGGGTCTTCATAAAGCCTCATGAGGCCTCCACAGCATTCCTCTCACTTAGACTGAAGAAGACCTAGGCACTGAGAAATAGGACATTGTGAACATGCGACATTGGTGCCGGAACGTGCAGCCACACTTACGGGCTGCCCCAGCCCACTTTGGGTGCGCTGGTTGCTAATGCAAACGATGCATTTTACCGTATGATTCCATGCATGAGAGGCATCTGAATCTGAGCCTTACAGCTCTGGATAAACCTTTTTGCTTGTCCTCTGGGTTAGCAATTGATTTGAACTGTTTTGCCCCAATGTGCACAAAATAATCGGAATCATCCTCTGGAGGTAGTGGAGAGATGAACCGTTTAATGTAAGCACTGAAGTGTGTGGGTAGCTGTTAATAACTACCTTTCGCTGCTTATTTTTAGCTTGATAGGGGGAAAGAGACAGAGGACAGCCACTGAAGCACATTTGGCTTCCAAAACAGCAGGAGAACAGAAGAGACAGCAGGACTGCAAGTGACAAATAGCTGCAAAGTGTTAATGAAGGAGTGACAGAGAGTACACTTATAAATCAGATCGCTAGCTTGTGCACCTATGGGAAGTGATCCAACTTGGCGGTTCATTTCTCAGTGGAAAAAAAGAGCGCAATTTATTGGCTGGTATTTTAATTAGTTCCAAGTAATATCCAAAGTGCCAGTTTTCACACGTTCATACAAGCTGAAGAACAACAACCAAGATAAAAATTTGAATTGCATTGTTTCTCCATCAGATTTGGGGAAAACAGCTTGAATGTTTTAGCAATCTTCTGTGATCTGATCACAGAATCTGGTGTCAGACCCCTTCTCTGTGCTCAGCAATAACAGAAATGTGTGTCTAAATTTCCTCTGTGAATTGTTTTTAACCTCAGGAAAATGGTAAAATAAAATTGGTGCATAACTGCAGTTGAAAACCAAGTACTGCGAAGATGCCGAGAAACAAATGGCTGCTGGGTGGGCAAGGAGGTGGCAGATGAAGTAATAATGTAGAAAAATGGGAAATTATTGACTTTGAGAGAAAGGATAGGGAAGTAGGAAATTTATATTTTTTGTATCACAGAGATTTGGTCTCTTTACATGAAAGTTCCCATATGGAAATTACAAACAATCAGGAGCATAAACAGCTTGTTGATTTTTATGTAAGGAGTCTAGCTTGGAAAAAAGAGAAAGGAAATCTGCTTCGATTGTACAGGATATTGATGACATAACAAAGGTTATTGATTATGTATTCACTAGTTATCCAGACTCTGAAAACTCACACTCGTTCTTCAAGCTCCATCTCCACGAGTCATCCTCATCGGAAGATGAGTGGTGGAGAGGCTCAGCAACTTTAAGTTCCTGGCTGTTATTATTTCAGGGGATCTCTTATGGACCCAGCACGTAAGTGCAATTACGAAGAAAGCACAGCAGCACCTCAACTTCCTCTGGAGTCTGTGGAGATTTGGCATGAATGGCACCTAAAACTTTGACAAACTTCTACAGATGTGTAGCTGAGAGTTGCTGGAAATCCAAAGCAAAACATACAAAAAGCTCATTCTGTAAAAGGGCTGGATGGTTTAGAGTTTGTGAAATGTGTGCAGGATAGTTTTTTGCAACAATACATTGAAGTACCGACTAGAGATGGGGCAGTGTTGGATCTCCTGTTAGGGAATGCGATAGGTCAGCTGACAGATGTATGTGGTGTTGGGGAGCATTTCGGGTCCAGTGATCACAATAGCATTAGCTTCAATATAATTATGGAGAAGGACAGGACAGGACCTAGAGTTGAGATTTTTGATTGGAGAAAGGCTAACTTTGAGAAGATACGAAGGGATTTAGAGAGAGTGGATTGGGTCAAGTTGTTTTATGGGAAGGATGTAAAAGAGAAATGGAGGTCATTTAAGGGTGTAATTATGAGGGTACAGAATCTTTATGTTCCTGTTAGGTTGAAAGGAAAGGTTAAAGGTTTGAAAGCACCATGGTTTTCAAGGGATATTAGAAATTTGGTTCGGAAAAAGAGGGATGTCTACAATAGATATAGGCAGCATGGAGTAAAGGAATTGCTCGAGGAATATAAAGAATGTAAAAGGAATCTTAAGAAAGAGATTAGGAAAGCTAAAAGAAGATACGAGGTTGGTTTGGCAAATAAGGTGAAAGTAAATCCGAAAGGTTTCTGCAGTTATATTAAAAGCAAGAGGATAGTGAGGGATAAAATTGGCCCCTTAGAGAATCAGAGTGGTCAGCTATGTGTGGAGCCGAGGGAGATGGGAGAGATTTTGAATGATTTCTTCTCTTTGGTATTCACTAAGGAGAAGGATATTGAATTGTCTAAGGTGTGGGAAACAAGTAAGGAAGTTATGGAACCTATGACAATTAAAGAGGTGGAAGTACTGGCGCTTTTAAGAAATTTAAAAGTGGATAAATCTCCGGGTCCTGACAGGATATTCCCCAGGACCTTGAGGGAAGTTTGTGTAGAAATAGCAGGAGCTCTGACGGAGATCTTTAAGATGTCATTAGAAACGGGGATTGTGCCGGAGGATTGGCGTATTGCTCATGTGGTTCCATTGTTTAAAAAGGGTTCTAGAAGTAAGCCTAGCAATTATAGACCTGTCAGTTTGACATCAGTGGTGGGTAAATTAATGGAAAGTATTCTTAGAGATAGTATTAATAATTATCTGGATAGACAGGATCTGATTAGGAGTAGCCAGCATGGATCTGTGCGTGGAAGGTTATGTTTGACAAACCTTATTGAATTTTTTGAAGAAGTTATGAGGAATGTTGACGAGGGTAAGGCAGTGGATGTAGTCTATATGGACTTCAGCAAAGCCTTTGACAAAGTTCCACATGGAAGGTTAGTTAAGAAGGTTCAGTCGTTAGGTATTAATGCTGGAGTAATAAAATGGATTCAACAGTGGCTAGATGGGAGATGCCAGAGAGCAGTGGTGGATAATTGTTTATCGGGATGGAGGCCGGTGACTAGTGGGGTGCCTCAGGGATCTGTTTTGGGCCCAATGTTGTTTGTAATATACATAAATGATCTGGATGATGGGGTGGTAAATTGGATTAGTAAGTATGCCGACGATACTACGGTAGGAGGTGTTGTGGATAATGAGGTGGGTTTTCAAAGCTTGCAGGGAGATTTATACCGGTTAGAAGAATGGGCTGAACGTTGGCAGATGGAGTTTAATGCTGAGAAGTGTGAGGTTCTACATTTTGGCAGGAATAATTCAAATAGAACATACAGGGTAAATGGTAGGGCAATGAGGAATGCAGAGGAACAGAGAGATCTAGGATTAACAGTGCATAGTTCCCTGAAGGTGGAGTCTCATGTAGATAGGGTGGTGAAGAAGGCTTTTGGAATGCTGGCCTTTATAAATCAAAGCATTGAGTACAGAAGTTGGGATGTAATGTTCAAATTGTACAAGGCATTGGTAAGGCCAAATTTGGAATATTGTGTGCAGTTCTGGTCACCGAATCATAGGAAAGATATCAATAAATTAGAGAGAGTGCAGAGACGATTTACTAGGATGTTACCTGGGTTTCAGCACTTAAGTTACAGAGAAAGGTTGAACAAGTTAGGTCTCTATTCATTGGAGCGTAGAAGGTTGAGGGGGGATTTGATCGAGGTATTTAAAATTTTGAGAGGGAAAGATAGAGTTGACGTGAATAGGCTGTTTCCATTGAGAGTAGGGGAGATTCAAACGAGAGGACATGATTTGAGAGTTAGGGGGCAGAAGTTTAAGGGAAACACGAGGGGGTATTTCTTTACTCAGAGAGTGATAGCTGTGTGGAATGAGCTTCCTGTAGAAGTAGTAGAGGCCAGTTCAGTTGTGTCATTTAAGGTAAAATTGGATAGGTATATGGACAGGAAAGGAGTGGAGGGTTATGGGCTGAGTGCGGGTAGGTGGGACTAGGTGAGATTAAGCGTTTGGCACGGACTAGGAGGGCCGAGATGGCCTGTTTCCGTGCTGTGATTGTTATATGGTTATATGGTTAAAATGCTGGAGGAACTCAGCAAGTCAGGCAGCATCCATGGAAGTGAATAAACAGTTGACGTTTCATCAGAAGTCAGAGCAAGAAGGGGAGGAAGAAGCACAAGGTCATTTAGTGGCGGTCAGGGTTGGGGGTCGGGCAGGGGGATGGTTTTTCCCACTTTGTTGGAACAAGTTTTGTTCCCACTGCATCACTTCATTGACGGAAATACACACCCATTGGTGCAAAGGCTGTATGGACACACGAGATTCCGCAGGAATCTTGGGCAAACCACAGATATTGCTGGGGTATTGTGTTCGATTTTGGTCACCCTGCTGCAGGAATAATGAAATTAGGTGGGAAAGAATGCAAAGAAGATTTGCAAAGGTGTTCTCAGGTCTCAAGAGCCTGGGTTATAGGTTGGACAAGCTGGGACTTCTTTTCCTTGGAACAGAGGAAACTGAAAGATGATCCTGAAGAGGTGTGTAAAGTCACGAGGAACATAGTTAGAGCGAATGCACTCAGTCTTTTCCCGAGGGTAGGGAAATCAAGAACTCGAGGACATAGGTTCGAGGTAAGAAGACAAGGTGACACAGATTTCATATGAACCCAAGGGGCAAAATTTTCACCTGGAGAGCGATCTGCAAATGGAAAGAGCTGCCAGAGGAAGTGTTTGAAGCAGATACAGGACATCAACCACATTTAAAGACACTCGGACAGCGTCACAGAGAGGAAAGGTTTAGGGGGATATGGATCAAATTATGGCAAGTGGGACTAGATTAGATTGCAGTCACGGATGCTGCCTGCAAGGCTGCGTGGAGCGCCCCCGTGTGGTAATGCTGTGTCATTGCATCCAATTCCCAGTTCCTCCGGTTCAGACTCCGGTTCCAATTCATCAGTTCAGACACTAAGTACACAATGTTTCAGCTGCGCATTACTTCAGTCACCAAAATTTTAATTTTTAATTTTGTTGCCTGGAAAAATACACACTCAGGACAACAAATACTTTTTCGGGTCTTTAATTCCTTTATCTGTTTTAGATGTTTTAATGCAGAAAGTGGGTATCAAAATAAAAACGACAAAATTAATTTTCAAAAAGTTTTTGCCGTAACAATCTCAGCTTAATTTCGGTCTACACACTAGTGTATCAACTAGTTACACATGTAGTGTGACAATAAATGAGACAACGCATACCAATAACGGTGGTGACAATTTTTGGCACACACGTGCTTATACTAAAACTTCCAAAGACCATATCGGCTTGACCCTGAAACGGGTTCACCTCCCTCACACTAAACCGAGAATGAACTTCGCACAACCGCGCCCTCCAGCGCCGATACCTCGACTGGGAAAATCTTTCCTCATCGAGAGTGGAAAAAGCTGCTCCCAGCACTCGACGCTCGTTCTCAAACATTTAACTCTTTATTTCCGCTCCACACGTGCATATTGATGTCAGCGTTTTCTCTGAAGGTTCCGGGCAGCTATCTCAGCGTGACCGGGGTGAATACGTAAATGTACTTCAACAACAAAGAATAGTATTCAGCGCTCACCTGGTTATATTGATGTTTTCTACTTCAGAAACTTACTAAGCTACCTCACACCATTGATAGCTGAATCAGAATCAGACCTCAAGTTTATCATCTCTGACCTGGCGTGAAATTTGTTGCTATGTGGGAGAAAAAGATGGGTTACAACCAACCAATCAATAAATATGAAGAATAGTGAGGTAGTGTTCATGGATCATTTAGGCATCTGATGGTGGAGGGGAAAGTATACTGAAACACCGGAACATAGAAAACCTACAGCACAATACAGGCCCTACATGTCCCTACCTTAGAAGTTACCTAGGCTCTGCCCATAGCCCTCTATTTTTCTGAGCTCCATGTATCTATCCAAAAGTCTCTTGAAAGACCCCATCGTATCTGCCTCCACCACCATTGCCAGCAGCCCATTCCACTCACTCACCATTCTCTGCGTAAAAAAACTTAGCCCTGACATACCCTCTGTATCTGTTACTAAATCACTGAGGTGTGCCCTCAGGCTCCTGTACCTCCTCCCTGATGGTATAATGAGAAGAGGGTATGTCCCGGATGGTGAGGGCAGGCTAGAGTAGGACTTTGCTGGTTACCACCACTCTTTTGGCAGTATTGCCGATTAAATCTCTTTGCCGACCAGAAGAAGATCACGCTCTGAAGAATGTTTTGGGGGTTGGGGGGGGGGGTTAAGGCCTGTTATCTATGCTGGACCCGAGATCTCCGGTGTCGAGATGAGCGCAGGCTGCCCAGGGCGCGGTAGCGTTGCGGAGGGAGCGGGTGGAGGGAGTCACCAGCGTGTTGCCTGGCTGGGAGCTCGTCACTTCCGAGGTGGAAGCAGAGAAACCAGGTTTGTTCTCCCAGCCCCAAGGCAGGGTGAGCAGGGACGTGATTAACACACGTAGAACTAAGAGCAACAGAAATCGAACAGACTGCAGGAAACATTTCTCCTCCAGATCTGAGGTCGATAAACCTACAGGATGCCATTTTGAGTTAAAGCTGAAGTTTATCATTGTCACAGACATAGACAATCGGGGAGTAAATGGCATGAAAATGAGCTTTTTGCAGCTGTTCACCACATAGTTACAAAGGCTCATATTAACATAAATTATGCATCATTTATACACATGCAAAATGAACGACGTGTAAGATTGAGACAGAGAATAAAATATAGTCTGAGGTGGTGTTAAGGTTATCCAGGTTGGTTTAAGAATCTGATTGTAGTGGGAAGGCAAAGGAGTCTGAGGAGGCCGGGTTTAGTCAGAGCGTGGTTAGTATCTGTAGTGTTGTTGGCTTCTGTCTGTCTGGAAGGACAAAGGGTAATGTTGATCATCACAAGCCTGGGTGGAAGGTATGGAGATCCTGAGATGCCCATTCATCGAGATCTCCCTCTTGGCCTCACCAGTGTAGACCAGTGGAAAGCTTATGAAGCAATACGTTTGGCACCTGCTTGGCTGCAGGAGCTGCCGGAAGGATGTTCAATGACGTCCAGCCGCCTCAGGGACTCCACTCTGGGTTTCTATCTGGGTTTTACTCCCGTAGCCTTCATCACTCCCGAGGCTACCCACAAGGCAGTGGGGCTATTTACCCACAGCTGGGGATCTGGTTCACGAGCACCAGGGCGTGCCCACACACCGGTGGGCCTGCGTGCTATGTGTGCAGGGGCCAGACCCCCTCCCTGTCCTCTGTAGTTCAGCCTGAGTCCGAAAGGAGTTCAGTTTCCGTGTGTCGCCAGCGAGGAGGCACTGCACGAGGCTTGCTGTTGGAGAGGCTGTGTACTGGCAGGGAGAGACTTACACATCCAGCTCTCCTGACTGCTAGCCAGCGGTGGAAGCTGAGAGTGAGAAGCGCTACCCACTACACTCCCACACTAGACACATCACAACCACCATCTGTAACGTACTGCCTGAGAAAGTGGTCAAAGCCGGGTTGTTAACAGCTTTTCAGAAGTGTGTAGACGAGTAGTTGAATTGCCTCAGCACAGAAGGTGATGGGAGGTGGTCCCTATAGATCAGTGGTTCTCAACCATTTTTCGGTTCGTGGCCCAGTTGTGACTTTCATCTACTTCTATGGCCTCCACCCTCCATAATCTCTGTTAGTTGCAAAGTTTCTTTGCTGGTCATTGTTCTTATATGCAGTCAATATTTATGCTTAACAGGTTACATATTAAATATAATGTTACAGTGCATATGAAAAACTTTTAAAGCCCTAAATGGGATAATTTATTTATAATACATATAATATTTTTCCAAGCAGAAACGAAAAAGCATTTAATGTTATTACTTTGGGCATTTAGTGAGATCCTTGCAACTGACGCAAACGTGAGTTTTCGAATATCTGGTTGCAACTTGGTTAAAGTTAAAAAAATCGAAATTTAGTTTTTTAAAGTAATCCAGCATCTTGTCTTTCTTGTCCTTATACACCGTCTTCAGGTGCTTTCTCAGTCTACACGGCTGCTGCTTTCATTGGAACATGTAGCTATACCAATTAGACACGGTTAACGTCCTTTTGTCCTGTGGGGATGGAATAAAACCATGGGCAAGATAGCCAATGGAATAATGCTGAAATCTTTTTTTTGACACAGTAATCATAGGTAATCTGATATTAAAAAAATGTTTAAAAATATGTATTTGTGTGTGTATATGTATGTGTGTTTTGAAATGAATATATGTATTATATGGAATAATGCCAATATCTTTTCTTTGCCTCAGTAGTCATAGGTAATCTGATATTTAAAAAAAGGAATATTGAAACTGTGTGTCTATATCTATATATCTATATCTATATCTATATAGATATAGCGTGTGGGTTGATATATACATATATAAACAGTAACAATAATCCAATTGTGTGAGTAGGCTCTATAGAAAATTAATAAATATTGAAGAATTATAACATGTACAATCTCACGTGAAAAAAGTATCAGTATTGAATATACGTGTAAAATTAAAACTAGCTTTTTAGGCAGTATTTTTTAAATGATTTAATTTTTTAGGAAAATTTTTAAAAAGTTTCTATTCTATATGCAAATTCTATGTAGCAATGAAGAGTGTGTAGTCACCAAGAAAAGTGAATTAAACTTGCTTTCAAAGTTTGGTAAGTTTCAGGAGTTTAATGGAGGATGTCATGGTAGATAAGGACACAGTAGCATGTTTCACGTGTTCTCTCCTCACCGCAGTTTAGCCGTTTCCGGCGGGGGACCTCACTGCGGTAACTGCGGCCCTCGTGCCATGCTCTGTAAGTGTTATAACACGCACAGGCCAGTGTGGAATGCAAATGGAACTGGCCTCCTTCAGCATAGTCGCTGACTGGCCTCGCTGCAGACAGCCTGGCCCAGTCTGCAGTTTTTGATTTGGGGGTGGATGCAGATGTGGGTCTTGGCGGGCCGCCCTGCAGGGTGTGAACGGTGAATTGCGCACAGTCAAGCAGGGGGAGAGATAACAACTGACATGCCACTCCCCATGCTCTTCCTCCACCACCCCCACACATCATTTGGCATATTTTCCCATTCATTTCATTCGAGTTGCAATCAAATTACATACGCTCATATATTTTTATTTATATATTTTAGTAATATGTCATTAAAACAGTAAACTTATCATGGCCCATTTAGAAACTCCTGTGCCCCCCCCCCCCAGTTTCTTGCTTTTCATTTGTGGCCACTATGCCACCTGACATCCCCTAGGACAGGGGTCGGCAACGTTTACCACTGAAAGAGCCAATATGGACCCATTTCCCACAGAAAAGAAAACACTGGGAGCCACAAAACCCGTTTGACATTTAAAATGAAATAACACTGCATACAACGGTTTTTTTTTGCCTTTATGCTATGTATAAACAAACTATAATGTGTTGCATTTATGAAATTGATGAACTCCTGCAGAGAAAACGAAATTACATTTCTGCATGCAACAAAAACATTTTGAACTCCGAAAAAAAGACTCCATAGGTTACTCCATAGTTAGCCTACCTTGGATCGAAGAATTAAAAAAAAGCGCGCACTGGCGGGTGTCAGGCATTGGCAGTGGTGATGTATATTAATAGCGATAAAAAACATGTTGTAGCGGTGTAGCGCTACACACAGCGCTAAAATAAAGGCACTGCAGTCAAAGGTAACTTTATTCGAATTAAACAGCCTTGATTTAAAGCCTCCCTCAACCCGTCCCCGTGGGCGCAGATGCTCCAAAAGACACGTACTCACAAACCCCCGTAGGCTATCTCCCTTAGCCAGAACGGTGGCTAATTGTGAGCCGGTTCGGATGTGCCAGGAAATGGGGTCTCCACATCGTTTTTAGATTGTACAAGATCACCATAATCTTCAAATTTTGAATTACATTTCAAAAACTAACAAACCACGGGGAGCCGCAGCACAGAGATGAAAGAGCCGCACGTGGCTCCAGAGCCGCGGGTTGCCGACCCCTGCCCTAGGACATGGCCTATGTTGAGAACCACTGTCTACACTGAGGTGGATTTTAACATTGTACAGTTCTCTGACAGCATGGCTCAAAATGGCCTCTGCTGCTTCTATGAAGGGATATATGACAGCGCATTGCTCTCAATACATGCTGCTTTTTTTATTTTATTGAGATACAATGCAGAATAGGCTCTCCTGACCTTTCGAGTCATGCTGCCCAGCCTCAATTTAACACTAGCCTAATGGCGGGCCAATTTACAATGACCAATTCGCCTACCAACGGGTGGGTCTTTGGACTGTGGGTCAAAACCGGAACACCCTAGGGGGAAACTCACGCGGTCACGGCGAGAACGTACTTAAGCCAGCAGAGGGAATTGAACCCGGGTCGCCTGCACTGTAAAGCGTTGTGCTGACCACTACGCTACCGTGTCGCCCCCTAGTTGCTGTCGAAGGTCGATGCTGCAAAAACGGGGGCTGCTGGTCAAAGAGCTTCCCATTCAGCTCAGGTTTATCTATTGCTGAATATCCAGGCAACAATGGCACGTGGCAAGAGGCCACCTTGCAGGTTTCTAGTAAAACAATATTGCCCCGGGATACAAAGAGACGCAAGTTGTCTCTGAACATTACATCCTCTAAGTTTAGCACCATTTCTTGGGTTACGTGCATCTCTGCTCCTCTTGAAAATGGAATGACTGCAATAAAATGTGGAGCATGCAAAAGATGGGGTGAACTGTCCGTGGAGTGGCAGAGATTTGGGAGGTCCTTTCCCAACGTCAATATCAGAGTGCTGAGTCGTTTGTTGAATTGTGAGTGAGGTATCGAGGATGCAGCCAAGTTATCTGCACCTTCATTGTGCTGCTGCAGGGTGGGTGGCTGCTGGTTTGCACTTGTGCTCCCTCAGGTATTCAGGCCAGTGAGAAGAATGGATGTTTGAATGGTTTGTTCTCGAGGTTTATTCTTGAGAATGTCACTAAAAATTCTCTGAGGGTGATATTGGTTGAGTCATGGGAATGAGTGACATTGGGGAGCGAGGGCTGATATTTCTGGCACGTCAGGTGATTTTATTTTTTTCTCCGTGTTGCTTCTCCTGCTGAACTGAAACTGCCTGGTATGGGAACTGTACTTCCCTCAATCGCAGGACTCTGCAGAGAGTGGTGCGGATGGCCCAGCGCATCTGTCGTTGTGAACTTCCCACTGTTCAGGACATTTACAGAGACAGGTGTGTAAAAAGGATCATTGGGGACCTGAGTCACCCCCAACCACAAGCTGTTCCAGCTGCCACCATCCGGGAAATGGTACCGCAGCATAAAAGCCAGGACCAACAGGCTCCGGGACAGCTTCTTCCACCAGGCCATCAGACTGATTAACTCACGCTGATACAACTATTTCTATGCTATATTAGCTATCCTGTTCTACATACTATTTATTATAAATTACTATAAATTCCACATTGCACATTTAAACAGACTTAAGGTAAAGATTTTTACTCCTCGTGTATATGAAGGATGTAAGTGATAAAGACATTTCACTACGACTGCCCTCATTACTCTCACAGTTGATTCCAGACCTTTGCTTAATGTTACTTTTACTTTTTCCAAATGCAAAAAATGCCCTGTGTATGTTTCACCACTCCATCCGAGGATACTGAAGGGATTGCTGAGAAATATCAGGAAACACCGAAACCTATGAATCTCCTTTTATTCTCAATAGGTTTCAGCAGGTACGTTTCCTGTCTGAGAAATCTTCGCAAACACCAGCTCAATTCTCTCACCAACTCAAGCTCTTGGTTATATATACATGGACACACATAGGCTACTAGAAGTCACACTTAAAGGAAAATGAGGAATTGATTTACAAAATGTATTGGTCTTAAGGTTCTTAAATGAATGAAAAGACATGAAAACTTTAGAGAACCTAAGTTTTAAGAAATGATTTAAAGGTTAGAAGTTTATTCCTTTGAACGCAGAAGATTGAGAGGAGATTTGATAGTGGTATACAAAATGATGAGGGGTATAGATAGGGGAAGTGCAAGCAGGCTTTTTCCACTGAGGTTGGGTGGGTGAGACTGCAACCAGAGGTCATGGGTTAAGGGTGAAAAGTGAAACTTTCAAGGGAGACATGAGGGGAAACTTCTTCACTCAGGGGGTCACGAGTGTGTGGAATGAGCTGCCAGCGCAAGTGGTTCATGTGAGCTCGATTTCGACGTTTAAGAGAAGTAGGTGGATGGGAGGGCTATGGTCCCGGTTCAGGTCAATGGGAGAAGGCAGTTTAAATGGTTCGGCGTGGCCTAGATGGGCTGAAGGGCATCTGTGCTACACTTTCCTATGACTCTATGACATAGTGGGCAGACAACGCAAGCAATGCCCGTCCCTACCACAACCACTTCGCACATCCTCTCCACATCAGGGCACCATGATCCAAAAATTTCAGTGTCTGGCACGTATTAGGGGAACGCTTACATATGCAGAAGGATGTATTTTGTGTTTCGGGATCTTCTGTCAATCACTGTCTAATGTCCTGGAGGGGAGGCAATTATTTAAAGCCTGCAAACAAAGGTACTTTATTTATAAAGGAGCAGTATTCTTAAATGGTTTTCTCTGTGGTTACAGACAAACTTTGTAAGAATTTATAGATTAAAACACTATATCAATGCTTCCTGCCCTACCCTGTTCCTCCAATATCATTTACATCTCTCATTTTAGATCACACAAGGCTACAGTCAGCAACTTGTCCACACACATCTCCAGCCATGCCTGATTTTACATAAAATCAGATAATCAGCACAGTACTAGATCCTCACAGAGAGCTGAGTTTTCAAGCAATGTCTTGTTGAACAATTTGTTCTTTGGAGGAAAACTGCAAGTTTTTAAAAGTATTGTTTCTCACCCAGAAATATGTAGTTGCCTCAGTTGCCATGACTTGTGTCTGGGAAATTAATCACACAGGGTAATTTTTCCAGAGCTATGCTGTTGATTCTTTCTGGCCCAAGTCATGATTTTAATCATCTCTAGACCATTTCTTATCATTCAGAGGAATCATAGAGGTACTTCCTGACATCAATCACCCTTGCACACCCTTTGATGTGATTTCCATGTGTGATATTACTCCTGGAACTCCGCAGAGGAATGTGGGTTTGCGGTCTTGTTGGTTCCTGCCATCGGCCATTCTAAGGACTTCATGGTCTTTGCACTACAACATTGAACTGGGAGTCCTGAAGGTGAAGAGACACTCTTCCGGGGTCCTCTTTCCCTCCAGTAACCCTCAATACTCCCTAATATCCAGTCTGCCTCCCAATCCAAAAGTCCACCTCAAACCTACAGCTCCCTCACCCCCACTGCAAATGCTGGTTTCACACCTCCCCCACTTCCTGCACTCCACTCACACCCATAGCCAAAACCTCTAGATCAGGAATTCCCAATCTGGGGTCCACGGACCTCTCAGCTAAGCGAATGGACATGCTCTATGGCATAAAAAACAGTGCTGGAAATCCAAAGCAACACACTCACAATATGCTGGAGGGACTCAGCAGGTCGGGCAGCATCCATGGCAACGAGCGGTCGCCGTAGTTAATACTAGAGGGAACGCGCTTAAAGTGAGCGGAGGAAGGTCCGAAAGAAATGTGCGGGGCAAGTTTTTCCTTGGTGATGGGGTGGGTGCCAGGAATGCACTGGTACGGCAGAGATGGTTAAGAAGCTCTTAGACAGAGTGCAGAGGCAGAAGGGATTAGCAAAATCAGACATCATTAGCTTAATTATTTTAGCACAGCACTGTGGGCTGAACAGCCTGTTCCTATGCTGTATAGTTCTATGTTCTACCTATGATAAAATCATTATTTAATCTACAAGTCCCTATGCAGTATTAGTTAATCACTGGCTATTGCACCACTGGCATTTAGGGCATCAATAAAGGTCCTCCATCTCTGTCTGTCCTTGGCCACTTTCTCTATTGCGTCCCAGGTGTGGCTCAGGGTCCTCATTTCTGTCTCTACGGCAGGGTGCCAAGCTGTCTTTGGTCTCCTGAGTTTTCTTGCCCTTCATGGGTCAAACAAATTGCCCCCTTGATGATGCCCCTCTCTCCTCGTCGTGTGCCCAACCCACCTCCGGCATTTCCTCATGACGACTGTGGCCGTGCCCTCTCGGTGACACCGGAGGAGTAGGGCGTGGCTGGGGATCTTTCTTGGACAGGAAACGTGGGGCAGCTTCCGGAGGCTGGCGGGGTGGAAGGGCGACGGCCTGGCAAAAGGCGGCTCACCCGTCGTGCGCACGGGAGCGGGCAGGACGCAGCTCTGACGCAGCTTCAGCTCGGTGTGGGTGCTGTTGGAATGTTCTCGGGCGACAGGACGAATTAGAATTGTAAGGAGCAGCACAAACATGTCTGCTGTTTAACAGACAAAAAAAAAATGAGCTCCGCAGCTCTTGCAGTTGAAAACAGAAACAGCGTAAATCAGCCAACTCTCAATCAGCACTACGAGATCCAACCGGTTGGGAACCTGCCGCTTCAATGGGAAGCCGCCTGTGAAAATCAAGGGATCTCTTTAACCCCGGATTCAATGGACTGGTACTTTCAGAGTGTCTTGCATTTTAAAATTACAACCCATGCAGCGTCAAGTTATGAATTTAAAATTTTTTGAGCCTTAAGCAAAAATAATTAGGTTATAAATTGGATGGTGCTGGAAAATAGGCTTGGGAGTTGCAATGTGTGATTAGCCAGTCTTCCTTGGAGCCAGTGGAGGGACATTTCTGCTCAGACCTCATTAGCACAATAGTAGCATTAGTCAACCCTAATTTACTAAAGCAATGCTAATCCATAAAGGCTATGTGCTTATGAAAGTCCTTCCACAGCTGGGCAAATACTGCACAAAGTGACCACAGACGAGCTGGTAACCTCTCCCTCACCGTCAGCCTGCTCTCGGGCCGGTGGTGGATAATGTGGAGAGGCAGCGAAATCCTTAAAGAGCCGTCGATGCCAGCCAGGGGACTTGTAGAAATTCAGTGCCTACAACTCTAGGCCAAAGGGGTTGATTTAATAATCTCCACGCGTGGCCGCAAGAGAAGCAGACACAATCAAAGATAGCGTATTGCTTATAATTAATTCTTACTCTCATTCCACTTCCTGATGCTAAATATCCATTTTCACGCCCGTCCTTGGTGGTGTGTTCATTGACGCAACTCTGCTCCGAAGGACAGTTGTTAATTCAGCTTTGGATGAAGACTTACTTAACTTACAGATTGTTTTACACAACTAGTGGAGTGTGTGGCACTACTGTCTTATGCGAGTTGCTGGTTGGGACCTTTTGAGACCCTCACTGCAGTCTTTCAAGTAAATAGCTCTATAAATAAAAGTCAGATGTAGGTATTGATATTAGTTAGTGGATTTGGATCTGCATTTCACTTCATGATGTGTTTCTTCTTGCTCCTTTTTTGTTGTTTTGACTGGGGCGTCCTGCAGATAACGAACGACATGGCGCTCGATTGAACTGAATGTGCCTGGACTCTTTCAGTTACTTTGTGGTTTGGGTGTTCTATATTCTGGTTTTTCATTTGTTTTCTGTTGCCATTTGTGCGACTTGTTCTTTTTTTATTGCATGTGGGGGCGGGGTTTGATGTTTTGTTCTTGAACGGGTTCCATGGTTTTCTTTGTTTTGTGGCTGTCTGTGGAGAAGACGAATCTCAGGCTGGTACATTGCAAACATTCTTCGATAAGAAGTGTTATTTGAATCATTGAATGCACTGAAATAACGAAAAGCCTTTCAATCAGATCATCCTGGAATTTGGAGTGAAAAAAATTGGAAGAACTTAGCAGTTCAGGCAGCATATGTGGAGGGAAATGGATAGTTGAGAATTTTGGGTGAGATCCTTCATCTGGACTGAAGGTAATTTGTTCCTGTGACCATGTACTTCTTTCTTTTAGTCAAAATCATAGAGTCATGGAGAGATATAGCACAGAAACTGATGCTGAGGTGAACGAAGTTCATGCCCACCATATTAAACCCATTAACGCCCGAGTTCTGACAAAGGGTCTCCAACTTGAATTACTAACTCTGTTCCTCTCCTCACTGATACATCCTGACCTACTGAACATTTCTATCATTTTCAGCTTTTATTTTAAATTTCTAGCATCTGTGTTTTTAAAAAAAAAATCACAGTTCCCATGCTAACCCTTCACACTAGGAGCATTTTACAGTGGCTGATTAATTAACCAAACTGCATATTTTTGGGATGTTTGAAGAAACTGGAGCACCTAGAGCAGGGTTTCCCAACATGGGGTTAATGGTAGGCATCCGTGGCATGAAAAACTTTGTGAATCCCTAATCGAGAGGAAGCGAGCACACAGTGGTCACAGTGTGGTGAACTCCATATACCTGTCTGGACATGCCCCCTGCTGACTGCTCCTGTGGCTCCTCCCACAGACCCCTGTATAAAGGCGATTGAGGCCTGAGACCAGCCTCAGTCTCCAGGATGTAGTATGGTGGTCAACCACTGCTTGTTCCTTCTTCCAGACAATAAAAGCCGATATCTCGCCTTCACGTCTCAGAGTGAGTTATTGATGGTGCATCACACAGAGGAAGCGTGTAAACTCCACACAGAGAGGAACAAGATCCAGGATTGAACTGTGGTCACTGAAGATATGAGGAAGTGACACAACTATCTACACCACGGTACTGGCTGGTTCATAAAACAAGATCTTGTTGCTAGTTTAGTAATAGTTGAGAATAGATCTGTTGGATTGGATGGTTTAATCGTTTTTTTTTGTATATTAACAATTAATTGTCTGTTTGTATTTGGTACCACTACTTATGTACATGTAACTGTTTAGTATGTTTCCTAGTGGTCATAGTATGTATCTGCAATTGTTCAGTGTCTATTGGTTACATTTTGTCTGATTCTGGAAGCTTCTTCTGGTATTGCATTAATTGACTAGGGGCTATCTGCAAATTGCATGGAATGTTTCTTATCTTTGGTATAAAAATGTCCGGCCACACAGCCCTGACGTCTTTGCATCTTCTCTCTCTTCCCTTACTGGATCTCTATCACTGCCTAGTTTTCAACTACTCGTGCTTAATAAAATGATCGTGAAGCAACAAGTTTTATGCCTCTTTCCTGACTTCTGAAAGTACCTGGGATCAAGAACAGTGCTATTTTGCTCAGTAATGTTACATTTCCTACTGTATGGGAGGAAAACCCTAGACCGCTACCGCAAATATTTTTCCTACGCTCAATACTCTCCCTGTCCGCTGCACTTCCAGAGTGAACTGTAATGAACCAATTTCAACAGTTCTTCATAACTACAAATTTTTGGGAAGTAACTAAAAATATCAAAATGTAATTGTGGAGTTTGTACAATATGTGGATTAATCCATCTCTAAGACCCCTCATCATCTGGGTCATGCCCTCTTTTCATCATTACCATCAGGGAGGAGGGATAGGAGCTTAAAGACCCACACTCAATGACTTAGGAACAGATCCTTCCCTTTCCCCTCCACCACCACCACTAGATTTCTGAATATCCAGGAATCCATGAATGAACACAACCTAATTTTTGGACTTGATGGAAATTTTATATCACTGCACAATACTGCTGTCACAAAACAACAGATTCCATGACATGTACGTGAGTGGTAGTAAATCAGATTCTGATTCTGATAGATACCCCAAGCAGACAAGTGGATAAATTTCAAATTTTGGACATAATACTTGATGTAAAGAAAACTTGAGGCAAAAGAGTTCTCAGTAATCATATTCAAAATCAGAATCAGGCTTATTGTACAAAAGTTCAAAGTTCAAAGCAAGTTTTATTATCAACATACATAAACTGAATACAACACTGAGATTCATTTTCCTGTGGGCATTGTCACTAACACGTCGGGAAATAGGTTGCAACACATGCAAAATGCTGGAGGAACTCAGCCAACCAGACAGCATCTATGGAAAAGAGTATGGTCAATGTTTCGGCCAGAAACCTTTCAGCAGGAGTCCTGTTGAAGAGTCTTGGCCCGAAACATCGATAGTGAGGTAGTGTGCATGGGTTCATGGACCCTACAGAAACTGGATGGCAGAGGAAAAGAAACTTGTCCTAAATCATTGAGAGCACACCTTCAATCTCCAGAACCCCCTCCCTAATAGTAGTGATGGGAAAACAGCATTTGCTGGATAGTGAGAGTCTTTCATAATGGATGAGGCCCTTTTGAAGCACTGCCTTTTGAAGATGTCCCTTGATGGTGGGGAGGTTAGTATCTTGTAGGGAAGCTAGTGCCCGTGAAGGAGTTGGCTGAGTCAGCAACCTTCTGTAGGCGTTTATTTTTCCATTGGTGCCTCGATACCAGATGGTGGTGCAGCCAGTCGGCATCCACAGTACACTCGTAGAAATTTGTTGGACTCTTCAGTGACATCTTCTCAAACTCCTGGTGCAGTTCACCCGCTGGTGTGCCATTTTTTGTAATTGCATTAACACATTGGGCCCAAGGAAAAAAATCTTCCGGGAGGTTGATGTCCAGGAACTTGAAGCTGCCCACCCTTTTTCAACGCTGACCCCTCAATGAGGACTGGCGTGCTTTCCTGCAAATTTTCCTTCCCGAGGTTCACAATCAGCTTCTTGGTCTTACTGACAAAGAGTGCAAGGGTGTTGTTGGTGCCTTGATGCCCACATCTTGCTGCAGAACGTTAAGGCCCTCTTCAGCTGACTCAGGCAGCTGCAGTCATGATACAAAGTCTCACAAAGCATTAAATGTTCTTTTCCTGTTGGAGAGATGTTCCACAGAACTCGGTTATTCTGGAGTGAGCCACAGAAGTTAGTGATAATAAACCTGATTGTTATTCTGATACTTCAGCTATTGTTATACCCTTCCAAGCTGAGATCTTGTCCTTGTTGCCTTCTTTCAAAGTTAAATTATTGCCCTCTCCCGAACCTAACCTTCCTGGTGGTGGTTGCCCGTCACATCTGACAATGACAGGACAGCTGTGCAGGAGAGTTTCAAAGAACAAAACCCGTTGCACTGGGGTACCTCCACTTCCTTGACCTCAGAAGTCCAGGTTCAGTGGTCCGCGCCAACATCACGAACCGGGGGACCTTCTCCATTGCAGGGGATGATCATGATGTCTTCTGTGCCCTGTCATGCCCTTCGCTCTCCACGAAGCATGGCAAGTCCATCTTCCTAGCCATTGGATCTCACTCTAGATCTCATCTGCCCAGTCTGCCACAGCTAACTTTGCATGCTGGGACAGGCATGCCCCTATGTCACTGGGGTACGAGGCTCACCTGGTTTAGCCCACCTGTCAAAGCGTATGGGGTGTCTGGGAGGGTGAAGGGGCTTGTCGTGTCCATTCTGGGGCAGCTCACTCACCTTTGGTCCCCACTGGACGCTCAGCTCTCACCTGTGGTTGTAAGTGGTTGTTTACATGCGAAAGTGGTCACATCCCAGTACACCGCTTCGACAAACCTCCTGAGACAACCATAACGTTCACACTGAGGGTAGGAAATCTTAAGAAGAGGCATTATAGGCATGTCTACCAATTGCCATGTCAAAGTCTCCCATTGTTAACCTGCTGACGAAAACTTTCCAGAGTTCCAAAACAATCCGTCAAAACAAGGTGAAATAAAGGGCAAATGTTTCTCCCTGATAACGCATTATTCCAAGTGTGAAAAGCTTATATATTTCCTGTGGCTGTCCCACGCAATTCATGAACTAATAAGACCACAAGACCACAAGATACGGAAGCAGAAATAAGCCATTCGGCCCATCAAGTTTGCTCTGCCATTCAACCGTGGGCTGATACAATTCTTCCAGTCATCCCCACTCCCCTGCCTTCTCCCCATACCCTTTGATGCCCTGGCTAATCAAGAACCTATCTATCTCTGCCTTAAATGCACCCAATGACTTGGCCTCCACAGTCGCTCATGGCAACAGATTCCACAGATACACCACCCTCTGATTAAATTAATTTCTCCACATCTCTGTTCTAAATGGACGTCCTTCAATCCTGAAGTCATGCCCTCTTGTCCTGGACTCCCCTACCATGGGAAATAACTTTGCCACATATAATCTGTTCAGGCCTTTTAACATTCAGAATGTTTCTATGAGATTCCCCCCTCATTCTCCTGAACTCCAGGGAATACAGCCCAAGAGCTGCCAGATGTTCTTCATACGGTAACCCTTTCATTCCTGGAATCAACTAATCCATGTCTCTCCTCATCAACTTCAGAGTAATATTTTCCTCATTCCTAGATACCCTTCTTTCAGAACCAGAGTCAGATTTAACATCACCCACATATGTCATGAAACTTGTTAACTTAGCAGCAGCAGTTCATTGCAAACCATGATAATATAGGGAAAAAAAAGTAACTCAATTACAGTAAGTATGTATGTATATTAAGTAAATTAAAAATAGTGCAAAGACCAAAATAATAAAAAAGTGAGGTAGTGTTTGTGGGTTCAGTGTCCATTTAGAAATCAGATGGCAGAGGGGAAGAAGCTGTTCCTGAATTGCTGAGTGTGTGCCTTCAGGCTTCTGTACCTCCTCCCTGATGGTAACGACCAGAAGAGGGCATATGTTGGGTGATGGGCATTCTTAATAACAATTTCTGTGGCATCTTTCTGAAGCACCACACCCAACTGATAAAATATAAATTTCCGCAGGCGTCACGTTGAAAAGCTACGAACTGAAATAATCTTGTCCTGATGAAGAGTCTTGGCCTGAATATTGACTCTTTATTCCTTTCCAGAGTTGTTGCCTGACCTGCTGATTTCCTCCAGGATTTGGTGTGTATTGCTCAGGATTTCTAGCATCTACAGAATCTCTTACATTAATAGTTTTATGGACTGGCTTTGTAATTACCGAAGGGCTGGAAAATGAAAGCAACAGAGTTAGTTGTTAATGTACATTGGGCTCTTTACGTGAGAAAAAAATTACATCTTAAATGCCAGGTTTCTAACATTGGAGAAATAGACAGACAGCCCAATTGATTTGCTGATTAGTTCTTAAGATTGATGGGTGTTGTTCTGTGATGCCAGGATCCTCTACAAAGCTTTAATTTTGTCAGAGATATTCTTTGTATTTTATTCATTATTTCTGCTCTGTCAGTTCTACATTCAGGCTGGGACTTGATCCATTTTGACATTACGCCAGTACCCTCTGGTGTTTAAAAGGCACTGGCATGTGGGATTGGACATGTCTGTAATTGTGCTTCTGGCATTTTTAACATTTATAAAATATTAAATTTTCATCGATATGGCATTGTTTTAATTACAGAGTTGTGGGTATTGGTGCTATATAATAATGATTTTTTAATATCATTTAAAGCTGCTTCTAACATGTAAGGAATGGGAAAAATAGTTTAGCCAATGAAGCATTATTAGATTGAAAATCAGACCTCAGAGACTTTCCAACCATCAATTAGTTTATTTGCCCCATTACAACAGCATGAAATGAATACCTTTCCTTCCATTTGCCCTGCACTGACTCCAATATACACTGAAAATGCATCCTTTGAAGATGTTGCCTTGAAACTTACATTATGTACATCTTATAATTTTGTATCTAAATTAACAGTTTTATTTCTATCATCCTTCTCTTATCATCTTCTTCCTGTTAAGATAGATGCACTATTTAATTCTTAACATAAATACTGTAAATTAAAATGTTCCATTTTGAGAAAATGTCTTCTAACATCTTCATTCTTTCAGTGATGATTGTCAGTCCTTACTACTTATTTACAAATTTGCTTTGAGTGGATATAATTTTGCATGGCCACACATTCAGAATGGTTTCTATTCATAATTTCTTCTTTGAATTAAACACTTAATAATATTTGTTTGTGAAGGGTGAAAAATATGTATTTTTTACTTCTTCCACAGTTTCCAAAGCACAAGGAGGGTGGGATTCAATCAGAAGTCCAATGTTGTAAGAGAGATCACACTTGGAAAGTGTTATGTAGAATGTAACCAACTTAAGGATCACCTGAGGCCACAAAAGATGTCAGTGCTTTTCCATCCTTCTGCAGATAAACTCTAATGTGGATGGGTAGATATTTTAGTATCCTCCAATCACGTGTCAATTTCTTCGCATTGTATGGATCTTTGTCCTGTTTCTGACCTGATCCTAAAATTTTTCCTGACTATGGCCAACTACTGTCTTGTAAAATCTTGTAAACATCTTGCAAAATCAAGTCAATCTTGGCAACCAAATGAAGTTCCCAGACTTCATCGTCACATCATCCCCGAGGCCCGACATAGTCATTCTGTCAGAAACCTTGAGGCAGCTGGTTGTTGGTAGAACTGACAGTTCCTTGGGAAGACTGGATCAAGGAGGCGCTTGAGTGGAAGAAAGCCAAATACCAGGAGCTGGTAGGGCAGTGTCAGAGACAGGGCTGGAGGGGATGATGTGTACCTGTAAGAGGTTTTGTTGGCTGTTCTCTGTGCAGAACCTACTCTCTCTTTGACATTATGTGGGCTGCAAAGAAAAGAGCAATCAGACCATCACAGAGGCTGCTGAGCGAGCCTCCAGCTGGCTATGGATCTGGAGGAGTGACCCATGGTCCAATGCTGCCGGAACACAAGGCCTGATCAACCCTGGCTGGGTCACCTGGGTGAGAGTGTTGGACGTTGAAAGATCTGAAACATCTGATGACCCCAGGTTACATCACTGATGATGCGTCCCAGTGCATCTCAGCATTAGCATCATATTTTGCTAGTTAAATTAATTCACTTTCTTTTTTACATTTAATTTCTTAATCCTACAATTTAAAGATCTAAATCACACGTATTTCTATTCTTTTTAGGGTCTTACTATTCAAGATAAAGTTTCTTTCATTCTATAGCAAACATGAGGAAATCTGCAGATGCTGGAAATTCAAGCAATACACACAAAATGTTGGTGGAACACAGCAGGCCAGGCAGCATCTACAGGGAGAAGCACTGTCAATGTTTCAGGCCGAGACCCTTCGCCTGGACTAACTGGTCTCGGCCCGAAACGTTGACAGTGCTTCTCCTTATAGATGCTGCCTGGCCTGCTGTGTTCCACCAGCATTTTGTGTGTGTTGCTTTCTTTCATTCTAGTTTTGTCAGAATTTGGCATAACATATTTCACTGCCTTTTGCCTGCTATTTTTCCCTGAGCAACCTAACTGTTAACTTCATCGTCATATTTGCAGATGACCCCACAGTGATCGGATTAATTGCAAATAACAATGAAACAACATACAGAGTGGGGGTGTAGAAACTTTCCGAATGACGCAATAACCATAATCTTTCACTCAACATCAGAAAAGACCAAAGAGATGATTATTGATTTCAGGAACTCAGGAAGGTAGACAGTGGAAAGTGTCTCCAGCTTTAAGTTCTTGTGAACGAACATCGCCAAGGAGCTCTCCTGGACCATCAGCATCTCCTTGATAGCAGGGAAGGCTTAATGGAGCCAATCCTATCTTAGGAATTTAAAGGGAGCAACTCTTCCCCAAAAGCCTTCATCGATGTGATGAGAGACCTCGATGAGGATGGTCAGGACCCAATTGCTGGGGTATCTGAGGCTAGGGTCAAGACACGGTACGAGACTGAAACAAGAACTGAGCTAGACAATTTACTCAAGCTGAGTTTATGATCGAGCATTGAACCTTCATTCAGACGCTCCTTAAATTTTGAATCATGGCATCAAAACATGGCTGCCAATTAGTGAGACAGTCTTGAATCCTTAAAGGGGCTGTGCCAGCTATCCTTATTCTGGAAGCTGGTGTGGCTGGGTACATATTGTAACAATCAACGTGTGACTGAGAGTATACTGACCTAATACATGACCGTATGGTACGCTAGCTGCAGCAAGATCAACCGAAAAGCTCTTCAACGAGTGATCCGGACTGCACAGAATAGCAGTGGGCCACAGCTACCAGATATGAAATCACAAACCAGAGAAAATCAGCAGAAGCTGGAAATCCAAGCAACACACACAAAATGCTGGAGGAACTCAGCAGGCCAGGCAGCATCTATGGAAAAAAAAGCACAGTCCTGCCAAAAGGTCCCGGCTTGAAACGCCAACTGTACTTCTGTTTCCATAGATGCTGCCTGGCCTGCTGAGTTCCTCCAGCATTTTGTGCGTGTTGCAGATATGGAAGCCATCTGCAACTCATGATGAATCACGATGGAGTCATCCCTCCCCAGTAATCACCTGTTCACTCCTCTACCATCTAGCACGAAAAACACTAGAACACAGCCACCCAAGCTCTAAAATAGCTCTCCCACCACCACCCAGCCAATCTACAAACAATCTCTAAGTACACTACATAGGCATAATTCTTGATGCTATTTTATATTTAATGATTGCATTTTATAATCTGGGCAAGTGCAACACTTAATGGGGCAGCCAGTGTTTCTAGTGCTATTTGTTTGTAATTCAGTTGTCACTATGACTAACTCAGATGTTATTTGAAACGTAGTCATTGTGGTTTTAGTAATTGAATTGACGTTAAACTGTTTTGCACTGAGTGAAGTAGCAGTGTAATCTCGTTATCCTCAGCAATGGTAATAGAACTAATTAACTGTTTCCTCCTGCAGTCTCTATATCTTCACACATTACCACGCTGTACATGACAATAAACAGACTTAGTATTAACACCTCTCTTGTGTTTATATCCATATCATTCATGTAGATTTATAAAGTCAGCCATATAACACTACAGCACAAAAGCAGGCTCTTTGGCCCATCTAGTCCGTGCCAAACCATTAATCTGCCTCGTCCCATCGACCTGCACCTGGACTATAACCCCCTCTACCCCTCCCATCCGCCTACCTATCCAGATTTCTCTTAAATGTTGAAAATCCAACTCGCATCCACCGGCAGCTTGGTCAACACTCTCACCATCTTTGTGTTCCCCCTTAATCATTTCCCCTTTCACCCTTTAACCCATGACCTCTGGTTCCGGTCTCATCCAAGCTCAGTGGGAGAAGCTTGCTTGCATTTACCCTCTCTATACCCCTCATAGTTTTGTATACCTCTGTCGAATCTCCCCTCATTCTCCCACGCTCCGGAGAATGAAGACCTGGCCTGTTCAGCTTTCCCTTGTCATTCAGGTCCCCAAGTACCAGCAACATCTCTGTAATTTTCTCTAAGTCTTAGAGTAATGCAGCACCGAATGAAGTGGGAGACTGTTCCAAAGACACATCCCCATGCCACACTGTTTACTTTGATTGTTTATTCCAATGGAATATGCAACATTTTTTGTGTGTGTGTCCTCTGCAGCAACTCCTCAAAGAAAATCCTATTTTATAGTCATTACTCATTTATTACCCTTTCATTACCCATTACTGCATTACTCTTTATTACCCATCAGTCAACTGAACCAGTCAAGCTTAACTGAGCCTTTCTTTTTCTTGTTGCATGTTCAGGAAACAATTAACATTTAAGCAAATGATATTTTTGAATTCCATGAATGGATTTTGCATTCAACAAAACATGTTCAGAGTCAAAATCGAAGATGTAGTTATAATGTCTGGTGCAGGCAGTTGTCCTTGAGAAAGTGTTTTCTTACTGAATCACTCCAGTGCTTCCAGTAAAGGTGAGGACGTTGTTGTTGTGATGAGAGGTCCCAGGGTATGAAAGTACTCCAGGATACACCATAATTCTAAATTCATCTGGTTATTTGGACTAAAACGTTTGCAATGCCTGCTAAGTGTGAGCATTAGAAATTCTGCTCACTTGCTTAGCCTCCGTATGGCGTCAGTAGAAACCCCAATGCTATGAGTCACAGAACAGACTCTTGTTGAAATCTGCCCTCTCCAGCTCAGCGGATGATTGCATTTGCTAGCTTAATGGCTGGAAGATCCATTTTGTTGAACTGCAAAGAGATTAATCTTCCAACCACATCTCAATGGTTCTCCAAAACCATATTTTGTTTAAATTTAGAAAAAATTAGAAGTGGTACATTTGACCCCTCGGTTAAATTTGAAGAAACTTGGAGACCTTTTATTCAACACTTCCATAGAACGTAATCTGATCTTTCCCGATTCCTTTATTTTATTCATTGGCCTGAATAGAGGAGCGGAGTTAACGACATTAAAGATTTTATTTGATATAATTGAATAGCCCGGCTTTGTTTAGTTCTGCCTTAGTTTGGTTTAGTTTAGTTTAGTTTTTTCTCAATTTCAATTTGGGGTTTTTTCCGCCATCTTTTTTTTTTATTTTGGGTATCAAGGGTTTGGGAGGTCAATTATATTGGTGCTATTTATAGCCTTTTTTCATATGTCAATTACCAACAATGTAATCCCACTCCCTTTATACTACCATGATTATTATGTATTTACTTTTGAAAAACTTAATAAAAAGATTAAAAAAGAACGAAATGTTACAAACACCCAGCAACTTACTGTTTCATCCTGCTCGCAAAGTAACCAAACCCCTCGAGTAAGTTTGGTACAGGGTGAACCCACATTCCTAAGCCTTCACACAGTTTCACTTTACAAAACAGTGACTGCTCTTCGCCTCGGAATAAGGAGCAACCCGGCAGACTGTAACATCGTAACAGCGACTGCTAGTCTCCCCTTTCGCTGTGAAGCGGGTGACATCTCTCTGTGTCTCGTTAGTGAGAAAGACAGCCTGTGGCACTTCGAACTGCTGGGTGAGCAGCAGATTTTGTTGACTGCAGATCGTGGGAGCTTTGCTAGTCATTGGTGAGTGATGGGTGTGGATGCTTTTTGCTGAAATGGGTGGGGGGTAGAGGGGGTCTTTGGGGGTCTAACATTTTCCTGTCGTTTGTCCTTTTGGGGCTCTTCTGTTTCTCATGGACTCTGCAAAGACTAAGTATTTCAGGTATACATTCTCTGATCATAAACAGAACCATTTGAACCAACCACTTGAAGTGCGTAATAATTTGCAAAGCCGTATACCTTACCAGAGTTTTGCCAAATGTTACTGGCGTGTACAGTGCCTAGGAGTATTCAGTCCCCTCCCCCCCAACCCCTTGGAAGTTTTCATATTTTATTATTGTTTTACAACATTGAATCACAGTTGTTGTAATGTGAGTATCATTAAAAGTAAGTTAATATTAATCGGGAAGCTGTTGGTAACAAGAGGCGGGATCCGAGGTTGGCGGGGTCTTTACTTCTGCTCTTTTTACTCCCAGCATGCATTGTATATAATTCCTCCACCCATGCCGCACGAGGGACCTGGAAGCCTCTGGATTGTAAATATCATTTGCCGTCCCAGATAAAGATGCTCTTTTGGCCATCAAGTTGTCGAGTGGTCTTTTTGTAAAGTAGAAGCTACCACAACAGTGATTTAATTTGGCTTTCTTTCCTGTCAAAGTGAAAACACATCTCTACAAAGTGATCTAAATTAATTAAATAAATTCAATTAAATAATTGTTTGCATAAGTATTCACCCCCTTTAATATAACACACCAAATCTTCACTAGTGCAGCCAAGTGGTTTTAGGAGTCACATGATTAGTTAAACGGAGATCTGTTTCTGGAGACCTGTGTGCCGTCAAGGTGTTTCAATTGACTAGTAAAAATACACCTGTGTCTGCAAGGTCCAACTGCTGGTGAGTCAGTATCCTGGCAAAAACGACACCATGAAGACACGAGCACACTCCACGCATAGGCCTTTGAAAAGCACAAGTTAGGAGATGGATACAAGAAAATTTCCAAGTCACTGAATATCCCTTGGAGTACAATGAAGTCAATCATCAAGAAGGGGAAAGAATATGGCAGAGCTGTAAATCTGCCAAAAGCAGACCAGCCTGAAAAACTGAATGACCATACAAGAAGGGGACTAGTGGGGGAGGCCTCCAAGAGACCTATGACAACTCTGGAGGAGTTGCAAGTTTCAATGGCTGAGGTAGGAGAGACTGCACATACAATAACTGTGGCCCGGGTGTTTCACCAGTCACAGCTTTATGGGAGAGTGGCAAAGAGACAGCTACTGTTGAAAAAAACTCCCATGAATTCTCAGCAAGAGTTTGCCAGAAGGCATGTGGTAGACTGAAGTCAGCTGGAAGAAGGTTCTACGGTCTGAAGAAACCAAAATTGAGGTTTTTGGCCATCAGACTAAATGCTATGTTTGGCATAAGCCAAACACCACACATCATCAAAAACACGCCATCCCTACCGTGAGGTATGGTGGTGGCTGCATCATGCTGTGGGGATGCTTCACTGCAGCAGGCCCTGGAAGGCTTGTGAAGGTAGAGGGTAAAATAAGTGCAGCAAAATACAGGGGAGTCCTGATGTAACTGGGGAAAAGACTTGCTTTCCAATGATCCCAAACATAAAGCCAAAGCTGCACAGAAATAGCTTGAAAACAGCAAATTTAATGTACTGGTGTGGCCAAATCAGAGTCCAGACCTCAATCCAGTTGAGAATTTGTGGCTGGACTTGAAAAGGGCTGTTCGCTCATGATTCCCATGCAATCTGACAGAGCTTGAGCAGTTTTGTAAAGAAGAATGTGGAAAAATTGCAGCATCCAGATGTGCAAAGCTGATAGAAACCCATCCACACAGACTCAGGGCTGTAATTGCAGCCAAAGGTGCATCTACTAAATAAATACTGATTGAAAGGGGGTGTATGCTTATGCAACCAATTATTTTGTGTTTTATATTTGTAACTAATTTAGATCACTTTGTAGGGATCTGTTTTCGCTTTGACACGAAAGCGTCTTTTTCTGTTGATCAGTGTCAAATAAAGCCAAATTAAATCCTCTGTGATTCAATGTTGTAAAACAGTAAAACATGAAGACTTCCAACACTTACTTTAAATAAGCACTGTATAGCCTATCCCTAAGAAATTTCTTCAGCAATTTCCCTACACTTGATGTGAGACTCACCAGTCTATAGTTACCAGGATTTTCCCTTGTTCCCTTCTTAAATAGAGGTGCTGTAGCGGTGTGCTACACGCAGCGCTAAAATTACGACACGGAGTCGGTAACTGCAGTCGAAGGAAAAAACTTTATTCGAAATCCTCAGCCTCACTTTTAAGCCTCCCTCAACCTGCCCCCCGTGGCGCAGAGGCTCCAAAGCTCTGTGCTCGCAAACCCCCGTAGGCTATCTAATTGTGAGCCGGTTTGGATGTGCCAGGAAATGGGTCGCCACAGTGCAACATTAGCCTCTCGCCAGTCCTGTGGGACTTCACCCGTGCTAGAGAGGACACATAGATACTGGTCAAGGCCCCAGCAATCTTGTCTCTTGCCCCCTTTAATAAAAAAGCCCTGGGGGCTTATCCACCTTAACACTCATTAGGAGGCCCAACACTTCCTCCTCCATGACCTCTGAATGCCCTAATGTATTTATACACTCAACACTGACCTGCTGTTCCTCCACGTCCTCTTCCTTGGTTAATATTGAAGCAAAGTTCTGCTACTTTACAAATGTTGTAAAACAATAAAGCTGTTGGGATGGGCTGGGGTGAATACTTTTTATAGGCACTGTATACTCATCATTGAAGGTTAGCAAACAGACAGCTGTAAATGAATGCAACCAGCAGGTAATAACAATGACAATTAAAGCTAAACTCTGAGGACTGGAATGCCACTGACTGGTTGCCACGTCTGACAGAGTATGCTATTACCTCAAGGGAAGAAATAATAACCGAAAGATAGAATATCTTGCAGAAAATTAATGTAATAAATCTGGGGCATGTAAGTGCCAAGAGCAAAGTGAATATACATTGGTGAACAGACTGCACAAATGAGGACTGGATATGCCTGCACGACTGCGACCTTGAAATAGAAGGAAGGGCTCTTCAATAACATTGAATTCCCCTTAGTGATTAAGAGACAGAATTAATCAGGTTTTCTCATTTAAATAACAACTTAGAACAAGCACCCTTGGTTTAGTTTACCCAATGTATTATAGCAAGAATACCTTCACTTCAGAATCAGAATCAGGTTTATTATTGTTGGCATGCATTGTTAAATTTGTTAGCTTAGCAGCAGCAGCAGTACAACACAATGCATGATAATATAGAAAGAAAAAAAAGTAAATCAATTGCAGTAAGTATATATGTGTATATTGAATAGATTAAAATAGTGCAAAATAAAATATTTGAAGTGAGGTAGTGTTCATGGGTTCAATGTTCACTTAAGAATTGAATGGCAGAGGGGAAGAAGCTGTTCCTGAATCGCTGAGTGTGTGTCTTCAAGCTTCTGTACCTCCTACCTGATGGTAGCAATGAGAAGAGGGCATGTCCTGGGCAAAGGGGGTCCTTAATAATGGATGTCACCTTTCAGAGGCACTGCTTCTTGAAGATGTCTTGGATGCTGCAGAGGCTAGTACCCACGATGAAGCGGACTGATTTTACAACTTCCAGTAGCTTCTTTCGATCCTGTGCAGTAGCACATAACCACCCCCCCCTCCCCACCCCTACCATACCAGACAGTGATGCAGCCTGTCAGAATGCTCTCCACGGTACATTATAGAAGCTTTTGAGTGTTTCAGGTGACAAATCTCTTCAAATTCTGACTTGCCTTCTTTATAGCTGCATCGATATGTTGGGACCAGGTTTGATCCTCAAAGATCTTAACACTGAGGAACTTGAAATTGCTCACTCTCTCCACTTCTGATCCCTCAATGACTGCTTGTGTAGCATTTAGGTTACTGGACTGAGCCAATGAGCTTTTCTACAGGCTTTTTAGTCCACTCTGTCTTGATAATGCCCATTACAACACTGGTGTTTAGGGCAGCAATGAAGGTCCTCCATCGCTGGTGGTGATCAGGCCTTCCTTCAACATGTCAGTAGCTTCCTCTCAGTTTTCACTCCTGTCAGACATGCAAGTCCCGGGTGGAGACTCAGGAATACCGTTGCACTCAGGTGCTGAAGGATTCTCCATTGCTGTTTCTGTAACAATTTTGTTTTACCGGTAAGGGTTGTTAGCCCTGAGCTGAACCCCCCCCCTCCCCCCCAACCTGAATGACCGGTGGACCACTCTTAGTCTGGCCTCTGCCCTTTGACCTGTTTGGCATGGGTGACCCTTCTAAGAGCCAAAGCATAAAGCCCTGACTCCAGCCAACAGGGTTCTCTGTGTCATTGAAGCACACAAGCCTCCTGCGATCCGGATGTGATCCTCTTGGAGGACTCTGTTTTCAGAAAGGAGAGTAATGTGTCCTTCTCACAAGACAGGAAGGAGTAAGTTGTAGTCTGGTACATTGTAGTCTTCCAGTTAGGCAGTAAACCAAAACATTTTACTTTCTTAAATAATTATATACTCAAATATTATTGATTTTACCTCTACAAAGAGTTCCAGCAGAGAGTTCCATGGACATCCGTCCAAACATTTACCACCCTTTTTTAATCTATTGATTGCAATCTCAGCTGTATTGACTCTCACAGAAACATGCCAATGCTTCCTGCTGGAACTGTGCAAAAACCTCTCCAAATATTGCAGGTATCCATCAGCTCTTCCCTGGACTTCCGCTGTTCCGGTGAAGAGGTCAAGCCATCGGTGCTAGGGGTGTGCTGGTGCTCGGGCTTGATGTTGGTTGGGGTAGCTGGTTAATGCTCAACAGATCTACCTGGCCATGGCACTTTGCCACAACTCAAAGCTCAAAGTAAGTTTATCATCAAAGTGCATTTATGTAGCCATATACAACTCTGAGATTCATTTTCTTACAGGCATACTCAATAAATCTATAATAGAATAAAACCATAATAGAATCAATGAAAGACTGCACCAACTCACACTTAACCAGTGTGCAAGATACAACAAACTGTGCAAATACAACTAATAATAAACAAACAAACAGATAGATAACTAAATAAATAAATATCAAGAACATGAAATGAAGAGTACATGAAAGTGAGTCCATAGGCTATGAGAACATTTCAATGATGGGGCAAGTGAAGTTGATTCAAATATTCAAAGATTCAAAGTACATTTATTATCCAAGTGTATATACAACCTAGAGATTTGTATTCCTTATAAGTAGCCATGAAACAAAGAAACAAAAAATATCGTGGTTATCCCTTTTGGTTCAAGAGCCTGATGATTGAGGGGTAGTAACTATTCCTGAACCTAGCGGTGTGAGCCCTGAGGCTCCTGTACCTTCTACCTGATGGCAGCAGTGAGAAGAGAGCATGTCCTGGGTGGTGGAGGTCCCTGATCATGGATGCTGTCATTTTACTTTGGTTTGGTGACTAATCCAATGCGTTACCATGGTGAAAACTTATATCATGTGGTCTCAATTGAGGACATAAAAATATAATCTGGAGAAAGAAATCGAAGACAGACTTTGTGAAAACTTTTATGATATGGTCTTAATTGAGGACACAAAAAGCTAATGAAGAGAAAGATATTGAAGACATTGGGAGGTTTGGGACAAAGCTAACACAAGCAGGAGACAGAATCAGAACAACCCATACTTGTGTGTAAAATATTGGAGAAATTATCTTCTCCAGCACAGGAAGGAAGAAGCATGCAAGGTACCCTGCAAGGAAGAAGCAAGGTACCCTGTCGTAGCTGTACCTGGATTTGGTAGAGAAGGTTGGCAAAAGAAACATTGAACTCAGTGTAGCAAAGACTTCTTTAACTTATGTATGTCAGAAAGGTGAGTGTAATGGCATTCTCCAGGGCCCACTTTCACCAGATATTCACACCCCCACCCCATGTATCACTACCCAGTCTTATCTCTCCAAAGTTCTTCACCCCAACCATGCTCCGGGCCACTAATATTAGTGCACACCAAAGGATAGTTTCCCAATATATACAGTCTGTACATATGATGTCTTGGAATTACTAAACCTTGCTGTGGCAGGGCCGAACAGCAATGGTTATTGGCCCCACCAATGCACCTCAAAAGACATGATGCAAAGTCAGACGTAATTTTTTCTTAAAATCTAGCGTGCAAATTGCATCTGTTATTTACTTGTTTTTGTAAAATACATCTCACTTTAAAGCCCAAAATCTTGATCCTTTCTTTTTAAATGGCAATTTATCCTTCCACATTCCAATGATTTGACTGCATAATTCCCACATAAACTTCTTTTTTAGTATATACTGTAGTGTAAATCGTATCTTCTTATCCTACTGCCACTTCTAAAATATATCACCCCTGTACAGTATTTCCCTTGATTAAAATCTGTCCATCTCTTAACTTCCCAATCTGTCAACCTGCCAGTAAAGTAATGGAGTATCTCACACAATCTTCTGCACATCTAATTGCTCTTTACTACAATGTCATCTCTCTGTTGTGCAATGAGCTCTCTCACATCCAGCCGCAAATTGTTCAATATATATATTTACCTAAATTCTTTCATTTTAAAAGAGATGCGTTTTAAACCCTAACTTTTGTTAGAGAAAGCATGACAGCATTTCCCCCTCAGAATGTTAATGATTTTTGAATTGCTTTTAAAAATAAATCAAAACAAAATGAATACTTTTTGAAAGTAACTACGGGCACTTGTCTAGATGTAGCTGACTTACTATTTATCACCATAAATAATTAGGTACACAAGCCAAGTGAATGGATTAGAACTGTATTCCTGAAGCAGCTGGGCAGGGACTGATAATTATTATTGTGACAGGCAATCACTTTTGCATAAAGTGCAGCATTTCAAATTACAGCAAGTTTGGCTATTTACTGTAATGTGTGAGGCCGCATTAATTAGAGTTACGCCCGTCTGTTTCTTGTTTGAACATAGCTTTCACAAAGAGGCTAGGATTCTGAAGAATCTGGAAGCAGCCATGTAGCCCTCTTGTGCTTTACTGGGGATCCACTCAAGACTAGTTTCTGATATCCCTAATGGGAAAGGAGTCCAGCTACAACACCAGTCACAGTCTCCTTCAGTTCAGCAAGTTCCTGCCCTTTCCCGAACCAGACCAAGCAATAATGAAGTGTTCTTGCAACAGATTATATTCCCTGAGATGTAACCATACTAAATGGCACTTGGCTGTGGGGATGGATATATGACTCTACCAAAGGAGGTGTAAGAGCCATGGGAGCAGGTGGTGGATGGTCATATGAGCAGCTGATACATATCACAAGTCCTGGTTATGCAACCACCGATGCCAGGCAGACAATCTCTGAAGAGTATTGATAATGGCTGGGGTCACCTGTCTTGTAAAGACACTGCCCAGAAGAAGGCAATGGCAAACCACTTCTGCAGAAAAATTTGCCAAGAGCAATCATGGTCATGGGATCATGATCACCTACATCATAAGACATGGCACATAATGATGATGATGAAATGGTACTGCATATAGTTTCCTAATATAATATAATCAGTGCTCTAGTGATGGTACTTGGGTAGATGGAGCTCATCAGCCTGGGAAGGAAGTCCACCTAAGAGAGGGAAAACTCCGATTTCAAACCTCCGCTGCCTTGTGGCCATACCCAGTCATGGGAAAGGCTTCGGAAGTAAACCCTGAGGACAAATCCGGAGCTGGAGTCCCTAAGGCAGTCCGACGTTGCCTTCAACCCCATTCCAGCAACTCCTGCGATGTCACTGGTGCCAAGCTATATCGGCCCTTGCCCTTCCCTTGGACATCGGTGTCGTGGAGAGGGGAGACTTGTTGCTTGGGCAACTGCCAGTCTTCCATACAACCTTGCCCAGGCCTATGCCCTGGGGAGGACTTTCCAGGCGCAGATCCATGGTCTTGCAAGACTAACGGATGCCATCAATGATGGTAAAGATTAAACATTTGATTTTGGATGCTGCATTATCATTACTGCATGTGTCTAAGGCAACTACAGATGGACTGATGTATAGATATAGAGATAGAATGAGCAGAAACCTATTGAGATAAATTTTCTGATGGCCAATTATTCCCTCTGTTAGAGGTGTATGGGTATAATCTAAGTAAAAGTCCCTTTACTGCATCATTTAGCAGGGAGGAAAATAAATAAGAAGGTCATTCAGAACATTGACCGATTGGCTTTCCACTCAGTATTCTTTCCTTTCAAGGGAATTCTAACAAACCAATTGCTGCTGCTGGCGACCCAGCGTGGGTTGTTGTCCCCGTATGATGCACCCTCCAATCACTCCACTAACGATAAGACCATAAGACCATAAGATATAGGGGCAGAAGTAGGCCATTTGGCCTACCGAGTCTGCTCCGCCATTCAATCATGTGCTGATCCAATTCTTCCAGTCATCCCCACTCCCCTGCCTTCACCCCATACCCTTTGATGCCCTGGCTAATCAAGAACCTATCTGTCTCTGCCTTAAATACACCCAATGACTCGGCCTCCACAGACGCTCGTGGCAACAAGTTCCACAGATTTACCACCCTCTGACTAAAGTAATTTCTCCTCATCTCAGTTCTAAAAGGACGTCCTTCAATCTTGAAGCAATGCAAGTTAAGCAATCTAATGCGTAACTAAGTGGTCAACAAAAGATATGACGCCCCGCGGTCCCCAGCAGCAAAATACCCAGAACAGAGCATAAATATGTAACTTACTCCCTTCGCTTTTACCCCACTTTTGCTCACGTGACAAACTACCATAATAAATATACAACACTGAATACAATGCAGATAGAAAACAGGTACATGACTCTGACATTCCAGATCCCTGATTATTATGCTAAAACAATTACAACTACGTACACTAAAACACAGGAGACATGAAATCTTAACATTCACATAAGTGTCCTCATTCTGGTAAGTGGTCTGTCCTGGATTGTGATCTTCTCTCGACAAGCCAGATTGTTCCTCCCGACTGCATTCAGGAAAATCTGTGTTGCCTTGCTGTTGCCTAAACTCATTCAAGTTCAAAACTGAAATCCTGTTAATTGTCAGCTCCGACCGAGCGTAGTCTCCTGTTTGCAGAATTACTTATTACTGAGCTGCCGAGTCGCTTCATTACCTTGTTGAAGAAAATTAATTCATGTCCTACTCAAACCTTTTGATTCTCTCCAAAAGTTAATCACACATCAATGACTTCAGTTGGGCACTTTCAGAATGTTATTTAGGGGTTCGAAACTTCTTCCAATTAAGAAGACAATAATGAAATAATTTCTATACCAGATGTTCTCAAGTGGGAGTAAGGGCTGCTAATCTCTGGTTCAATTCAGCTAATTGAATTCCACTAATTATTTACTGCTTGATTTTATATTTGTCTGTAAATGATCCAACTTTTGATGTCAGCAACATTGCTTAACCAGATGTTTTATAATTTAGTTTAACAGTTCTTTTCGGGTAAAGGGCAAAGTTATATTGGACATATTTTTGAAGTTGCTTTGTTCTGTATTATTTGACAATAATATCAACAAAAGCCTGTTGTGAATATCCATTATAACACATTCTTCATGGCATATCAAATGTGAGAACTGATTTGAATAACTTATAACTCACTGAACCCCTGGGGCAACTAACCTGCTTTTTTAAAAAAAAATCTTGTCCTTGTTAATGTTCATACTTCATATCTTAGGGGGCAATGAGATGTTCCATATTTTAATTTATTTTCTCATAAGACATAGGTGCCATTGGCAAGGTCGACATTTATTGTGTCCCGCTAATCAGCCCTAAGTGATGTGATGTCTTGGGCTGTTTCACAGGACAATTAAACACACTGCAGCAAGTGCAAAGTCCCTTACAGACCAGACCTACTGGGGAGAGCAGGTTTCAACAAAGTAGTCGTAAACTACTTATTTTTTCCAGCAATGCAGCAATTTCACAGTTTCTCTTGTTGATAGTAATTTTTTTCTAAAAAGAAAGACTTCAGAATATTTTTGAACTAAATTCCCTGCCTATTTTGAAATCCTAATTCCTGGATTCAGTTCTAATCTACTTCGCTGTCATGCCGTTTTTCCCCTTTAATTAGTTCCCTGCTGACCCATCAGTAAGGACTGGTGTGTGCTCTTCTACCTTCTCCTTCCTGAATTCCACAGTCTGTCCGTTGGTCTTTCTGATGCTGAGAGAGAAATTGTTGCTGTGATACCCTTCAACAAGCCAGTCTATCTCACTCCAGCAAGTCTCCCCAGTGCTGTCTGGAATTCTACCAAAAACCGTGGTGTCACTGGCAGATTCATAGATGACTTATGAGCCGTGCTTAGCCACACGGTCACGAGTGTGCAGAGGGTAGAGCAGGGGAGCCAATGTTTGTTGTCAGCGAGGAGGAGAAGGAAGAGGATGATGAAATTACGTTTGCAGCTTGTTTTATTTTTCCATTATGTAGTTCACAAGGAAGAGATCAGAGGATAAATGAAAATCATAACCAGGTGGGACTGGAATGCAGAAAACAAGTGTCTGATTTATAGTAAATAAGGCTGGAGATGCAGGTTACCACATTAGACCATGATGAAGTAACAATAACAGATTTGCCTCTTGGAAGAAGTTGAGGGTCAATGGTGTATTCCTGGCTATAAGATATATAGCAAAGCCACTTAGGACTTCATTGTTGCCAATGGCAATGTGCCTCAAGTGGCCTCTAACTAACAAGTCCAGCTCCGGGCCTTTGGAGGAACCGTTTCTACTGACAGGAGAAGGGGCAAAGGAGGGTTACTGGCACCTTTGTACAGATGGGGCTGGTCAGCTGAGTCTGGCAACTCATCTAGGGGGAGAAAAACTATGATCTGTAACCTCTGCTGCCTTGCGGCCACATCCACTCCTAGGGAAGGCTTCAGGAGTGGACCTTGAGGGAAAAGTCCAGAGCTGGAGTCCCTAAGGCAGTCCTACATTGAGTTGAACGCCTACTGGCAACTCCTGCAATGCTGCTGGTTCCAAACTATATTGGTCTCTGCTATTCTTTTGAGTTCATCAGATGGGTGGAGAGGGGGGGGGGGGTTTGGTCCATGGGCAACAGCTTGCTCGCCATTTTATACTGACCAGGCTTGCAAATCTGCATGCCTGCAAGGACGCAATGTGCATGGTCGGGGGCCCCGAGCGACAGAGGCCCAGAACATACTTAATGCCAGTCCACCAGTTTGCTGTCAGACAACTGTGTCACCTGATCCCTGGAAACCAACTATCAACAAATCACAGTTTCGACTATGGGCGATGGGCCAACATTTGCAACCCATTTGGGCCACCTGACACATGCATCATTTCTGATAACAATGCGCCCGGCAGTTGCTCCATTTAGCACACGCCGCATTAATCAAAGTGAATAACTGAATTGAAAGGAGACACAGAATTTCATTACTGATCATAAGTCAGGGTCATTATCTTTTTTGTGTGGGGGGGATATGGTTGATGGTGATTGAGAAAATCAAGTTAAAATCATGTGAGTTGGAATGCTTTATAAGAAAGGACAGATGAACCAAATTCACCAGCAATTTCCAAAAGAAATAAAGACTTGAAAATGGGGGAGAAATTGCAGAACTAGGAGGATGAAACAAGTTAGGATGAATTGGATAGCTCTTTGAGAAAAGCAAATAGTGCTGATGAGCTGCAGTGTCACTTTATATAATAAAGAACATCCTATGGCCAATATATCATGCTTACGGTGCTCCAGGGAGATAAAAATGGATATTTGTTTTTATAAATTGTGAAGGTAGCTAGGAGAAAAATGCAACGCCATGGCTGTTATTTTATCAGCACGACAGCAGTGTTCTCAATAGCGTAATATCTCATGCCCAATCTGCATTGGAATTCAATCCACTGCTAACTCGGCCAGGGACACTGGCAGCTGCCCGAATGAAGCTCAACCTCACTTTAATAATGTGATAAAAGTTTATATAACACTTGGATGACAGATTTGCCAAGGCCAGTCAAACTTGCAAGCTCAGAATCACTCTTACAGGTCAACAGTGACCTAGGCGCGTGCAAACACGAGGAAATCTGCAGATGCTGGAAATTCAAGCAACACACACACAAAATGCTGGTGGAATGCAGCAGGCCAGGCAGCATCTATAGGGAGAAGCACAGTCGACGTTTCGGACCGCGACCCTTTTAATGCGCCATGCGCTGCATGGAGCAACTGCCGGGTGCATTATTACCAGAGATGATGCATGTGTCGGGTGGCCCAAGTGGGTTGCAAATGTTGAGCCATCGCCCTTAGTCAAAACTATGATTTGTAGATCGTTGGTTTCAAGGGATCAGCTGATACAGTTGTCCGACAGCAAGGCAGTCCGGAGGCCTCCAAAGAAACTTCCTCCTAGCACTGGTGTATGCCAGGGAAAGAGGCAGATTGTTACCCTAAGCTCACTTCTCCTCGTCATCCCATTCTTCTTGTCTTCTTCTTTGGTCCTTAGCTCACAGTGGAGCATAGGCCTTTGATGACCTCCTGTCTCCGTTGTCCAAAGTCAATTGTATGGTTGGAGTTCATCAATATTTCTGCAATCCATTGTGTCCACTGTACAGAGATTCACTAAAGCCCCATTGACTGACCTTGCCCATTTCTACCTCTCACGAAAGGATCGCAGGATTGGACTTTGACAGGTCATTCTATTCATCTCCTTCCTTCTTTTCTTCCATTAGTTGGGATGAGGGACACAAGCCAGGGCCAACAACACCGCAAACCCAACCTGGAAAGTAGTGTTCCCCTTTAGAAGTCGGAATCACGGCCAGAAGCTCGCCATTATTCTTAACCTTGGTTTGCTTTATTTGGTCAACAACTGAACTCTGCTGGCAGTTAAGTGCCAGTTATACAGCTTAGTTCTCAATTGTTTCTGAAGTGTCAGTAAACGTGAGGAGTTTCCACTTACAATGCGCGCTATCAACCATGGTATTATTTGCAGAAAATAGAATGGGCGAGTTGTTTGTTATGTCTCCCCATTTGCCGGGAAAATGGAAACACCTTTTTCTCTCTTACTAGGGGAGAGAGAATCTGTGGTATGTCGAATGCCGGGTAAAACGCAAAGACTTTGGGGTAACCGCAAGTCTGGGTCTTTGCTGTTGCTTTGCTCACGCTTGATGCTTGGTGACGGTGCCAATGCTTTTTTTCTGCTGGTGGGGGGAGTGGGGTGGTTGTTCGGTGCTGCTTCCATATAGTTGGGGGGGGAGCTGGGGTGGACTTTGGTGTTCTTATATTTATCTGTAATTCAGTCTTTGGGGCATATCTCTGTTTTTGGGTATGTTTGGGAAGAAAAAGCCTTTGAGGATGTATATTGTATACATTTCTCTGACATTAATTTGTACCTTTGAACCTTTGAAGTACTGTTCTTATAGATTTGAATATTTCTCTGACAACCATTTCACCCTAGGATATGATATAATAAAATAGAGAATTGAAACCCACCTTAAATCATAACTATCTTTATAATTTAGTTATTATTGTTTTTATTTACTTTATTATGAATCCTAATAAGATGAAGATGGCAATCAAAGACTTGTCTGATTTTAATTTTTTGTTAACTTATTTTTCCATAGAATGTAAGACTAGAGGATAATCACTAGGGTGTGTAAAATAGTGGTTAGAGTACAGCTATAATTCTGATCAACATGTTATTGTAACATTGCCGTCGTTTCTGGATGGTACATTGGACACTTAAAGCACATTTCCCAAGGATGAAGACTTTTTGTTATGCTGTAATATTCTCAGGGAGTCTTGCTGGAATCCAATAGGCTAAGGGGAATGTCACGATGTGCACTGGCAATGTTGGAACCCAAGAACGGAGAAATGGCAGACTCTGATGCAGAGACGGCAGCCGGTGCTTATTCATAAGAATTCCAGCAGTACATCAGTGGCTTGGCTGAGTGACACCACGAGACATAACATTCTCCAAACTAAGGCCCTGCTATTAGTACTAATCAGATGTCTGTTTAAATAATACAAGTAATGTGGAAAAATTAACTTAACAGGTTTAAACAGAAAGCACCAGGAGCTGCATTACAAAGAGTGAGATGCTTGAGAAAAAACACAAGAAACCCTAAATGATTAATGACTCTCATTAAACAACAACTTGTAGCGCTGTGCTACACGCAGCACTAAAATAACAACACGGAGTCGGTAAACTGCAATTAAAGATGATTTTATTCGAACTTCACAGCTCTGCTTTAAAGCCTCCCTCATCCCGCCCTCCCCGGGCGCGGGTGCTGTAAGGGACACGTACTCACAATCCCCCGCAGGCTTTTCCCTTTGTTGTGGACCTGGCCTTTGTGCCTGCACGCTGGCTATTTGTGAGCCGGTTCGAGTGCGCTAGGAAGTGGGTCGCCACATAACCCCCCCCCAACAGAACCGGCGATACACCCCCCCAATGTCCACAGGCTGGGCCGGACCATGTTTGGGAGGTCGGCCTCTGTGCCGCGGTGCCGGAAACTCGACCGGTTGCGCCAGGTCCACATGGGCCGGTTTGAGTCGGTCCACCGTGAAAACTCCTCTCTCCCCCCAACGTCCAGCATGAACATGGACTCGTTGTTCTGGAGCACCGTAAACGGCCCCTCGTATGGCCGTTGCAGCGGTGGCCGATGCCCGCCCCTTCATACAAACACAAACTTACAGTTCTGCAGGTCTTTGGGTACGCATGTTGGGTTCTGTCCATGCTGCGAAGTGGGTATGGGGGCCAGGTCACCGAGCCTCTCGCATAGTCTGCCCAGGACTGCTGCGGGATCTTCCTCTTGCCCCCTTGGGGCTGGTATGAACCCCCCGGGGATGACCAGGGGTGCGCCGTACACCAACTCGGCCGACGAGGCGTGCAGATCGTCTTTGGGCGCCGTGCGGATGCCGAGTAGGACCCAGGGAAGCTCGTCCGCCCAGTTAGCTCCTCGCAGGCGGGCCATTAGAGCCGACTTCAGGTGACAGTGGAAACGCTCCACTAGCCCGTTCGACTGTGGGTGGTAGGCAGTGGTGTGGTGCAGCTCAGTGCCCAAAAGGCTGGCCATAGCTGACCACAGGCTGGAGGTGAACTGGGCACCTCTGTCGGAGGTAATGTGGGCCGGGACACCAAAGCGAGAAATCCAGGTGGTGATCAGGGCTCGGGCGCAAGATTCGGATGTGGTGTCGGTGAGTGGGACCGCCTCTGGCCATCTTGTTAACCGGTCCACAATAGTCAGGAGGTGCCGTGCTCCGCGCGACACTGGCAGGGGGCCCACGATATCCACATGAATGAGGTCGAAACGCCAGTGGGTGGGGTGGAACTGCTGCGGCAGAGCTTTGGTGTGCCGCTGCACCTTGGCCGTCTGGCAGTGCATGCACGTTCTGGCCCATTCACTGACTTGCTTGCCGGATGGAGGGGTGCGCCAAGTTATGAATGGAGTCGAAAATGCGTCTCCGCCAAGGTGCCGGGACGACAGGACGGGGCTGGCCGGTGGCGATGTCACAGAGTAGGGTCCTCTCACTTGGGCCTACGGGGAGGTCTGGAGCTGCAAACCGGAGACTGCGGTTCTGTAACTCGGGATCTCCTCGTCTGCCTGCTGCGCCTCTGCCAGCGCCTCAAAGTCTACCCCTTGGGAAAGGGCATAAATGTTAGGGCGTGAGAGCGCGTCCACCATGACATTGTCCTTACCCGAGACATGCTGGACATCCGTCGTGTATTCAGAGATGTAGGACAGGTGGCGTTGCTGGCGGGACGACCAGGGATCGGACACCTTCGTGAACGTAAAGGTAAGCAGTTTGTGGTCCGTGAACACAGTGAAGGGCCTACCTTCTAAGAAGTACCTGAAATGCTGGATTGCCAGGTATAGCGCCAACAGTTCCCGGTCGAAAGCACTGTACTTGAGCTCGGGTGGCCGCAGGTGTTTGCTGAAAAACGCCAGGGGTTGCCAGCGACCTGCGATGAGCTGCTCCAGTACCCCACCGACTGCCGTGTTAGATGCGTCCACAGTGAGGGCGGTAGGGACGTCCATTCTGGGGTGCACTAGCATCGCGGCGTTCGCCAAGGCTTCCTTCATTTGAACGAAAGCGGCGGCGGACTCCTTGTCCCAGGTAATGTCCTTGCCTGGATCCAACATCAGGGCGAACAGGGGGCGCATGATCCGGGCAGCTGAAGGGAGGAAGCAGTGGTAGAAATTGACCATACCTACGAATTCCTGAAGGCTTTTGATCGTGGTGGGTCGGGGGAAATGGCGGACCGCATCTACCTTAGCGGGCAGAAGGGTTGCCCCGTCTTTAGTAATCCTGTGGCCCAGGAAGTCAATGGTGTCGAGCCTGAACTGGCATTTGGCCGGGTTGATTGTTAGACCGTATTCACTCAGTCGGGCATAGAGTTGACAGAGGTGGGACAGATGCTCCTGATGACTGCTGCTGGCTATGAGGATGTTGTCCAAATAGATGAACGCGAAGTCCAGGTCGCGTCCCACCTCATCCATTAACCGCTGGAACGTCTGTGTGGCATTCTTCAGGCCGAACGGCATGCGGAGGAACTCGAAAAGGCCGAATGGGGTGATGAGAGCCGTTTTGGGGATGTTGTCCGGATGCATCAGGATTTGATGGTATCCTCGGACGAGGTTTACCTTGGAGAAGATCCGTGCACCGTGCAGGTTTGCTGCAAAGTCCTGAATGTGCGGCACAGGGTAGCGGTCTGGTGTGGTAGCCTCATTCAGCCTGCAGTAGTCGCTGCACGGTCTCCAGCCCCCTGTCGCTTTGGGCACCATGTGCAGGGGGGAGGCCCATGGGCTGTCGGACCGCTGGATGATCCCCAATTCCTCCATCCTCTTGAACTCCTCCTTCACCAGTCGGAGCTTGTCCGGGGGAAGCTGCTGAACACGGGCATGGAGGGGTGGTCCCTGGGTTGGGATGTGGTGCTGTACGCCGTGTCGGGGCATGGCCGCTGTGAACTGCGGTGCCAGAACCGATGGGAAATCCGCCAGGACCCTGGTGAAGTCGTTGTCGCACAGCGTGATGGAGTCAAGGTATGGGGCTGGCAACTGGGCTGCACCCAGGGAGAACGTCTGAAAGGTCTCGGCGTGGACCAGTCTCTTCCTGGGCAGGTCGACCAGTAGGCTGTGAGCCCGCAAAAAATCTGCACCTAGAAGCGGTTGGGCTATGGCGGCCAGTGTGAAGTCTCACGTGAACTGGCTGGAGCCGAACTGTAGCTGCACCTGACGGGTACCATAGATCTTTACTGTGCTGCCATTCACGGCCCTCGGGGGGGACCCGGTGCCCTGTTGTGGGTATCGTAACTCGTCGGAGGTAAGACGCTGATCTTGGCACCGATGTTGACCAAAAAACAGCGTCCCGACCGCTTGTCCCACACATACAGGAGGCTATCCCGATGGCCAGCCGCCATAGTCATCAGAGGTGGCTGGCCCTGGCGTTTCCTGGGAACTGGCAGGGCGGGCGACAATGGCGGGCTTCTGCGCCCCACCGCTGGTGGTAGAAACACCATTGTTCGTTGGGCTCCCCACCCCTGCCTCTGGGGTTAGTGGGCTCTGTGGCCGGGCCTGGTCTGGTTTGCTGCTGGGAGCGTGGCCTGGTGATCTGTGCAACGGACGCCCCACTCACCTTCTTGGTGTTCCACAGCAAGTCCGCCCGGGCTGCCACCTTCCGGGGGTCGCTGAGATCCGCGTCGGACAGCAGCAGGCGTATGTCCGCGGGCAGCTGCTCCAGGAATGCCTGCTCAAACATGAGGCTCAAACATGTGTGTCCGTCGGCGAGAGACAACATCTCATTCATTAAAGCCGATGGAGGTCTGTCTCCCAAACCATCCAGGTGTAGTAAATGGGCAGCTCGCTCGCACCGTGAGAGTCCAAAAGTCCTGAGGAGCAGGGCTTTGAATCCCGTGTACTTGCCGTCCACCGGGGGAGACTGTATGAACTCCTCAACCTGGGCCACTGTGTCCTGGTGGAGGGAGCTCACCATGTAGTAGTAATGTGTGTCCTCTGAGGTTATCTGCCGAACGTGGAATTGGGCTTCTGCTTGCTGGAACCATAGGTGAGGTCGCAGCGTCCAGAAGCTTGGCAGTTTCAACGAAACCGCATGAACAGATGTGGCCTCGGTCACCTCCGGCCCAAATATTGTTTGGACCGCTGGGGTCACTAATTGTAGCGGTGTGCTACACGCAGCGCTAAAATAACGACACGAAGTCAGTAAACTGCAATTAAAGATGATTTTATTCGAACTTCACAGCCTTACTTTAAAGCCTCCCTGATCCCGCCCTCCCCGGGCGCGGATGCTGTAAGGGACACGTACTCACAAACCCCCGCAGGCTTTTTCCCTTTGTTGCGGACTGGCCTTTGTGCTGGCATGCTGGCTATTTGTGAGCCGGTTCGAGTGCGCTAGCAAGCGGGTTGCCACAAACTAATCAATTCTGGTGCTCTAAAAACCTTGGCGTGCAATGCTCTCTGGCACCTCTCACAGGTTGGAAGAACTCATTACAGGGTGCGTCAGGTATAAGAGGGCCAGATGTGTTGAATAAGAATCACCTGTTTTGCCAATAGAGAGGTCACAGATTTAAGATCACTGGTTGAAGGATAAGGGGGTATCGATTGAAAAAAATCTTCATCTAGAGTGTAACACATTAATTTTTGATTTGGAGGTACTTACCATTTTTTGCTGATACCCTAAACAGTTTGGATAGGCTTTGATATGGGTCTGGCCATTTAATAAACAAGAAGAGAGATAATGTATGCAATATAATAAATTATCATATTTTGCTTGGTACTTTTAATACAACCAAAATAATTTTTTAAAATCCTTATTGCAATAAAAGATAGCTAATCTATGTCATTAAAAAGGTAGCTAATGAAATCCACTTAATAAATTTTCATTGTTTATTGGTATCTGGTAAAATGTCTTTTGAAGGAGCCTTTCAGAGGCAAATTGAGTGATAAAGTATCTTTTACTTCAGGCAACATAGTCCATTATCTAGAGAAAAATATCTGATCCTTTGGCCCTTAAATTTGTTGGAAGGTATGATAATATATTCCACGTTCCAATATACTAAAATGTTCGTCGGATTGTTCCCCAGACCCAGCACTGCCCATTTTCTTTAGTTTTGCTTTCATAATAGAGTGTGGTGGTCCTAGGGAGCAAGGTGCCTTCTTACATGTTCCGTACACACTGTATAATGCCTTTTAGAATAGCTTAATCTAACTAAATTCGCAGTGGGGTTAAGCAGAGTTAAGTGCTTATCGTGTCAAATCACGGACCTGGTTTGATGGCTCTGACTGAAAACTGCTGCCTTTGAAGGTCCTTCGAGGGCTTCACTGGTGATTTTCTTGCAGCAACATACTTGCTGCTGCTGTCACTTTGTGGCAAAGCTGACAGAGATAAATTGCTATTTGCCTTAGCTGAGGTGATGTAGTCATTCTTGCTTGAACAATTGTACCATCTAATGGGTTCCAGCAGATTGGATTGCTTCTCTCTCTTGGAAAATAACCTGATGGCTATGATAAGACTGTGCTCCATGTACTTTTACAGAAAGGGCACTCTGTTGTCCCTATTCCCTCGAATCTCAGCACGGCATACAGCAGACTTTGCCTTGACTGAATCTGGCTTTGAAGTCACCCAGGAGAATTTGTTTGACTCCCTCTGTGTTGTGCACCAGGGTTAAATGTGGAATAGAATACATCCCCACCTTCTAAGACTGGGGCATTGGCATCAATGACCGTGGCGTGCTGGTTCAGTGCTGGAGTAAGCCAATGGGTCTTTCCACACTTTGAAGTTGCTATTCATGTAGAGCGAGACATAGTTCCTTGAAGTTGTTATAGTCGGGAGTGGTAATGGGGATAAGCTCCCACTACCTATTAAATGCTCCCAATGGTGTGTGTGTGTGTCAAATAGCCTCTGACAACCAAGTCCAGCTCCTGGCCTTCACATGTGGCTTACCTACTAACCCCAGCAGAACCATTTCTACTGACAGGAGAAGGGGCAAAGGCGGGTTATTGGTACCCTAAAACCACCAGCTTCAGGCAGATGGGGCCTGTCAGCTGGAGTTGGCAGCTCATGTAGGAGAAGGAAAACTCTGATCTCAAACTTCCACTTCCTTGTGGCTGTACCCACTCACGGAATGCTACACAAGAAGGAGATCTTATAAAATTATGAAAGGGATAGATAAGGTAGAGGCAGGAAAGTTGTGTTTAGTGGTAGGTGAGACTAGAACAAGGGAGAATAGATAAGAACTGGGAGAATAGATTTAGGACAGAGATAAGGAGGAAGTGCTTTTCCCTGAGAGTGGTGAATCTGTGGAATTCTCTGCCCAATGAAGCATTGGAGGCTACCTCAGTAAATATATTTAAGACAAAGTTAGATAGATTTTTGCCTAGTAGGGGAATTAAGGGTTATGGGGAAAAGGCAGGTAGGTGGAGATGGCCAGATCAGCCATAATCTCATTGAATGGCAGAGCAGGCTCGATGGGCCAGATGGCCGACTCCTGCTCCTATTTCTTGTGTTCTAATCTTCTTATGTAACCTGATGATAAGTCCAGAGCTGGAGTCCCTAAAGCAATTCTACATTGAGTTCAACACTGACTGGCAACTCCCGCAATGCCACTGGTGCAGTTCCTTTGGATTTATCAGCCGCGTGGGCAACAGCTTGCTCTCCATATTGTACTGCCCTGGCTTGCATATCATATAGACAGCCGGGACAGAACATCCAGAGTCAACCCCATCTACTGGAGGGCCCCAGGACTCAAACATGGTCAATGCAAATAAAACAAATTACGTTAAAATACAAAAGGTAGCTAATGTGATGCTCTAGCTGAGGAAGTATGTAGGAAGAAGCAAAAATGGAGAAGGCAAAGGATTATTCAACAGTAGAGGTAAATCAATGCTTTCCACTTGCAATGAGGATATACAGAGAAAGAGAAGAGCATCTACTGGTATGCTGGGGGTTCAATGAAGTACAGGAGTTGTGCATTAATGAATGAGGTAAGGAAGGTTGAACTGGGGGAGAGGAAAATGAAAGATTGGAGCCAAACTTGAGAGTGAGGTTGCCTATTAGACATGTTTTCTTGGTTCCTGTTACGTGGGTGAGAATGGAGCTGGAAATATTTTGCTTGATATGAACTTTGTACTAACTGGATGGGTTTTCACGAAATTGTAGCTTTCTATAATCTCTCTGCTCAGTTTCCTTTACAACAGGGGTTCCCAATCTTTTTTTATGCTATGGATCCCTCCCATTAACCGAGGGGTCTGTGGACCCCAGGATGGGAATCCTGGCTTTATAAGATTGTTTATGATTGGCTACTTTGTCTGCCATAGGGTGTTTGGATAGGGCAAATTGAAGGAAGTTGTCCCCATTAGCAGGACCGGGAGACACAGATTTAAAATGTTTGTTCACATGTTCAAGGGGAAATTTAAAAAAAACTTTTTAAGTTGGGAACTGCCTTGATTAGGAATGCACTGCCTAAGGGAATGGTGGAAACCAACCAGCATTTCCAAAGGGATAACTAAATGGAACGAGTTCCAAGGTAGTGGAGAAAGTTGAGGGGAAGGGGACTATATGACAAATTGCTCTATTCATAATCTAGCATAAACTTGATGGGCTGAACGGTGTCCTGTGTCACTGACAATTCTTTGATTCTAAATGCATCAGACATACATGATCTGTAGATAAGCAGTAAAATAAAAAGGAAGCATATGGCTACCTTGGTTCTATTGGGTAAAATCAATGAATTATGTACCTGTGCACTATAGTATCCGGAAAATAGTCTACGATTCTTTTGTATGTTGTTCAGCCAGAGCAGTAATTCAATGTAAATTACATATATAGGCTGTCATGTCATAAAGTATTTTGCTGTTTTGTAGTAACTGCGATAGGTTGTGAAAGGCTGTAGAGAAGAAAACAGTGACTGGTCTGCCAGCTGTCCAACACCCCTCTGAAACATTGGTGCTCTTACAAATGGGGAAGTGAAGACGACAGTCGTATGATGCAACTTAACCAAATACCTCAACATCAGACCATGGGAAGCAGAAGTTGGGAATTTTCACTTTAGATTCAGAGGTTGCTACAACACTGGTGACTCGTCATTGGCAAAAATGACAGAGATACACTGACAAATAAATATTTATTGTATTGAAATTGAGTCTAATATAAATGTGATTGGGTTGTAGGGTGGAGATGCACCCCTGCCAAAGAAGGTGTCAGGTGCTCCTTCCCTCCGCTAGCCTGCAGGGCACCCTTGGGCATAGTGTAGAACCCACCACGGCCCCCCCAACAGGATCAGGGTCGGTGAAACCATGGGAGTAGGTGATGGATGGTCGTAGGAGCAGCTGGTGCATATCACAAGTCCTGGTTATGTGACCAATGGCGCCAGCCAGATGATCTTTAAGGCATATTGATAATGGCTGGGGTCACCCGTCTTGTAAAGACACTGCCCAGAAGAAGGCAATGGCAGACCACATCTGCAGAAAAATTTGCCAAGAATAGTCATGGTCATGGACCATGCTTGCCCACATCATAACGACACAGCACATAATGATGATGAATGTGAACTGTATACCAAGAGGGGCTTTGTTTTCTACTAGTTTGCAGGGATTCATATATTCTGTGCCAAGAGGACTTTGAGATCCTAAACAACAGGGCAAAATTCATTTGCGAGCAGTGGGGAGCTGACACAATGCTTGGCTTTAGAAAGTTATAGAAAGTAGTAAAGTTTCGCACTAAGGGGAAGAATTATTCAGTGCAATTTACTCTTCAATGAAGAGATGTCAGAGCTAGGTTTTTACAGTGGTAGGAATCTGGAACATGCTGCCTGGGTTGAGAGTAGAGGCTGATACCATAGGGACATTTCAGAGACTGGATGTAAGAAGAATGGAGGGTTATGGTGATGTAGGAGGGAACTATTTATTTAAAAAATGGGGGAAAGAAAACCGTGAAACTACAGGGTAGTTAGCCTGCCATTGGTGGTAGAATAAATGCTGGACTCTATTACTAAAAAATGATGACAGGGCAGTTCCAAACAAAAAAAGTTTGGAAACATCAAGTTAACCATTCCATGACTGTTTGAAGCTCCCTTGCTTCCTCCACATGGTCTACTTGATTATGTAACTTTGAATCATTAATAAAACGCACTTGAAATGCAATGGGTAAAACCATTGACTCAGATTTTGAACAGTTGGGGGATCCAGCACCAAGCCCTGAATCACCCCTCCAGAAACATGCTCCCAACAGAAAAACTGATCTAATTACTCATTCTCCTTGCATTCCATCCATTAACTATTCCCCAGTCCATGATAGTACAGTATATCAGCAACAGCACCATGCATTCTGATTTTGTTTTACGGTGTTGCACCGCTTTTTCCTGGTTCTTCATTGTCTATTTTAGATACAATCTCAAAAAACAGATTTAGCAAACATAACTGCCCTGGAGGGAAAACCCTGTTGAGAGCCAGCATAGATCTTAGGGGCAAAATCCTGATCCTCAAGTTTTGATAAGCTTTTGGCAACATTCTAAGATTATTTTTTAATCCAATAATTGACCTTAACCATTCTGGTTCAGTACTGCCATGTCACATTTCCAGCGTAGAGTTTATTTCTCAATGTAAATTTACTGAGAATTATTTTTTAGACTTCTCATATCGCTTATCTATTGTCTCACCTTTTGTACTAATTTCCCAATCGCCTAAGTCTTCTTCTCACCACTTACATTTCCACAATTAGCTTTGACTTTGTCATCTCTAAACTTCACTATTGTGATACTTCTTTGATCAGACTTCCGTCTTCCATGTTCCATAAACTTGAGCTCAGCTTCAACACTGCTGGCAAGTCCATAAGACCATAAGATATCAGAGAAGAATTCAGCTGATGAAGTCTGCTTTGCCATTCCATCATGGCGGATTTATTATTCCTTTCTACCCCATTCTCCTGCCTTCTCCTCGTGACATTTGACACCCTTAGTAATGACAAACCTGCAAACTTCTGCCTTAAATATACCTAAAGACCATAAGGCCACAAGACACAGGAGCAAAATTAGGCCATTTAGCCCATCTAGTCTTCTCCGCCTTATCACCAACATTGATATCTTCCTGATCACATCTCCCATAACCTCACCCATTCTCTCACTATAACACACAATAATTGTTATTTTCACTATTTGATCATTCTTGAAATTAATTATTCCACCAATCGTATTCATGTCTTCAGTTGCCAAAAGCCTTAAGATTTCAAACTCCCGTTATAAATATTTCCACTTCAGTTTCTCTAAAAAAACGACTTAAAACTTCTGCCTGTGAGCAAACATTTGGTGACCTGTTCTGTTACATTACGTAGCTTAGTATCAAATTTTATTTGGCAATGCTCCAGTGAAAAGCGTTTTCCAGTTTTAAAGATATACTAAATTTGGCAGGATATTTCAACCAGTATAACATAATGTCACCAAAGACTAACAAATTTCTACAAATATGCCGTGGAGAACCTTCTGACTGGTTGCATCACCATTTAGTATAGAGGAGCCAATAGGCAGGATCAGAAAACAATGGTAAGCCACCTCCATCATGGGCATTAACCTCCCCACCATCAAGAACTTCTTCAATAGGTCATGTCTGAACAGTAGACATCCATCATTAAGACTATAAGACCATAACCATTGACCCTAACCATCCTGGATATATCTCCTCTTCCTATTGCTACCATTAGGGAGGAGACGCAGGAGTCTGAAGACACACATCCAACATTTTACCAACAGCTTCTTCCCCCCCCCACCACCAGACTTTAGAATGGAGCATGGGTCCATAAACACTGCCTCCTTTTTTGCTCTCTCTTAGCATGACTATTGTTTTTATATTTCTTATTGTAACTTATTTATTTTTATGTATTACACTGTCCTGCTGCTGCAAAACATTAAATTTCATGACATGTGTCAATGATAATAAATCTAATTCTGAATCTGATACTGGAATAGAAGTTAATAGACAGACTTTCAAATTGATTTCAAAACATCAGTCCATAGTTGCACTGTTTTACATTATGTTTCATGAAGTTTACGCATTGCAAAGTGTGATGAAAAAGTTTTTGCACAATTATTACAAAGGAATCTCCTTTTTTTTACCATTGCACAAAATTCTGAAATATTCTACCTATCATTATTATGAGTCATACCATCAACACAAGAAGTATATTGGTTTGCGGAACATGGGAACTTAGGAGGGCAACTAAATGGTTCCCTGAAAGCGGTGTTGCAAGCAGACGGGATAGTGAAGAAAGCTTTTGGTATGTTGGTCCTCAACAGCCACAGCACTGAGTATCGAAGGTGGAATGTTATAATGTAGTTGTACAAGATGGTTGCGAGGCTGCATTTGGAATGTTGTGTTCCATTCACGTCTGGAAGGTGCCAAAAGTAGTACCTCTCCATTTCTGGGAATAGTCTGCATTGCTCTGGCAGAGGATTCATGTGGATTTTGCCAGACGATTCATTGGCACAAATTTCTTGGTAGTAGTGGATGCAGCTACAAAATGGCCTGCGGCGTCCCCAGCGGACTCCGCTACAGTCTCGTACACTGTTGATGTGTTGCAAAGCCTGATGTTCCAGGATCCTTAATCAATAACAATGGACCACAGTTTGTTGTGGAACAATTTCAACCATTCCTAAAAACGAATGGAATGAGATATATTAGATCTGCACCATACCACCCAGCTATAAATGGCTTGGCAGAAAAGTTTGCACAGAGTTTAATGAATGCTATGCAAACAATGTCAGGAGAACAAATGACACTGACACTGAATCAGAAGCTCACCAGTTTTCTCCTTGCATATCGCAATGCAGCACACTCCACAATCAACAACTCACCAGCTATGCTGCTCCTGGGTCGTCCCTTGTACTCACATTTGGATCTTCTCAAACCCAGTCTCAGAAGGAACCCGAGGGCTTCTCAAACAAGGACGTTTGATGTTTCACTCCTGCACAAGCAGCCCTGATGAGGGACTACAGAGGTGATCAAAAGTAGCTACTTAGAACTGGACCACTCTCCAACACGGTGGAGATTGCGTCTGATGTCATCTGGAGAAGACGCATCGGTCAGTTGAGGAGAGCAGAGTCAATTGTCAGAGAAGAAAGTTGGCCAGAGCTGTCGGAACCACTTCCTGAAGTCCCAGAGTCAACTCCTATAACCTGCACAGCAGAGGCCCCAGAAGCTGAGACGGTTTCACAGCTACAGTCTCATCTGATAAGCAAAGTGAGAGAGAGAATCTTAGGCACCCTTACTATATATATGTGCCTAAGACCTTTGTGCAGTGCTATATATGTATACACAAGATAACTAGAGAATGATATAAGAACCTAGTGCTTTCCCGGAGTATATTATGAAAACACTCTTCTCTGGCTCCAACCAGGTACAGGTATCAATTTTAACCGATGTTGTGATGACAGACTCTGCCATCTTCATCTCCATCTTCATCTAGCCATGTCTAGTCCGTCCCCATCCGTCCTTCCTGATTGGCTAGTCCGCATTCAATTAGGTTTCCGCTCTCCCCCTTCACCAGGTGGTCCCAGAAGCCATTGGCACGGCACAGTAGTTTTGAGTAGTTCAAGTTAATCCTATGGCCATTGCGAGTGCAATGTTCTGCTATGGCCAATTTCTCCAGGTAACCCAAATGGATACTACTCCTGTGCTCTGTGATGCAGGTTTCCACTGTGTATCCCATCTGGCCAATATACCCTGCTCCGTATTCCTGTAAACGCCAGGCGTCCTGAGTCCCAGGTCATCTTTGACCTGCATAAGCTGTGATTTGAGCTTCCCTATAGGTTTGTGGATGGTATTAATCCAGTATTTCTTCAGGATTCTGGTGATCCTTTGAGAAATCATGGAAACATAGGGAAGACAGGCGGTAGCGATGGGTTCGTCCTCATTGTTAGGTTTCCTGGTTATCCCCATGCCCCTCAGCAACCCCCAGTATAATTCTAATTTAATCACAGGACAATCTGCAATGACCAATTAACCTACCAAATATGGCATGTACTTGGACTGAGGGGTGAAACAGGAGCACCTGGAGGAAACCCGCGCGGTCACAGGGAGAACGTACAAACTCCTTACGGGCAGCAGCGGCAATTGAACCCAGGTCACTCGTACTGTAAAGTGTTGTGCTAACCGTTGCACTGCCCCCTTCTTCATCTTCCATCTCTGCACACATTGCAGCCTTCTGGACCTGGCACTGAATTTCTTCATATTTTCTTTCTGCCTGTATCGGAACTGGCCATTTCTGCCAATCAACCATTTTGCTCTGTTGCCGTCTGCACATCAATATTTATGACCTCCTAGAAATGCGCGCTTGAGAGCACCACTGCGTGGTGTGGAAACTGCACTGCGGAGGGCAGGAGGGCTCTACCATGGGTAGTTAGCTTGACCCAGCACGTCACTGGCACCAGCCTGCCCAACATCAAGGGCATATAAACAAGAAGGTGTTGGAAAAAGGCCAGCAATATCATTAAGCATCCCCCTCACCCACCCCACTTAGGGACTGGTTCTGTCAGTGAAGAGGTTACTCAGCATCCACACCAGCACCACTAGACTCAAAAACAGGTCGTACCCCCAAACTATCAGGCTGTCAATACATCCACAGATTGACCCACCCCACCACTCCCCACATTAGCCACTCCTCTCCACCGCCCCTCAGCATCCTTCGTACTCCCATGCACTATCACTTTCCACTTGCACTCCAGGCCTCATACTTACATTGACACAGCCACTGTGTTCACATGCACCCTGCTGCTATCTAGAATCGTTCCTTTCCAAGAATCACTTTGTAACTTTGCTGTTTCCTGTTAAAGTCACCTTATGTGCGTGAAACCCCACTGGTTTCCTTGGGCTGTGTAAGTCTAGGGAATACACACTCTGGTCCCACCACATCCATGAGGTGGAGATGGCTCTCCCACCCCAAGCCACAGTTTGTGTGGATGCTGCGTAATTTGCTACCTGTTACAAGTCAGTGCCAAGAAATAACCAACAACACACTGCATACGAGCTCAGGAATTATATTTATGAATGTTAACTAAAGGGTTAATAAAGAAAAGAGAAGAAAACCAAAAAGGGCCCATTATAATCAAACCGTCAAAAGTGCACCAGTTGGAACTCAACTTTTCCAAAAGTCATATTCGCCGATCCTCAATCGGTCTCTTCATCTCCCACTTAACAAAAGACCTAGCTCACATTCCAAGGAACTGTTACCTCTAACCATAACCCAGACGCTGCTTCTACAGAAAGACCATTACGTTAGCAGTGAAACCTTTCTCAGGGTGATACATGCAGATACTCCTGTACCAGGTATCATTTTATGTACATACAATCTATCTATGTAATAAGCTAATCTTATGTACAGTATATACAGCCATACTCAACAGTTATTTGTACAAAGCTTTATAGGATTCTATATATATTTACACTTATTGAATTTTTAATGCTCAGTGTTTTTTTATGCCGCATTGGATGGGGAGTAACAATCATTTTGATCTCCTTTACACTTGTGTACTGAAGAATGACAATAAGCAATCTTGAATCTGGAGTCTTGAGGTTGTTTCTTTCCACTAGTAGAGTCAGGCCTCCTGGGCAACACGTAACATGGGCAGTTTCTGATTCTGACTGTCTCCTTCACTCATTTGGTGTCTCTCTGTCAGAGATATTCCCTTTCTTTGCCACATCCTTAACTCGCCTTCTCCGCTACAGAAAACTATCCTGTTGTCTTTCTTTCCTCATTCTGATGAGTTGATGAGGTTCCCCGAATCTGATCCTCTTACCTGACCTGCTGTGTGCAGCATTTTAGGATTTTATTTCACTTTCCTAGCGTCTGCGGTTTTATCTTGATTTTCAGTCTAGTGATTTTGTATTATTGTGCACAGTTTTATTGGGGGTAAAATGAGTTTCTCTTAAAACTCTTTAACCTATTAGAGGTGTAGTCTTTAAATCTTGACTACAGTCTGCTTAAAATCATCATCACTTGCGGAAAGCACATCTCTACATGCCGTTGAATTTCTGTTTAATTTCTGACCCTTAGGGTCCTTACAGAAGTCAAGAATGGTGACCAGTCTTAATTCCAAGGTTTTGGTTTATTTTAGACTACAAACAAGCATACAAACACTAAGCAAACTAAGAAATGATGCTAAGTGGGGAATTAATGCTATGAGGTAAAAGACAAAAGGATAAAGGAAATGAAACGTGGCACTTCTGAAAATCCCCTGACTTATATAGATAGAGATAAGAGAAATTCCTTGGATAGGAAAGAATTAATTAATAGGATGCATAATTAGAACAATTACATCACATGGATAATGTGCTAATATTTAGCCAATGAGAAAGGTGAGAGATCGTTAGTTTAGCTACTATACAGCTTTCTGCCAGTGAGTGTGAAAAATACCTGAGTTTGTTAAAAAGTACAAATTTTATAAAAAAAAGTATTATTTTAAAAAAGGCAATGCCTAATTGCAGCCAAATGCCAATATTTATTTACAAAATACTGTCCACGTATGTCAGTGTTACCACCGCTCCAGTAAAAGGATGAGCAGGATAAACAGTTGTACACCAGATCGTGTACCTGAGAGAACAGAACTACTTGCTTTAAGTCAGGGAGTCCCAACCTGGGGTGCAGGGGTCCCTTCCTTAATGGTATCGATCTATGGCATAAAAAAGGATTGGAACACCTGGTTTAAGTAAAAGAAATTGTATTTATGAAAATGTACATTGATGGAGCTAATTTATTCTATTAAAACAGAAAATGCATAGGCACGCTTTTCCCATTAAGCCAAATGAAGTGTTAGTAATCCACTATGGGTTTACTTTTCTTGACCAACTGTAGGTTAACTCTATTTTGTTTTGTCTGATATAAGACTACATCGTCCCCATTTTAGGCTATTGAAACATATGTTCAAAACAAGAAGAATTTCAAAATATATTGCAACAGAAGTGTGTCTAAGCCAGCTTTGTTATTCATTCTTTGGAGAACTCCCTTGTGATCTGGGAGCTGTATCTGCTATTATTGCTTGGGCTAAAATGGTTGTCAGTGGTATTAAGATGAATTAAATTGCTGTTGATTAATTGTAAACATAAATACACAGGAAGTATAACAAAAAAGCTGAACACTTACTTTAAAAAAAATTAAGGTCAACAACCTCATTTAGATTGTCTGGATGACATAGGTGAAGAATTAGGCGATTTGGCCCATCAAGTCTGTTCTATCATTCCATCATGGCTGACTTATTATCCCTCTCAACCCCATTCTCCTGACTTCTCCCTGTAACTTTAATGTCCTTACTAATCAAGAACCCATCAACTTGAGCTTTAAATTTACCCAATGGCTTGGCTTCCACAATCATCTGTGGCAATGAATTCCACAGATTCACCACTCTCTGGCAAGAGAAATTCCTCCTCATCTCTGTTTTAAATGAATGTCCATGTATTTTGAGGCTGTGCTCTCTGATCTTAGATTGTCCCACCATTAGAATATTTCCCCTCCAGTTTCACTCTATCTAGGCCTTTCATTCTTCCCCCTCATTCTTCTAAACTCCATCAAGTACAGGCCCAGAGTCATCAAATGCTCCTCGTGCATTAATCCTTTCATTAATGCTGTTACTGAATTGTGAGTGTAAGTCTTCACACTCCTGTACCTCCTGCCCAAAGGTAATAACAAGAAGAGGGCATGTTCCAGATGATGAGGGTCCTTAATGATCAATGCCCCTGCATGAGACACTGCCTCTTAAAGCTCTCTCCGATGGTGGGGAAGGTTGTGCCCATGATGGAGCTGGCTGAGTCTACAACTTCTCTAATCTCTTGCAAGGCTGTGCTTTGGAACCTCCACATAATGTTGTTACCTGTCAAAATCCCCTCCATTAACTTGCAAGAGACTTTGGTGACATATGAAGTTTCCCCAAGCTCCTGATTCAGCGGAGCCTCTTCCTGCCTTCTTCACAATTGACCAAGGTCACACATTTAGATAAACTTCTAACTCAATGCTGACCGAGTTATATCAAAGCCTGAGTATGGCACAGAATTGAATGTGAGATAGAGTCAGTCAGATTGATTGAGCACATACTGGAAATCAGAAATAAAAACCGGAAATGCTGGAAACACTCAGTGGGTCAGGCACAACTGCGGAAAGAGAATCGTAGTTAACATTTCTGGTCAGAGCCCATTCTGTTTCAGCTCTGACATCAAATGTTAACTCTGTTTCCGTTTCCACAGATACTGCCTGACCTGATGAGCATATCCAACAGAATTTGTTTCTGAAACAAACTGTTTCCTTTACTTCTTCTTTTTTATTTTAAATGTGTTTCTGGTACTGTAGTACAATTGGACTCATTCAGATCTATATTTTATATTCTGTGTTCTTGCCCATTCTTTTTGTTACTGTTTGTACGATTTGTTTGTTTTTTTTTGCATGGGGGTTAGTGGTTGATCTTCTTGTTGCCATTTGTGCTATTTGTTTTTTGTACGTGGGGGGGTTGATGTTCTGGGTGCCATTTGCATGATTTGTTTGTTTTTTTTTGCTGGGGGATGTTTGGGGTTTTATGTTCTTGTAGCCATTTGTGCAATTTGGTTTTTTTTGTTCTGGGGGTTAGTGGTTTGTGTTTGTTTTTTGTGCATGGGGGGGTTGACACTCTTGATGCCACTTGCACAATTCATTTTTTTGCATGTTGGGGGGGGGATGCTGATATTTTTTTTTTGAATAGCAGCTTTGTTTTGTGGCTGTCTGGAGAAGACAAATCTCAGAGTTGTATACTGCATGCATATTTTGATAATATCTTTACCCTGAACCTTGATTGAGTAGGTCGGTGCACCACATCGTCATCCTTTTCTTGTGAAGCAATGGTCACGGTTGTTCAATGAGTCAATGGTTTAGGAAATCGAAGCTGTGCCCACATCATTGGAGAGGTTCATGTGAAAATGCATATATTGACTGATTTGTGTGTGTGTGTGTGTCCTTCTAGAATTATCTCTCTCTATTGTTTCATGCTTTTGAGGTTTACGATAATGTATCATGTGACGTCTTGGTTTCTTGCAACCATGCTCCATTGCAAGGGCATTCTTGCTCTTGACAACACAATATGATTCACATCAGAAGTGACGAACTGAACTTCCAGAAGCGTTCACAATCGTGGCCCATTCCAGAAATAGCCAACTTTCATTTACACAGGAAAAAAAAAGTTAGTCAGCTAAATTCCCATGTCCTGGTTTACTGACGTCAGTAAGTGAATACTTACTTGAATACTTGAGCCAATTACAATTTCTTTTTAGATGTTCAAAAAAGGAATGGGTCATTTTTGAAAGGAATATTGCTATTCCCCTATCAAGAGAAAACCTGCAGATGCTGGAAATCCTGCCCCGAAACATAAACTGCAATTTTCTCCATAGATGCTGCCTGGCCTGCTGAGTTCCTTCAACATTGTGTATGTATGTTGCTATTTCCCTTTTACAAGGTATAAAACAGCTCAGTAAAAGTTTTTTTTTGACAAATAAGAGGACACACAGAACACAATGCCGTTTAAAGAAAACAGGAATCCTACCATTGTTAATATATTTCAATCCAGTTTCACTCATTCATCTTGTTAACTGTGATCTGAATATCACAGATTTGACAAGTACTATTGAATGTATTCATGTGAAAATGAAATGTTAAGTGTAATGTAAATGTTAAGAAGGGAGTGGTGAGGGGGAAATAACATTTTTCAATGATGATAAGGGCAATAGTTCATTCTTTTCTGTTTGAATGAGAAATGTGTTACCATGTTCCAAGATTTGATATGCCAAATGCTTATTAATGTATCGGCATGCAAGCTCTTGTTTTAAATGCTCGGTCAGACTTAAGGGGACTGATTTGATGAATCGCGAAGACTTTACAAAAAAGAATCTATTGCAAATTGAAGTGATCAATGAACACCTGTCCGCTTTTAAGTAATACATTTGGCATTCTGTTCTAATGGAAGTTTGTACTGATACTTTCCTGGCTGTGGTTTGAAAGGCTTGCTGAGGCAGACTGACTACTATAAGTAACTGCTTTGCATTGAGAAGGCTTTGCTTTGGGGCTCAGTGCTTTAAATGTGCAGTTCCTTTTTGCAGCTGATCAAAAGGCAAACAAAGCACAAAAGCAAAGTATTACCGTCCTTCAGAAGAGTAAGTATTATTCTGGTTTGTAATGTAAGTCACTTAAGTTCTTCAACGTGAGTTCCTTCTGTAGAAACATTCCATTTAATAGGTAGCATGATGGTGGAACACCGTTACAACACCAGCAATCGGGTTCAATTCATCTGCTGTCTTTTCAGAGTTTGTACGTTCTCCCCGTGACCACGTGGATTTCTTCTGACTGCTCTGGCTTCCTCCCACATTCCAAAAATGTATGGGGTAGAAGGTTAACTGTTCACGTATAATTGTGGGCTCTTGTTAGGCTGGAAGGACCTATATTCCTAAATCAAGTAAAGTGCAGAGTTTCAAATTTGAGTAGGCATCTACGAAAATAACCGGCTGGTGGCATCAGTGCTGGACTTCAGGGCGAGAGCTCCCAAGTTCGAATCTGGCCGGCTCCCTTGCACGCTCTCCATCTGTACCTGGGTTGAGTGTTGAGCTGGCAACTCAACCTCATAAAAAAAACCTGGAGAGGGATGGGCTCCGCCGGGTTTCAGATGCCCAAGACACACCGTATGATGAGCAAAAAGATCGGTGCAAAAAGCTTGTCATGACGGCACCCCCACACACACACACACACACACACACACACACACACACACACACACACACACACACACACACACACACACACACACACACACACACACACACACACACACACACACACACACACACACACCTCCCCCGCCTCTATTAAAAGTAGGATGCAGCCTAAATTTGTTAACTTTGCAGCAGCAGTACAATGTAAAACATAATAATAGAGAAAAACTGTGAATTGCAGCATTAATATGTATATTAAATAGTTAAATTAATTAAGTGGCGCAAAGGAAAAGAAAGTTGTGAGGTGGTGTTCATGGGTTCAGTGTCCTTTCAGATGATAGAAGGGAAGAATCACTGAGTGTTAGGAACAGCTTCTTCCCCTCGACCATCCGATTTCAGGGGGAGAGGAGTTACCTCTTGTCGAACTAGGTTCCCCAATCCCTCTGAGATGCCAACCATTTCTACCTTTAACGTGCAGCCCTGGTCACGTGGCACGCGAATGGAGAGCTGAAGTTGCACAAGGAAGATCATTGATCAGGTGGATGAACTTCTCTATTGAGTATTTCAAATGGTGACAAATGGAAAACAGTGACCCAGAATTTCTAAAGCGTGGTGTGAGGGATGGTCAATGGATTCTAAACCCAGTGAAGCTCAATGTAGAGACCTAGTTGCATCAGAAATGAAGAACTCAAAGTAAATGTGATTTATTCAAGAGATTTCTCAGAAAAAAATAATCAAATTCCAAAACAATCGACCTATCAAGTCATGATCAAACTGAAGATGGAGTGCAATATCTCAAACTTCCCACCAAACCTATCAAATATTAACTTGGAGGGCAGCATCCATCATCAGAGACCCTCACCACCCAGGCCATGCTCTTTTCTCGCTGCTGCCATCAGGTAGAAGAATCAAGAGCTTCAGGATTCGCACCACCAGGTTCAAAAACAGTTACTACCCCACAACCATCAGGCTCTTGAACCAAAGGGGGTAGCTACACTCACTTGCCCATCCCTGCAACGTTCCCACAGCCAATGATCTCACTTCGAGGACTCTTTATCTCATTATCTCAAGTTCTCGTTACTTATTGCTATTTATTTATATTTGCGTTTGCAGAGTTTGTTGTCTTCTGCACTCTAGTTGATCTCTCATTGATCCTGTTATAGTTACAATGCTGTAGATTTGCTAAGAATGCCTGTAAGAAAATGAATCTCAAAGGAATCTCAGGGTTGTATATGGTGACACACTGCATATGAACTTTGAACTGTTCTACACTCCCAACAGTGAAGTTTGCTTGTAATAGAATAGTGGAATAAAGAACTGGTGATGCAATATATTCTCGGTTCCTGCTTACATTATTCATGATTGAGTGGATCTTTTGTTTGATTTGCAGAATGGAGGCTTAAAAAGTATTTTAAGGCTAACATCTATGAGGATAAAAGTAAATTGCATTCTTTGCAAGCTGAGAAACTCACCCCAGTAAATTATTGACTGTTTAATTTTATTGGGCTGTTAATTCCTTTAGTGGTTCTATAATTGCTTAAAAGGATTTAATTCCTTTCTGCTCTATTAAGTAGAATTCAATGCATCACCACTTACTATAAACTATGAGCGACTTGATGAAACATTTAATTCTGAATCAGGCATTATTCAACAGATTCGGGTCTTATCTGGATTCCAGGCAAATCAAGTGAGTAAGTAAGACACTCACTTATTTTCCACGCTCCATCTATACTAATCCAAAATAGGCAATGACTGTATTTCAGTGATATAGATAGGTTTGCAATGACAAAGGTCAGCATCATTATTATCTGCCTGTTGATCATGGTCTTCCTATCCCTGACTATGTTGGCAATATTTTCTACGTAAGTGGTTTGTCATTGCCTTCTTCAGGGCAGTGTCTTTACAAGACGGGTGACCCCAGCCATGACCCATACTCTTCAGAGATTGTCTGCTGGCGTCAGTGGTTGCATAACCAGGACTTGCAAAATGCACCAGCTGCTCAAATGACCGTCCACTGCCTTCTCCCATGGCTTCATGAGACTCTGATTGGGTGGGTTAAGCAGATGTTACACCCTGCCCAAGGGTGACCCCCAGGCTAGTGGAGGGAAGGGTTGCCTTACACCTCCTTTGGTAAGGCATATCTCTAGCCTGCCTCCCTGGACAAAGGAAAAGCTAGAAAAACAGTTAATTATTTGACTGAATAATTCCCATTTCAGACAAAGTATTCTGGCTTTGCGTTGTTAGATACCTGATGGCAGACAGTTTTCTATACTAAGTATGGCTTTCTATCTACCAAAGTTAATAGAGAGCTTCCACTATTTCCCACATGTCTGTCCTTACTCCTCTCATTCTAACCATATCAAGGGAAGGGTTCCTCTTGTCTCCACCAGTCTCCTCATTCAATGGATCATCCTCTGTAATTTCCATCACCTCTAACAGGATTCCACCACCAGGCACAGTAAAGCCCACTCTTTACCGTTCAGCATTCTGAAGGGTCTATGCCTTCAGTGACTCCCAGTCCGTTCTTCCATCACAATCAACCACTCCTCTTCTCATGGATGATACAACATCTATCCTTTTACCTCCTCCCTTTCCGTCTTACAGTGATCCAAAACAATCCTTTCCGATGAAGCCCTTTTCACAACCACATTGGCACACTTGGTTTCTTGATGAGGCTTCCTTTATGTCAGGAAGACCAGTTGTAGATTCAACAACCTCCTCTCTGCAGAACACCTCCGTTCAGTCTGCAGAGGTCACCTTCAGCTTCCAATCATCAGTCGTTTTAATTCTCCATCCCACATTCACTCTGACCTCTGTTGTTGACCTCCTGTGCTATTCCAACAAAGTCCAGTGAGTAAGGAACAGCGCTTCGTCTTCTGATATTACAACATTTGGGACTTAATAGTAAGTTTATGGTTTCTGGTAAATGCATTTTTTTCACAGGTTAGGCAATAACTTTGTTTTGATGCTGTGATGTTTCAATTTGCCTCAAAATCATTTTGTTCCAAATCTGTGCTTTATGCAATTACTAGCTTGACAACTCTGGTCCTATCGCAGACTTCATAAGACCATGATAAGACATAGGAGCAGTAATTAGGCCATTTGGCCTATCGAGTCTGCTCTGCCATTCACTCATGGCTGAACCTTTTCCCCCTCCTCAGGCCTGTAACCTCCTCAACTCCATAATTCTTCTCCCTGCAACCCTTGTTGCCTTGGCTACTCAGGACCTATCAATCTCCACCTTAAATACACCCAAATACTTGGCCACCACAGCTGCCTGTGGTAACAAGTTCCACAGATTCACCATCCTCTGGCTAAAGAAATTTCTCCGTACCTCTGTTTTAAATGGACACACCTCTTCCTATGCCCTCTTGTCTTAGACTCCCCCACCATGGGAAACATCCTTTCCATATTCTTTCAACATTCGAAAGGGTTCAATGAGATCACCCCTCACCCTTTTCATTTCCAGCGAGTACAGGCCCAGAGCATCAAATTCTCCTCATATGACAACCCTTTTATTCCCGCAATCATCCCTGTGAACCTCCTCTGGACCCTCTTCAATGCCAGCACATTTTTCTTAGAAAAGGAGCACAAAACTGTTCACTATACTCAAGGTGAGACCTCACGAGTGCCTGATAAAGCCTCAGCATCACATCCTTGCTCTTGTATTCTAGACCTCTTGAAATGAATGCTAACATTGCATTAGCCTTCCTCATCACCAACTCAACCTGCAAGTTAACTTTTAGGGTGCTCTGCACAAAGACTCCCAAGTCCCTCTACATCTCAGATCTTTGGACTTTCTGCCCATTAGAAAATAGTCTGCACATTTATTTCTTCTACCAAAGTGCATGAGCATACATTTTCCAACATTGTATTTCATTTTTCACTTTCCTGCCCATTCTCCTAATCTGCCTAAATCTTTCTGCAGCCTTCCTGTTTTCTCAATACTACCTGCCCCCCCCCCCCAATCTTCGGATCATCAGTAAACTTGGTAACAAAGCCTCCAATGCCATCATCTAAGTCATTAATAAACAGCATAAAAGAAGTGGTCCCAAAACTGGCCCCTGTGTACCACCACTAGTCACTGGCAGCCAACAGAAAAGGATTCTTTTGTTCCTACTCTTTGCCTCCTTCCAATCAGCCAATGCTCTAAACCACGCTAGTAACTTTCCTGGAATACCATGGGCTCTTAGCTTGGTAAGCAGCCTCATGTGTGGCACCTTGTCAAAGGCCTCTTGAAAATCCAAATATACAACATCCACTGCATCCCCTTTATCTATCCTACTTGTAATCTCCTCGAAGAATTCCAACAGGTTTGTCAGGCAAGATTTTCTCTTAAAGAAACCTTGCTGACTTTGTCCAATCTTGTCCTTTGTCACAAAGAACTCCATAACCTCATCCTGAACAATTGAGTCCAATATTTCCCCAACCACTGAAGTCAGGCTAACTGGTCTATAATTCCCTTTCTGCTGCCTTCCTCCTTTCTTAAAGAGTGGAGTGACATTCGCAATTTTCCACTCCTCTGAAACCAAGCCAGAGTCCAATGATTCTTGAAAGATCATTTCTAATGCCTCCACAATCTCTACCGCTACCTCTTTCAGAACCCTAGGGTGCAGCTCATCTGGACTGGGTGACTTATGAACCCTTTCAGCTTTTTGAGCACCTTCCCCCTTGCAATAATAACTGCATTCACATCTCTTCCCTCTCACCCTTCAATACCTGGCACATTGCTAGTGTCTTCCATGGTGGAGACTGATGCAAAATACTCATTTAGCTAATCTACCATCTTCTTGTCCCCTGTTATTATTTCTCCAGCCTCATTTTCTAGTGGTGCTATATCCACTCTCATCCCTCTTTTATACACGTACTTGAAAAAGCTTCTTCTTTCCACCTTGATATTGTTTGCTAGCTAGTTTTCATAGTACTTATTTTCCATCCTAATGATTCTTTTAGTTGTTTTCTGTAGGTTTTTAAAAGCCAGCTATAATACATAAATAGAACACCTACATCTATAATGATTATACAATTGTTCGCTGGCGTATTCCCATTGTATCTGCAAGTGCAGCCCTAAACAAAATATCACGTGCAATTTAAATTATCCATCCTGTCTCCCTCATCATGATAACTGCTGTTGGCTTTTGACGTTATCGAAGCCTAAAGAGTAACAAGAACTCTGCAATTGGATACTTCACACCCCTTTTGCTTAAACACTGATCTTAATTGTAAAGGGGGTTTCTTCTTTTCTCTTTGTTACTGTGTATGTAATCAAAATGGCTTCTTTGTTTTGTTAAAAGTAGGAATGCTTCTTTGTTGCGAGAGAGTGCTGGAAGTTTGTTTGGGTTAAAACTTACTGATAACGAGAATTGTATTCCTTTGTAAACCAATTGGGATTAATGTTGTTCTTTCTTCTGAGCCTGTAAGCTATTGTTGGCGGGCTTTTGGGGAGATCGGCGCGAGGGGGTGAGAGAGAGAGGACGCGATGCTGTAAGCTGGGCGAGGAACGGACCCCAAGCAGGGGTCCGAGGCCAGGAGGTACTCCGAGGAGAGGAGATGAAGCTAGATGTGCTTGGTTGACCACTTCGGATGGTCCTAAGCTGCGAGTCGAGGAGTTCGGAGGGGATCGAATGGTGGCCAGAAGACTTCAGTAATTGAGCTCCAATGGTTGTGCACGAAGTGGTTTGGACTTTGATAAGTTTGGCACCTTTTCTTTATTTTTTTCTTCATATATACTGTATCGTTATTAATCACTTAGTTATAGTAACCTTTATAAATTATACTCATTTAATCGCATATGGTGTACTGTCTGTTTTTGGGTGAGGCAGGGACATCACACAGCATCCACATCAGCTGATTACCCAGTCTGGCGGGGCCGAAGGCTGCTCCCCCTAGACGGGACGAGCTGAGCGAGCCTGAGACGACCCAGGGGGTTACATAATCATTTCCGGTCGCTGGTATAAATATACTGCCAGGTTTCACTAGAAAAGGCAGCAGAAGTGGTGGATGCAGGTTCGATTTCAACATTTAAAAAAGTTTGGACAAGTACATCATGAGGCATATCAAAACCCTGCTGCCCCCCCTCACTGGAGCCCCTGCAGTTTGCGTACAGTTCCAACTGCTCAACAGATGACGCCATTGCCATCACCCTCCACCTGGCTCTAACCCACCTGGACAAAAAAGACACATACGTTCGGATGCTGTTCATAGACTTCAGTTCAGCATTCAACACAATAATCCCTCAGAAACTGACTGGAAAGTGAGCCTACTGGGCCTGAACACCTCCCTCTGCAACTGGATCCTAGACTTCCTGACTGGGAGATCTCAGTCAGTCCAGATCGGGAGCAGTATCTCCAACATCACACTGAGCACGGGGGCCCCCCAGGGCTGTGTGCTCAGGCCACTGCTGTTCACTCTGCTGACCCACGACTGTGCTGCAACACACAGCTCGAACCATATCATCAAGTTTGCCGATGACACGACCGTGGTGGGTCTCATCAGCAAGAACAACGAGTCAGCTTACAGAGAGGAGGTGCAGTGGCTAATGGACTGATGCAGAGCCAACAAACCTGTCTCTGAATGTGAACAAAACAAAAGAGATGGTTGTTGACTTCAGGAGGGCACAGAGCAACCACTCCCCGCTGAACATCGACGGCTCCTCGGTAAAGCTCGTTAAGAGCACCAAATTTTTTGGTGTTCACCTGGTGGAGAATCTCACCTGGTCCCTCAACACCAGCTCCACAGCAAAGAAAGCCCAGCAGCGTCTTTACTTTCTGCAAAGGCTGAGGAAAGTCCATCTCCCACCCCCCCCATCCTCATCACATTCTACAGGGGTTGTATTGAGAGCATCCTGAGCAGCTGCATCACTGCCTGGTTCGGAAATTGCACTCTGAGCTGAGAAGATCATCAGGGTCTCTCTTCCTGCCATCACGGACATTTACACCACACGCTGCATCCGCAAAGCAAACAGCATTATGAAGGACCCCATGCACCCCTCATACAAACTCTTCTCCCTCCTGCCGTCTGGGAAAAGGCTATGAAGCATTCAGGCTCTCACGACCAGACTATGTAACAGTTTCTTCCCCCTCCTCAATACCCAGAGTCTGGACTGACACCTTACTGCCCTATTGTCTTGTTTATTATTTATTGTAATGCCTGCACTATTTTGTGCACTTCATGCAGCCCTGGGAAGGTCTGTAGTCTGGTGTAGTTGTTGTCTGTTCTTTTTTCCCTGTGTTGTTTTTTTACGTAGTTCTGACTAGTTTTTGTACTGCGTCATGTAACACCATGGTCCTGAAAAATGTTGTCTCATTTTTACTATGTACTGTACCAGCAGTTATGGTCGAAATGACAATAAAAGTGACTTGACTTGTCTTGACTTGTCTTGATTGATGGGCGGGGTATGGAGGGCTGTGGTCCAGGTGCAGGTCAATGGACCTGATGAAATAATAGTCTGGCATAGACTAGATGGGCCAAAAGGCCTGGTTCTGTGCTGTAGCTTCTATGACTATAATATCACTTCAGGAAATTCAGAATCACATGCTGTGATATTCATTACACACATGGCTGAACCTCTATCTCAATACCATATTACTGCTCCCTTGATGCCCTTTATGCTCCACAGTTTCTTTGTCTTTCTTAAATATATTCACAACTTGGCCTCGACCAGAAATTCTGCGTTTAGATTCAGATTTATTTATCGCACGCACAGTGAAATGTGTCGTTTGCGTTAGCGACCAAGCATGTGCCGGGGTCAGCCCACAAGTGTTGCCATACATTCTGGTGTCAACGTCACGTGCCCACCATGCTTGGGAGAGCTACACAGAACGTACTAAGTCCGTAAAGAAACAACGGCAGAACAAGTCAAGCACCTCCCTCACAGCCACCTCCCCACCCCACCCATTGCACTTATGCAGTCCGCTAACCCCAGGTCAGGCTGTCTTCAACCTCCAGTTCCAGAAGACATTGGGCCTCCAGCTTCTCTAATGTACTCACAGGGATTCACAGGCTCTGGCCTTCGGGCTTTGACCTGCAGTTCCGATTGAGCTTTAGACCTCAACCCTCGGTATTGACCCATGACTCACTGATGGTGCAGCCCCAAACTCTAGGCCTTGGACTCCGGTACCTGGTGAGTCGCTATCGCTTGTGTCTTCTGCCCGCGCGAAACTCTGATCTTGGAACCTGGCAGCGACTCGCTGATCTCACAGGGGCCACCAGCCCTTGCCCTCACTGGTCTGCCGGCCTGATATCAACCAAATCACATCGCTGGCCTTCAAATGCGGAGTGAAGGCTTAGACTTTGGCCTGCCCTCTATCACTGTCCCCATCCCTAACCAGACCCAAAACTCTGTCCCTAAAACCATCCCTCGTTCACTGGTCAAGAACTTTCTCTTCATCTCATCCTTGATATCTTGCTCTGTAGTATGAGATTGTGACTGTTCATTCTAGACAATCCATTCAGGAAACAAACAGCTTGTCAATATTTTATACCTTTCAATAAAATTCCCTCTAACTCTCCTAAACTCCAGTATATACAGGCCTAGTTGACCCAACCTCTCCTTATACGACAATCATGCCATTTCAGAAAATGGTCAGGTGAACCTTCACTGCACTCATTCTCTGGTAAGTTTACACTTTCTTAGAGAAGCAGACAAAACTGTATGCAATATTCCAGGAGTGTTCTTGCAAAGTTTGTACAATTGTAAGAAGATGTTCTTGTTTCTCTTCTCAAAACCTCTTACAATGAATGCCAACGTACCATTTGGCATTCTGACTGCTTGCTTCATCTGCATGTTTGTAATCGGCAATTGGTGTACAAGGACACCAGAGTCCATTTTCCAGTCTATCACCATTTACCTTTCTCTTTTCCCTACCAATGTGGATGACTCAACATTTGTCCATGTTTTACTTTGCCTGTCATAAATGCCCCCACTCACTCAACCCGTCAAGGCTGTCTCAGAGCCTCTTTGCATCCACCTCACAACTCACAATCTCCCCCCGTTTTACACTGTCAACAACCTAGAAATTTGACATCTCGTTCCCTGTTGTATCCCACTAATCACTACATCCCACTCCATTTATTCCTCGTCTCTGTTTCCTATTTATCAATCAATTTTTGAACTATTCATTTATATTACCCTTAACCCCACATTGTTTAATTTTGTCCACGACATTATCTGAAAATATACCATATCCACTAGGTCTCCTTTACATAATATACTGGTTAAAACCACAAAAGATTCCAACATAAATCCATGCCCTCTACTCTCTCTGCACCAACCCCATCTTTACTATCAAACCACAAACAAGAGGTGGTGCACTGACCTCAACCTTGCTGAGGCCAGGTGGCAACTCTCCGACATCTCCTTGAACCTACCCTTGAGGAGGACCCCACTCCAGACCATCAGAAAACTGGCTCTGACACCATCACTGACCTCACCAACTCTGAAGAACTCCCATCCATTGCCACCAAACTCATCGTTCCCTTACCCCACACTGCTTGCTTTTACCTCATACCCCAAGATGGATAAACCTGACTGTCTAGGTAGGCCTATTGTCTCTGCCTGCTCCTGCACCAATGAACTTGTGTCCACGTACCTCGATTCCATTCTGTCCCCCTTGGTTCAGTCCCTTCTCACCTACATCCACAGCACTTCAGTCCTGAGGAAGGGTCTTGGCCTGCCTGACCTGCTGAGTTCCTTCAGCATTTTGCATGTGTTATTTCATAAATCCATATTGACTTGGTGTGATCTCGTCTAAATGTTGTGTTATCTCCTTTGTAACAAATTAACATTTTGTCCATAATTGATGTGAGGCTAACTGGTCCGTAGTTCCATATTTTCTCTCTCCTTACTTTTTCAAGTAGCTTGCCAACTCTAACCTGCAGGAATTGTTCTATAGAGTCATAGAGAAGTACAGCACAGAAATAGGCCTTTCAGCCCACTTAGTCCATGCCCAAAACCATTTAAACTGCCTGCTCCCATTGACCTGCATCAAGACCATAGCCCTCCATACCCCTACCATCCATGTACCTATTCAAACTTCACTTAAATGTTGACATTGAGCTCGAATGCACCACTTGTGCTGGCAGCTCATTCCACACTCTCAAGTCTCCCCGAGTGAAGAATTTTTTCCTCATGATCTCCTTAAACATTTCACCTTTCACCCTTAACCCATGACCTCTGGTTGTTGTCCCACCCAACCTCAGTGGAAAAGGTCTGCCTGCATCTAACCTACCTATATTCATAATTTTGTATACCTCTATCAAATCTCCTCTGAATCTTCTACATTCTAAGGAATAAAGTCCTAACCTATTCAATTTTTCCTTATAACTCAGGTCTTCCAGACCTGGCAACGTCCTTGAACCATGGAATTTTGGAATTTGACAACCCACGCATCCACTATTTCGATAGTTATTTCTTTCAGTAGTCCAGAATGCAAATTAGCAGGTCCTGGGGATTCACTGGTTTTCAATCTCATTAATTTCTCCAGTATTTTGTTTTAACTAATTACCTTTTCATTTGATGTCTTCTTTCCAGAAGTCCCTTGGCTCCCTACGATGTCTAGAAAGTTCTTTGTGAATAATTTGCTTAATAGTGCTGTCATTTCTTTATTCCCCATGATAAATTCTCCCACTTTTGACAGTGAGAGACTTACATTGTATTCTCTAATATACTGTACCTTACTTGATCGTAGATTTTACACTTCACTCCAATGCTCCTTGTATATTTAGGAGCAGTTTAGAATTTAGCCAGAAATACCAAAAGAAATGAGAATTCACAGAATTGGCAGTTCATTTCATTATCCTTGGATCTAAAACTGTTTTTGACATCTTTTGTAAACCATGCCTACTCCAGTAGAATATTTCCCTTGACTGTTAATTGCAGTAAAACCTTCATTTGAAACAAATTTACTTTCTTAATCCCATTCCCTATGATTGAAATAATTGTTGCTGTCAATCTTTGTGTTCTTTTCTAAAGCACTTCTCTGCTGCATTTTATTTATAGGAATTTTTTTTTGCTAAGCATATAATTTCATAAAGCATATAGACAAAATGTAACCTGTGTGTATTTAATATTTCAATAATATTTGAGTAATCTTGTATATATATCATTTGATTAAGCATCCCTATTCATTTAATAATTAATTACTGGTTATATGCAGTAATACATCAATTGCATTCGTCATCATGTGTGCGCGCCTCTCTTAATGTACAGACAAAGCCAGACCTACATTCCTGGACTCCCAGCATCTTCCTTCGAATTAGTGTAATGGTTTGAAGTTACAAAACATAACATAACCCTCATGTTGAAAGATTGCAATACATTTCATGATTCAGAAAGATCTCCTCTGCTTCAAATGCAGTATTAAATTCTTGAGGGTGTAAAATCTGACATACTAACCGTAACAATACAAACGTTTATTTTTGGTACTTCTGCATTCTCTGTAAATTTACAATTCCTTATTACATAACTCTTGCAAATTTCTTAATTATACCCTGCTCCTCCTTATCTGCTACCTCAGCTAGTACTCAGGACACACACCCAGAAACAGGCACTAATGGAAAAGGCATTGAAGGGGTCAGTGCAGCTTTATGCAAAAATAGACATTGTTAAATGTCCAAAGGCAAAAATGGCTGGAATCGCTCAGTGCAAAGTGGAAAGGTGTTTATTAGGTGTGTCAATAAACTTACAAATTTAGTGAAATTAGTGATAAAACTGCCAATATTCACAAAAAAATACTAGAAAACACAATACTAGCTCCATATGTTGTCCTGTGTGAACGCCTGGCAGCCCCGATCTCTCCCTGTTTATTAGGCACCAGGACTTGCCATCTTTAACTACCCACAAAGTTAACTTAAGAGTACACATGAATCAGAATACGATGCACCCCACAATGTAGCTACAATCACATTACAAAATAAACCGAGGTATCTACCCTACTAGGGTTAAATCGGGGGTTGCTGGGTGGTGTGGTGTGAAGGGCCGGAGGGGTCCAATCTGTGATGTATCTTAATAAATGAACAAACAAACAAACATATAAATAGATAAATAAATGCAGTGTACAAACATATTTACATATGCCCATTACTAAAGAAATGCAATATTCCACCGTGTATGGCGGGATGGTGACATAAAGCCAACCCAAGTGCATCTGCTCAGATTTGGACCCATTCCAAAAATATACTGGGGAAGACATTAAAGTGCACGCACTCAATGCAAGGACAGTGCATCTGCTCAGATTTGGACCCATTCCAAAAATATACTGGGGAAGACATTAAAGTGCACGCACTCAATGCAAGGACAGTGTATCAGCTCAGATTTGGACCTATTACAAAAATATAATGGGGAAGACATTGAAGAGCGCGCACTCAGCAGAATGACAAGGCAATGCTTGTGTGTGTAAATGTGTATGTATGAAGAGTGCATTTACTGAGTGCTCTCCAGCACAGACATGTTTCTTAGAGTAGTCCTATTCTCAGAAGCTGGCATAAATCCATCAGTGTATCTCCCGGTCACTCAGTGTACTGAGGCTAACTGTGAGGACTGGTTCTGGGCAGGCTCCTGTGTGATGGAAACTGCTGTTTCTCTTTCTCTACTAAATGCACGGCTCCCCTGAACCAGAGATTTCTCCATGGTAATAAGAACAGAACTGTCTTGTCCATACTGCTCCAACCGCCGCCATTGGGCTATAAAAGTGCAGGAGCAGTGTGTGGTTAAGTGCCTTGATCAAGGACACACACGCTGCCTCGGCTGAGGCTCGAACTAATGACCTTCAGATCGCCAGCCCGAAGCCTTAACCGCTTGGCCACAGTCAACCAAATGGAGATTTCCATGATGTCCAGCAAGAGAAGTTGGGTGGTCTGTCGACACATGGAGCAGCCACTGCCAGTCCCTGGTAATGGCCCACATTCACTGTGCCCCCTCTAGCCCCACACCTCAACACCGAGCAGACACGCCGCCAACTCTGACTCTCCCGAAAGCAGACCTCACAGTCGGCCTCTACTGGGAATCTTGGTTGTCATGGCGAATCTGACCAAAGGGCCCGTTTCTGAGCTGTATGATCTGAGACTCCAACTTTCAACACTGAGTTATCAGTGACTCATCTTCCCAAGATCATTGCACCGGGTTTCAGGCACAGCAACGTGCAACAACAGGGAGACCAAGAGCTCACATCAGGCTCATGGACATCAGCGCTCAGTCAGAGTAGATGCCCCTTTAGTGAGGGCCGTACCTGTCAGTGGGCAACCAGAGGTACTGCGACAGATCAGTGCAACGTGAGGTCACGCTGAGTGTGAGAGCTGCACTTTGGTCAAAATGGTGACGGACAGCACTGCTCAGAACAATCCCTGTTAAAGACTAAAGATTAACTTTATTTGTTGAATTCAGGCATTCACTTGTCAGGGAACACACGCAAAATGCTGGAGGAACTCAGCAGGCCAGGCAGCACCCATGGAAATGAATAAACAGTCGATGTTTCGGCTGAGACCCTTCATCAGGAGGTTTACTCTTTTCCAGAGATGCTCTTTTCAGAGGCTTTATTCAACTGAATCTGGGGAACATCATTATAACAAGAATTGGCTGCCTGTAAGGATTTCCACATACAAGGGAGAACTTCTTGTAGCCATCAAATTATTGGCAGTGCGTAGAAATATTCTCGCAGTAATTCAACCAAAAGCAAACTGCATAACCACTGAACACTCAAGAGTAGTACAAGTTAATTGATCTCATCTTTTCCCTGGCTGTCATTAAGGCAGCTGAATTTCAATGTGTTAGATAATACTGAAGAAGGTAAAAATACATTTCTTGCTGAAGATTAGAATATACACGGAAACAGAGGTCAACATCTGAAAAATTATTAGCACTGACAAGTGGAATTTGGATTACAGAACATCTTTATATAGAAATAAACTATGCATACAAACAGTAGGAAAAATTGAGTTAGAGCAGGCTGTACTCCTTCCTGAGCACGCTTTGTTAATCATTAAGTTCAAGCCTTATCAAAATCCTAAACTCACTGCTTTGGATGATCACATTTTTTGATTACTTTCAAATTCAAATTCAAAAAAGCCATTGATCTCAGTTTCAAAAGACTGAAAATCAAAAATTCCACAGATTCAAAAACCTCAAGGAAGACAATTTCTTCATTTCATCCGTAGTGGCCCCTTATTCAGAGTCTAGACTCTCTAGCCTTCTCATTCCCCTCAAGTCCTCTTAGGATCTCCCATTCCTCTAAACTGCAGGGCAGTTTGGCAAACTCAGCTCAATCTTTCCTCATGTGACAACCCTCCGGTTCCAGGCATCAGTGGTGAATCTGTATTGTGCTACAAATGTATTTTCCTTGGGATAAGGAGTCCAAAACATCAAACGCAATATTCCAGAATTGGTTTCACCGAAGTCTCATTGAATTGGAGCAAGATTACATTATTATTTGAAGTGTTTTAGAATAAAACCAATGTACTATTTGCTTTCTTGGTGGCTTGCTGTACAATGTCCAAGTTCCTCTGGTCACCATCATTCACTGGTTTCTTATCTTGTTTCCCTTATGAATGTGTGACGAGCCTTTGGACCCACCAAGTCTATGTGAGTTCACAGAGCAGTTTCTAACTTGTCATGTAACCAGCTCTCCCCACATTCCTGCCAGTTCTGCCACCACTACACTGAGGGCAATTTTACACTGGCCAAGCAACACAACAGTCTGCACATCTTTGGCACATAGGGGGAAAATGGACGGCCCAGAGGAAAGCAAACGATCGTGGGGAGAACAGGCTTACTCTGCTCTAGAGGGCAGGATCTCTGAAAGACCTTGAGTAGTGCTAATTTCAGTCTATCTACCAAACTTCACATTTCCCACATTGAAATCAAAAACAACTCTCCTTAAAGCATTTCTTCTTTGGGCAAGATTTTAGAAGTGGAATTATGCAATGCTTTAGTGTGCTGTAAGCTAACAGCAGTAAGCAACGTCTTCTGCCAAGTGTTCTGCCTGATTTTGGTGTCAAATGTGGTTCATTAGTGGTGAAACAAAACCTGAAGTTAAGAACCTTTAGAGACTGGCAGCTGAAGTGGTTTCCCAAAGATTCAAAAATGGAGATCACTTGAAATCTCTGCCATTCTGCAATGGGTTCCTGTAGCACTGCATAAATTCTCAGTGTGGCTATACAAGTAAAGCTGCAGTTTAGAAAATTAAAAAAAAAATCAATGATTCATAACTCTGGAAAATACTTCACTAGAATTCACAGCACACAGAAAAAGGTGCTCCTTTGGTCTGTTTTTTATTCATCATAATCCCCCTTGATGAAAGCTGGGAAGAGGCTGCTCAGTGTTTCTCCCGGCAGTTCCAAAGACTTTGTTTCAAAACAGTAGAACAAGAAAAAAGTAGGCTTAATCAAAAACTGGATGGCTTAAGACCATATCTTTCTCTCCATCAATTTTTCATTTGTTTGCTCTGTCATCCCAGGCCCCTCAGGTCACGATTAGACAATTCAAACCCAGTACAACTGAAATAGAATACAACATGGGCACCATAGTAGTGTTGCTGTTGGCGCAGCACGATTACAGCTCTGGGTGCTCGGAGTTCAAAGTTTCAAAGGACATTTATTATCCAAGTATGTGTACGACCCTGAGATTCGTCTTCCCGCAGGCAGCCACAAACAAAGAAGCAGAGTTTCATTTCCTGTGTCATCTGGAAGGAGCTTGTAGATCCCTCCCCGTGAGTGTGTGGGTTTCCTCCCGGTGCTCTGGTTTCCTCCCACAGTCCAAAGATGCACTGCTCAGCGGGTGAATTAGTCTTGATGAATTGTCCTGTGGGTTACTGGGCAGAGTGCAGCTCGTTGGATCTGAATGTTTATAACAAATAAACATTGTACACTGTGACCCCTTTGGGGTTGTCTAGATTAGATGATGATGCTCTTGTGGGATTGATTACATCATTCCCAAAAGATCTAGATTAAGACATATGGAATAAAATGCTTATCAAAAATTGATGTCTCCGATATTGCTAAGAAAACCATGATCCTGTTTATGCTTGATTCTGCTAAAGGAGATACAGTAGACTTGGAGAGACAGCCCATCATCCTGATAAATGACAGAGAAGACCCTCGAACAAGTGTCAGGTACCGAGGAGATCCAGACAGCGAGAACCACTCTCCTGTCACTCGTATCTTTGCAGTGAATCAGATGCAATTTTCTTGACAGAGTGCCAACTTTAATGCCTCGATCTTGAAAGGAGAAATTACTTTCTCTTCACCAGTAACTGTCAAAGAGATTGTACATGCTTGCTAAAATGTGTCAGATCAAGCCTGGCATTGATTATAATACAACGCCAACGGCATTAAGCAAAGCTGAAAAGTTGCACTGCAAACTTGGAAAATAATTTTTGCTATGTTTACGTTTTGTACATCTGTACAGTATCTACCATGAATTTAGATAATGGTTAACATCAAAGGAACGATAAAAAGACAAAGTCTGTCACTTCTCGTGTATCACATTGAATCGAAAGGGATTGTCTTAGTCAAACCTCAGAAGCAATGCCTTAAGAAAGTATCTCCCAATTACCCTTCCACATTATGTTTCATGCAGTACGGATTAAGGCACATATAAGGTACATATAATCTATAATCAAAGGGGAAGTGGTTTATTTGAAAAGCAGAACACATAAGCAGAGTCCTCACACTTGCATTACAAAGCAACTTCGTTGAGTCGATATTATTGTTGTATTGTTATTATCAAGAACACAACATGATTCTCTTCCCAAGTGGATTGCAGTCCATCCCTGCTTGCAGACTGGGAAATCCATGCATTTTAATAAAGATGGTATAGAGCGATCAATGTACCTTATTGCTTAGATGCTTAAGTACAAGGCAAAGAGATAACAGTCTTTACTACTTTATTTGGCACTAATTATAGAATTTTGAAAGTTGTTTCCTTTTTGCAGAATCTTCTCTATCAGTTTTTTTTTTCTGACGTGCCTTGCTGTAAAGAATACAGAAGGTGAGTGGGCGGTGGGGTGTGCTTAACAATGGCAAAGGAGACTCTTACAGAGGATGCTTAAGTGGAAACATTTTATTTGTGTAACAAAATTGCACTTTTGTCTGTAACAAAATGGAACCTGTATTGTATCAGAATGCTTTGCTAACAGTGTTCATGGAACATTATGCCAAGCTGCAGAAAGACAAGCAACTGCCTTACTGGAAGAATGCCAACTACACTAATTAAACAGACAAACAGAATGCACCCTGTCCTTGAACTGGTCCTTGTGTATAAAGGAGTGACTATGCTGTCAATCTTTTCGAAGCTATCACTGGCTCTTGTGCGGTGCCGGTCTTCCCTTGTTGCAAGTAAAATAAACGTATTTATGACTGATGCACTCTGAGTTAGTTGTGGCTTGTTATAAGATTAATTGAAAATGTGCTTGATGCATATTTTAATCATTTGTCATTAAGTGATTTAAAACAGGGGGTGCAGTCGAAGCAAAGGATACAACTTAGCTGGGGGAATTGTCTTTGCTGCCATCCAGTGACATGCCTTAAATAATTCCTATATCTGAATTATATTTAGATCTGAAATACGAGAGGCAATTGATAAGTTCGTGGCTTGAGGTAGAAGGAGTCAATTTTAGAAAACCTAGCACATTTATTTTTCAACATAGTCCCCTCCTACATTTACACATTTAGTCCAGCGGTCGTGGAGCATATGGATCTTGGACCTCCAGAAAGTGTCCACAGATGGGTGATTGATAAGTTTGTGGCCTATTGTAGACGGAGATGAGTTATACAGCTCTCATTACATGCACATGCAGGTCAACTCTTTGAGGGATTATGCAGAAAGTTTGAAGTTAATAACTCATCAGTTAATAACTCATCAGGGGTGATTGATAAATTCATGGCCTAAAGTAAAAGGAGAAACTTTCTGCATAATTCCTCAAAGAGTTGATCTTCCTGTGCATGCAATGAGAGCTGTATAACTCATCTCTTTCTACCTTAGGCCACAAACTTATCAATCACCCTTCTGTGGACACTTTCTGGAGGTCCAAGATCCGTATGCTCCACGACCGCTGGACTAAGTGTGTAAATGTAGGAGGGGACTATGTTGAAAAATAAATGTGCTAGGTTTTCTAAAATTGACTCCTTCTACCTTAGGCCACGAACTTATCAATAACCCCTCATTACAAGTCCCTGTGTGGGTTCTTCTACATGTGCTGTAGTGTTTTGTATTTTGTATACAACCAAATATTTTGTATTTCAGTGCCAGTTCAATGTTTTCCTTATCACTAGTGCCCATCACTTGGAAACTTCTTTGGAAAACCAACCCAATTCCATTATTTTACCAACCAGATTTAATGGATTTTAAGGGCCAAACTCATGGCTTAGTTAATAACCATATATAAATTGTTGTGATTCTGTTGGTGTCACAATTACTGTACCTTGGATTTACAAGGCTCCAGATGAAAGACTCAAACCCAGCAGTTAGGCACACTAACCCAGCTTTGTAATCTGATGGAGCGTTGCAGCTTTCAACGAGAACGATAAAGGAGGGAACATGAAATTGGACTGGAGGATGTGGATGAGGTCCTAAGTAAGTATTTTGCATTATTATTTACCAAAGGGAAGGACCTGGAAGATAGGAAGACCAGTATGGAATGCGCTAATTAGCTAAGACATTTCCAAACAAAGAAAATGGTTGGGTTCCTTAATGAACATCAAGGTGGGTAAGTCCCCAAGGTTTGATGAAATATACAGGTAACTGAGAGAGGCAGGAGATGAGATTGCTAGGAATTTGACTGATATTTTCATACCTTCTCCAGCCACAGACGAGACCCTGGAGGACTAGTGAGGAGCTACATTTTTTTATTATTCAAGAAGGGAAATAAGGTTAATACTGGAAACTGTAGACCAATGAGTCTAATATCAGTGGTAGAGAAGTTACTGGAGAGGATTCTTAGTGATAGAATTTTTGAGCATGTTGAAAACCATGGCCTAATTAGGTACAATCAGTATGGCTTTGTGCAAGGCAGGTCCTGTCTTACTAACTTGACTGAGTCTTTTGAAGAGGTGATTGACGCAGACAGAGCTGTGGATATTGTCTACATGAATTTTAGTAAGGTGTTTGACAACATCTATCACGGGAGGATCATCCAGAGGTTAATATGCATGGGATCCATTGTGAATATTGAATGGAGTAAGGACTAGAATATAAAAACAAGAATGTAATGCTTTTATAAAGCAATGGTGAGGCCTCAGTTGGGGTATTGTGAGCAGTTTTGGGCTCCTTATTTAAGAAAGGATGTGCTGGCCTTGGAGAGGGTTCAGATAAGGTTCTCCAGGAATGAAAGGGTTATCGTATGAGGAATATTTGATGGCTCTGGGCCTGTATTCACTGCAATTTAGCAGAATGATGAGGATCTCATTGAAACCTATCAAATGTTGATAGAACTAGATACAGTGGATGTGGAGAGGATGTTTCCTATAATGGGGAAGTCTAGGACCAGAGGGCACAGCCTCAGAATAGAGGGATGTCCATTCAGAACAAAGATGAGGAGGTATTCCTTTAGCCAGATGGTGCTGAATCTGAGGAATTTGTTGCCATAGGCAGCTGTGGAGGCAGGTCATTAATGTGCTTAAGGCAAATGTTGACAGGTTCTCAATTAGTCAGGGTATGAAAGGTTACAGGGAGAAGGCAGGAGAATTGGGTTGAGTGGGAGAATGAGTCGGCCAAGGTGAAATGGTGGAGCACACTCGATGGGCCAAATGGCCTAATTCTTTCCCTGGTTGTATACTATACACATTCTCTGATATTAAAAGGATCTATTGAACCATCACCTATGGTCTAATTGGCAACTTGGATTCCAAATTAGCTTGCTCATAGAAGATCAAGACTAATGGTCAGTGGGACTTAATCTGGATGGAAATCTGTGACAGGCAGTGTTATTTTTCAGCGATCCACACTAGAACTTTTGCTTTTAGTGATATACAGTGGATTCTGGTTAATTTGGACACAGTGGGACCAGAACATGCATGCCAATTAAGAAGCTGAACCAGTTAGCTAAGGTTTCATCGAAAAGTTATAAAAAACAAAACTGTTTAACTGAGTAATAAATTATGTACTTCAATGAATTACAGAACAAATTAGAACAGCGCCAATACTATTAAAGGGCTATTAAAATGTGTACTAGTTCATAATAATTATCAACGGAGAAGTCCGTCCAGTGTGCGCTGGCGTGTTCTTTTGATTGACTGTAAATGAACAAAATTAGTACAGACACCGAGATTAATCTTTTCAGCTAGTGCTAAATATTTCTGTGGCACCTCAGCAAAGGTTTGAAAAGTTTTAAGTTAAAATAAAAAAACAAAATAATCAAAAATCGCTGTTTTTTTGTACCGGCATCCATCAGCTCTGTTGGATAACTTACCTCAAGCACAAGTTGTCCAGTGGGGGCGTGCCTTCTTCTGACTGTCGGAAGTTGGTTCCACTGTGATTGGTTAGTTTAGAAGCTACAGCTGCTTTCCCCATTGGACAGATGCCTGGTGTCCAGTGTTGGAGTGAATTTTGGGTTTGGGTCATTTACATTTAGCAAATGGCTTTGGCTACCGGTCTTCTGTTCCTTGATAATGTATTGTGGATTCAGTTTGGGACAATGCACTCCAAAAAGCTGTAGATCCCAGTCCATAGACACTGCTGCAAAAGAAAGCATTGTATAGATTTTGTAAATATGGAATATTCCTTTGCGTTTAGCACATAAATATCGAGCTGCACTTTGGGCCAGCAGACCTTTCCACCAAAAGCATCTGCATATGATGCCTGCTGTACCTTGTATTGTTGAATAAAGAAGTTGCTTTGTATCTACTGGTAATTTTCTCCAGCGATTTCATTCATGTCACAACATTCAGTTTCAAATATCCTGGGTATATAAAATAGTACATGTAAGTGGCTTGCTTTCTTCTTCCTTTGCTTAAGGCAAGAATGCACATGATGATTGAGAAGGTATTCTCTACTTGCATCTCTAACTCAGCATGTTTGTTGAATACTCAGCTTTGTAGTGACTGTAACTTGGGGAACTTAAATGTTTGATTGAATGTTTACTGTGTGTAAATGATCATATACCTATTTGCAGAGAGTGCTTTCTGGGTCACTTGCCAGACCCACTAACCTGATTGAACATTACACAAGCAGCTGACACTAATTAAAAACTGTTCGCTTTTAAGTATTATCTAGTGTCTAATGGCCATACAAGGGCTCATGACTGACACTAATTAGAAACTGTTCAGCAGTAGTCTTCTGTCCCATTTTGGCAGTGTGGTATCCCAATTAAATGAAGGGAATCCCAGCTATTTCCTTAATTAACTTCTGTTCTTTAAGTGCCTTCCCAAATAAGCAGTTGCCCACATAGATAGCTGGTTGGGTCTCGGCCCGAAACCTCGACCGTACTTTTCTTTCCATAGATGCTGCCTGGCCTGCTGAGTTCCTCCAGCAATTTTGTGTGTGTTGCTTGGATTTCCAGCATCTGCAGATTTTCTCTTGTCTGAGATGGCTGGGTTAGCAAGCTTGCAAGTGATACAAAGATTGGTGATTCTGTGGATAGAATAGTAGACTGGCAAAGGATACAGGGGGAATATAGATCAGTTGCAAATACGGCTGGATAAGTAACAAATAGGATTTAACACTTTGAATTGATTTGAATTGAATGATCTTTACTGTCATTATACATAGGTACAATGAAACTCTGTTTGGCTTCCTCTCAGGCAATCAAACAAAGTGGTAGATAGTAATGGGAAAACGGTATTAAACAGATAAGTAGCAGAAAATGGGTTGGGAAATCAAATGTAAGGAGACAATAGGCAATTAATAGTAAGATCCTGACTGTGTTGATGTGCAGAAGAGTCCATAGCTGGCTGAAAGTGGCTACACAATTTCATAGGGTGTAAAGAAGGTCAATGGCATTCTTGCCTTTATTAGCTGAGGAAGTAAGTTCAAGAGTTGGGAAGTGATGCTGCAGCTTTATAAAACTCTGGTTGTGTCACAGTGTGTGCTGCCAACGTTGGAACTTGCATACGGAAGAAAGCCAGACTCTGACGTAAAGGCATGTCATAAGTAGTTCATAAGAATTCCGACAAAGCATCAGTGGCTCAGCCGAGACATAGCGTTCTCAAAACTAGGAGCCCGCAGTTAGCGCTAATCAGACGTCTGCTTAAATAATCCAAGTAACACAGAATCCCTGAGCCAATCAAGATAAACTTAACAAGTTTAAACGGAGAGCACCAGGAGACCACTACAAAGTGCTAGTCACTTGAGAAAGGTCACACGGAACCCTAAACGATTACTGACTCTTCTTAAACAACAATTACCAAAAAACCATGGAGCGCGACACTCTCCAGCTCCCTGTACAGGTCCGAAGAGCTTGTTACAAGTTCGGCTGCACCAAGAGGAGAACATAGAACATAGGAATCTACAGCACATTACAGGCCCTTCAGCCCACAATGTTGTGCTGACCATGTAATCTACTCTAGAAGCTCCCTGGAATTTCCCTACTGTATAGCCCTCTCTTTTTCTAAGCTCCAATTACCCATCTCAGAGTCTCTTAAAAGACCCTATTGTATTCGTCTCCACAACTACCACTGGCAGTACATTCCACGCACCCATCAATCTCTGTGAGAAAAGCCTTCTCCTGACATCCCCTCTGTACCTGCTTCCAATCACCTTAAAACTGTGCCCTCAGCCCTGGGAAAAAGCCTCTGGCTATCCACACAATCAATGCCCCTCATCATCTTATACCACCTCTATCAGGTCATCTCTCAGTATTGCATTCACTTCTGCTTGCCCCATTAAAAGAAGGATGTTCAGGCCTTGGAGAGGGCACTGAGGAGTTTTACAGACAGACAGACAGACATACTTTATTGATCCTGAGGGAAATTGGGTTTCATTACAGTCGCGCCAACCAAGAATAGTGTAGAAATATAGCAATATAATACCATAAATAATTAAATAATGTTAATCATACCAAGTGGAAATAAGTCCAGGACCAGCCTATTGGCTCAGGGTGTCTGACACTTCGAGGGAGGAGTTGTAAAGTTTGATGGCCACAGGCAGGAATGACTTCCTATGACGTTCAGTGTTACATCTTGGTGGAATGAGTCTCTGACTGAATGTACTCCTGTGCCTAACCCAGGCATGGGCAAACTACGGCCCGGGGGCCATATGCTGCCTGTTAAGCTTTTTAATCCGGCCCGCAGAACTTGATGAAATTATATTAATAAACCTTGTTAACGTTTTTTCCCCGCAATTCTGGCATTTTCCCAATAGATGACGCACTCTATATACATTGACCTTTGTTGAGGTGCAGCGTATTACTCCACATTTGCACTTTACTCTTTGTTCGGCTCGACCTATTTGTGTGAACAGGCGTTCAGCGTCATGAACATCAACAAAGCCAGCCACAGATCCAAGTTAACTGACCAACACCTCAGATCCATCCTGAGAATCGCCACAACAAAACTAAATCCAGACTTTGATGTGCTGGCTAAAAAGGGAGACCAACAACACAGTTCCCACTGAAATTAAAAATAAGTTTCTTCGTTGTGTTATGTAAAAAATGCATTTGAAAATATTTTTTTCAATAAGCCTTACATGTTACATGTCATTTCTGTTAAGTGATGGACATGAGTAATGCGCAGGTGCACGTACGTTCTCAAAATAAAAAATGCGCTCCAGATCAAATAACGCGCTCCGCATGACTGTTCTGTCCTTGTGCTGGTCGTTGTTGAGTTTTGGCACAGGGGACAATTGAATAAGAAGGAGCAGGACAAGTAGACCTGCATCTCCTACCGTTTTTGAAATAAAGACAGTCAGGAGGAGAGTGATGATGATAATATCTTGAAGGATAACAGAATTTTCAGTGCTTTAAAATAATAACTGTTACTATTAAAAAAAGCTGTATTTTATTCATTTAATTTTCAGTGTTTTAAAAGTCATTTCAATAAATAGCTAAATACCATGGGACTTCAAAGACAGATATTTTGTTGTAATGCATTTGTTCATTTTCAATTGAAATTAAAGCACATGTTTTCTACATATCCCATGATATTTTATTTTCTCTTATGAGGTGTATTACCAAAACACTCCGTCGATCTGCTCCTGGTCCGGCCCCCCTGTCAAATTTTAGAACCCTTTGTGGCCCACAAGTCAAAAAGTTTGCCCACCCCTGGCCTAACCAGTACATTATGGAGTGGATGGGAGTCATTGTCCAAGATGGCATGCAACTTGGACAGCATCCTCTTTTCAGACACCACCGTCAGAGAGTCCAGTTCCACCCCCACAACATCACTGGCCTTACGAATGAGTTTGTTGATTCTGTTGGTGTCTGCTGCCCTCAGCCTGCTGCCCCAGCACACAACAGCAAACATGATATCTGGCCACCACAGACACGTAGAACATCCTCAGCATCGTCCGGCAGATGTTAAAGGACCTCAGTCTCCTCAGAAAATAGAGACGGCTCTGACCCTTCTTGTAGACAGCCTCAGTGTTCTTTTACCAGCACGCTGCCTGGACTAGAGGGCATGTGAAATCCGAAGGTTGGTCGAGTTTCTATTCTGTGGAGTGGCAGAAGATGAGGAGAGATCTGCCAGAGGTTTATAAGACTATTAGAGACATAAATAGTCAATTCGTATCTTTCTTCTATTGAAGTGTCTAATACTAGGGGACATGCATTTGAAATGAAATGGGGTAAGTACAAATGAGTTGTGAGGGGCAAGTTTTTACATAAACAGTCAGGGGTGCCTGAAATGTGCTGGCTGGGGTGATGGTGGAAGAAGATGCTATAGGTGTTTAAGAGGATTTTAGACAGGCAGATGAATATGCAGAAGGCAGAAGGGGTTCATCTAATTGAGTATTTGATTAGTAACTTTATTAGGATGCACAATATTGTGGGACAAGGGCCTGTCCTGTCCTATGAATGTAACAGAAACTTTGGGATGTCCTGATAGATGAGCAAAAGACACCATTTAAGCACAAGTTTTATCTTTTCCTTTATCCATAAATGCAATTTACCTGGCATCTCGGTTCACTGAGATGAATAATGAGGAAGGTTTTCTAGGGCTACAACAAGGTATAGATTGGACGGACTGCTGAGCATATTGTTGAAATTTAATCCTGACAAATGCAAGGTGATGAATTTTGGGAAGTCATATCTGGGTAGCATATATACAGTAAATGGCAGGGTGCTAAGGTATGTTAATGAATAGAGGAACTTTGGGGTTCAACTCCATGGTTCCTTTAAGTGGTAGCACGAATAGTCAAAGTGGTGGAGAAGGCATATAGTATGTTAGGGGTGGAGAATATTAAAGTTAGAAAATATGTTGCAACTGCGCAAGACAGTAGTCAGACCACTCTTGTAGCATTTTCTGCAATTCTGGTTGCACACTGCAGGAAGGACATGGTTGCGCTGGTGAGAGTGCAAAGGAGATTCACTGGGATGTTGCTTGGATTGGAGAACTATAACTGTAACTATAGCTTTCCCCCCAGGAGTGCATGATCCAACAGAAGTATATAAACTTGAAAGAGGTATAGATAGGGTGACCATCATCATCATTATGTGACATGTTGTATGACGTGGGCGATCATGGTCTCCATCTGTCTTTAATCTGAGAAGTTCTAATAAGTTCTTCAAAACTTTTGCCTGTCCATCCCTTGATATAACTCATACTGTCGAATACAATTTTTTCTTCCATCAAATTTTCCCACGAGCTGTTTGAGCTTCTCTTTCCTCAGAATAGGTCTCAAAACTCCCAGCAGCCGTTTCCTGATCGATGATATCTCTTCCCTCTTATTCTGGCTTTTCACAACACTTCCTTATTCATTGCTCTGTCCTTCCATCATATTTTCTTAATTTTTCTCAGAAACCACATATCTGCCCCTTCGAGTCTTCCCTCGTTTTGCTTTAACATTGTCCAACATTCGCTTCCATGTGTTAGAGTGGAATGGACGTAGCAACTCAGCACTCTGGGCTTTGTACTCATAGATAGGGTAGATAGTCAGAAACCTTTCCCCCCACAATAGGGGTATCAAAAATGAAAGGGCTTTGGTTTACAGTGAGAGGGAAGACTTTTAAAGGGGATTTGAGGAGAAAGCATTTTTAACACAGAGAGTGGAGGCGATAGAGTCAGACACAATCAATACTTTTAAGAGATATTTAGTCAGGCACTTACATAGGCAAGACATAATGCTCACAAATCAGATTGGTACGGATGAGCGGGAAGGTTGTCACAGACTTGATGGGCCAAGTGGCCTGTTTCTGCACTGTACCACTCATTGACTCCATAATTCTCTAGAACAACACAGGATAGGGACAAGTTCTTCGGCCCATCTTATTTGCACTGAGCTAATCACTCATCCGATTGATCTTCCCTGAAGATGGGCCCATGGGTTGATTGCACTTTTTGTATGAATATTTATTTTAATTGAACTTAAATTTGCCCTTTCCCTGGCATTTTCAGCATTTAATTTACATTACCTACAAATCTGAGCAGTTAATGTTCAGATTTTGATCCAAATTCTCAATGCTCACTTGGAAATCAAGTTTCCAACATCAGTCCTTATTGACTTCCATTTAAACCTTCAATAAACAAAAAGTGCCTGCAGTTGTTTTAATTTGCTAAATTTCTTATCCAGAGTAATCTAAATAGCACAGTTCAGCCAATGTGCTTGCATTGTGACCCCACCAGCCAAAATAGGAAGAAACATACAAGTTAAAATGTAATGATATTTGTAATGCCTTCATCAGGGTCTTGGCCTGAAACATTGCCTCTTTATTCTTTCCATAGATGCTGCCTGACCTGCTGAGTTCCTTCAGCACTTTAGACCTTAAGGTATCAGAGCAGAATTGGGCCATTTGGCCCATCTAGTCTGCCCTGCCATTTCATCATGGCTGATCCATTTTCCATCTCAGCTCCAATCTCCTGCCCCTTTCCCTATATCCCTTCATGCTTTGACTAGCCAAGAATCTGTCGACCTCTGCCTTAAATATACCCAATGACTTGGCCTCCACAGCTGCCTGTGCCAAATGAATTCCACAGATTCACCACTCTCTGGCTAAAGAAATTCCTCCTCATCTCCATTCTAAAAGGAAACCCCTCTAAGCTGAGGCTGTGCCCTCTGGTCTTAGGCTTCCCCACCATAGGAGATAACTTTGTATGGTGTTGCTCTGGATCTTCAGCATTTGCAGAGCCTTTTCTGCATATGGTAAGTTATTTGAAGTTTTGGATGAGTTACAAATTGATAAACCATAACTTTGTTTTTGAAAGATTATAATCAGGTTGTGGTTACAAAGTGAGAAATATTGATATAGATAATGTGAAGCACTGGTTATCTCATTTGTGACCATCAAGATTGTTCAGTTTTTCTCTGCTAAAGTTCCCATGTTTTTATTTTATCTTTTCATACTTTGAATCATACTGCTACCGCAATTTTAAAAAAAATTGAAGGAAAGTTTCATATTCACTTAATATCACAAAATGGAACATTTCCTGGCTGGAAAAGTAGACAATCATAAAAATGTGATAATGGTTCACTGTGTCCTTGATGTAATAATGATGAAAGTAATTTTTATTTCACCTTCTGATATATATGATACTTGAGAGAGATTGCCTCGGAAGATTATGGCTTCTTCTTCTGCTGCTCTAAATGCCACTGGCATTCAGATCAGCAATGAAGATCCTCCATCTCTGGCATTCACCGCTTCCTTCATCGTGTCGGTAGCTTCCTCTCGGTTTACTGTCAGTCACGTAAGTCCTGGCTGGAGACTGAGCTGTACCATCACACACAGATGTAAAAGGGTTTCCATAACAATTTTGTTTGACCAGTCAGGGTTGTTAGCCCTGAGCTGAACCCCCTGGAGGACCGATGGACCACTCTTCTTCATGATGTGGCATTGACCTCCCACATCATGAAGACCCTGGAGAGACTTGTTCTAGAGCAGCTCCGGCCTATAGTTAGGCCACACTTAGACCCCCTCCAGTTTGCCTATCAGCCCCGACTAGGAGTGGAGGATGCCATCGTCTACCTGCTGAACTGTGTCTACACCCACCTGATGCACCATCAATAACTCTGAGACGTGGGTTAAGGTAGGCTTTTATTGGCTGGAAGAAAGCACAAGCAGCAAGTGACCATCACACGACATCCTGGAGACTGAGGAAGGGTCTGTGGCTCCAATCGCCTTTATACCGGAGTCTGTGGGAGGAGCCACAGGAGCAGTCAGCGGGAGGGGGGGGGGGCGTGTCCAGACAGGTATATGTAGTTCACCACACCACCTGGACAAGCCGGCGAGCACTGTGAGGGTCATGTTTTTTGACTTCTCCAGTGTGTTCAACACCATCCGCCCTGCTCTGCTGGGTGAGAAGCTGACAGTGATGCAGGTGGATGCTTCCCTGGTGTCATGGATTATTGATTACCTGGCTGGCAGACCACAGTACGTGCGCTTGCAACACTGTGTGTCAGACAGAGTGGTCAGCAGCACTGGGGCTCCACAGGGAACTGTCCTGTCTCCCTTTCTCTTCACCATCTACACCTCAGACTTCAACTACAACACAGAGTCTTGCCATCTTCAGAAGTTTTCTGATGACTCTGCCATAGTTGGATGCATCAGCAAGAGAGATGAGGCTGAGTACAGGGCTATGGTGGGAAACTTTGTCACATGGTGCGAGCAGAATCATCTGCAGCTTAATGTGAAAAAGACTAAGGAGCTGGTGGTGGACCTGAGGAGGGCTAAGGCACTGGTGACCCCTGTTTCCATCCAAGGGGTCAGTGTGGACATGGTGGAGAATTACAAATACCTGGGGATACGAATTGACAATAAACTGGACTGGTCAAAGAACACTGAGGCTGTCTACAAGAAGGGTCAGAGCCGTCTCTATTTCCTGAGGAGACTGAAGTCCTTTAACATCTGCCAATTGATGCTGAGGATGTTCTACGAGTCTGTGGTGGCCAGTGCTATCATGTTTGCTGTTGTGTGCTGGGGCAGCAGGCTGAGGGTAGCAGACACCAACAGAATCAACAATCTCATTCGTAAGGCCAGTGCTGTTGTGGGGGTGGAACTGGACTCTCTGACGGTGGTGTCTGAAAAGAGGGTGCTGTCCAAGTTGCATGCCATTTTAGACAATGACTCCCATCCACTCCATAATGTACTGGTTAGGCACAGGAGTACATTCAGCCAGAGACTCATTCCACCGAGATGTAACACTGAGCGTCATAGGAAGTCATTCCTGCCTGTGGACATCAAACTTTACAACTCCTCCCTCAGAGTGTCAGACACTCTGAGCCAATAGGCTGGTCCTGGACTTATTTCCACTTGTCATGATTAACTTATTATCATTTAATTACTTATGGTTTTATATTGCTATATTTCTACACTATTCTTGGTTGGTGTGGTTGTAACGAAACCCAATTTCCCTCGGGATCAATAAAGTATGTCTGACTGTCTGTCTTCGTCTGGCCTCTACCCTTTGCCCTGTTTGGGTTGGGTGACCCTACCAAGGGCCAAAGCATAAAGCCCTGACTCCAGCCAGCACAGCCTTCTGGGTTATTGAGGCATGCAAGCCTCCAAACCACGACAAGGTACGGCCATCTTGGAGATTGGAAGACTACCTTTCTCATTCTGGATTGTCTTTAACTTGTTAAACTGTAAGAGTTCAGCCATAAATGATATTTAGGTACTAAACCACTCATATACAAGAGAAAGTCTGTAGATGTTGGAAATCCAAGCAACATACACAAAATGCTGAAGGAACTCAGCAGGCTGGGCAGCACCTATGGAAGGAGTACAGATGAGGTTAATGTCCACTGTATCCTTTTCCATAGATGCTGCCTGGCCTGCTGAGCTCCTCCAGCATTTTATGTGTGTTGTTGAGGTAGTAAATTCAGCTTTGGCCATTTTAGATGGTCCAGACCCACAAAATTCCAAAGCCTTCGACAGTGGTGCTCTTCTTGACGTGTTGTCTCATCCCATCCTTTGTATGTGGAACAGTTACGTCTGAGCAATTGGTGCAGGAACAAGGCCAAATCATCCATCAGGAACAGATTTATCTCCTTTAAGTCCTTGCAGTTGTGAAACAGATATCTTTAGACATTGATCCTAATCCACAAAATTGATATTACAAAAAAAAGGTTTGGTTGTCCAGATGCAGTTTAATAAATGGTTGTTTCATAGACCATAACCAGGTCCACATTGGATAAACCTTTACCTAGCTCTTTGTATTCACAATGGCCCAGTGCCCTGTAAGTTTCATTCAGTGCCACCAATGTGAACAAACTAATTCGGAACAGTATTAATGTCACTGGATAATAATATCACATGGATTTCCACAGATGCATGATACATTCCATACAACCCTTTTCATCTTCTACTTTGTACAATCTGTCTATTGCTGTTGGGAAACAATATGGGTCACATGATGGTGTTTATTTACATCCCAACCATTCACCATTTAATGGGTATTACACCTACCTCAATATTCTCCATGTTGTATCTTTTATTTAAGTAACAATTAAATTGCTATAATTTTATTTCTCTTGAAATTGTGTGGATCCTTGGAGCACCACTGAATTGCTTGGTAGCGTAGTCGTTAGCACAAGGCTTTACTGAACAGGGTTCAATTCCCACTGCTGCCCGTAAGGAGTTTGTACGATTTTCCCCGTGATTGTGTGGGTTCCCTCCAGGTGCTCCGGTTTCCTCCCATTGTCCAAAGAAGTACCGGCTGGTAGGTTAATTGGTCATTGTAATTTGTATTAAATTTTGAGATTGCTGGGTGGCATGGCTCAAGGGACCAGAAGGGTCTATTCTGCACTGTATCGCATAAATAAATACAGACAAGAGTACACTTTACTGTCACATAAAACCATGAAAAGCAAACGTAATTGTACTCTCCATTATAATCTGGGAATATATCTGAATTTAATAGTAGATTTTAGCATCATTTCCCAGTTAACTCTCTTTATATTATTTAACAATGCATTGTTATCCTGGCAGTAAGATACAAAGTTGAGTTGAATATTGGAGAAATAATGTTCCTGGCATTTATGCATTTTTCACTTCCCACCTTCCTAAAATCTCATGGCTCTGCCTTTGCTGTTATGCATTAGAGTGATAAATCTGATAACTAATTCTATCCCTAGAAGCAAATAAGGTGGAAAAGTCCCCAGGGCCTGATGGGATATACCCCAGGTCATGAGGGGGAAGCAAGAAATAAGGTTGCTTGGACCCTGATCAAGATCGGTGTGTCCAAAGATCTGGTGAGTAACTAATACTGTACCATTGTTCAAGATCCCAGTGCTACAAAAATGCCATCATTGTATTGTGTAATACAAGTTAGTACTGTGTTCAAGAGTCAGGAAGTTATGTGGCAGTTTCATAAAACTTTCTCTGGGCTACACATGAAGTATTGCATTTGGTTGGCCCATTATAGGAAGGATTTTGAGGCTTTGGGGAGCATGCAGAAGTGGTTTACCAGGATTCTCCCTGGATGAGAGGGCGTGTGCTGCAAACAGAGGACGGACAATCTTAGATTGATTTCTCTGAAGGGGTGGAAACTGACGGAGACCAGATAGAAGGTTTAAAAAATCATGGGAGTGTAGATAGACTAAACAGATACATCCTTTACCTGAGGTTGAAATATCTAATACCAGTGGCCATGCACTGAAGGTGAGAAGGATTAAGGAGATGTGCGGTGAAATTTTTGCTTACTGGGTGTAAGTGCCTGAAATGCACAGCCAAGGGTGGTAGTGGAGGCAATATGATAGAGGTATTTAAGAGGATCTTATATAAGCAGATGAATATGAAGAGAATGGAGGGATATGGACATAGTGTAGGCAGAAAGGACTATTTTAGTTAAGCATTTAATTAATGGTTTCATTCATTCAGCACAAACATTGTGGGCCAAACGGCCTGTTCCTGTGCTGCATTGTTCTATGTGCTATGCATGCACCATCACAAACAAAAGGCCAGGTTACGCTAACTTTTCAAGTAGAATGGCTAGCATCCAGTCACTGGAGCTGAGAGAAGTTCAGGAGGTGTTGTCAGACTTGGATCCCTTTGTCTTCATAATGGAACTTGTCCCAATCCTTGTGCTACACCTGACCTCAAAGGATCTTATCTGTGGCTGACACCGTAATAAATGCCCTTTTTAAATCACAGGGCTTGATTATTCTGGTACACTTCAGGAGAGCGTCCATGAACCTACATCCCATATACAATTTTTTCCATCCCATGTCCTAACTCACTCAAAACAGCGTGCACTCATTAACTTAATAAAGCTTTAAATAAGTAATGCCTCAATTTTTAAAATTTTCACTCTTTTCCAATACTTTTTTAAATTTATTGAAATAGGCCCTTCCAGCCCTCCAAGCCGCATTGCCCAGCAACAACTGATTTAACCCAGGTCGGTGGGAATTGAACGATGGTCGCCAATGCTATATTAGCATTATGCTCACTGTGCCGCCTGAAAGATAATTTGTTTCATTAAAGGCAATAGTGAGTTCCATTGATGGTGTCTGTCCTTGCTTAGGGGTGGGTCTGACAATTAAGATGTGGTCCATTTTTTTTAGGATCTTGTCATGGAATGTTTACTGATATAACATGGTTACTGTTGTAATGAGGCTGGGTTGATGGAATTATAGAGTCATAGAAAAGTCTAGCATAGAAACAGGCCCTTTGGCCCATCTAGTGATTGCTGAACCATTTAAACTATATGCTCCCATCGACCTACAGTGGGACGATGGCCCTCCATACTTCTACCATCCATGTACCAATCCAAACTTCTCTTAAATCTCGAAATTGAGCTCGCACGAACCACTTGTGCTGGCAGCTCATTCCACACTCTCCACTGAGTGAAGAGGTTTCCCCTCATGTTCCCTTTAAGCTTTTTACCTTTCACCCTTAACCCATGACCTCCAGTTGAAGTCCCATCCAACCTCAGTGGAAAAAGCCCACTTGCATTTACCCTATTTATATCCCTCCTAATTTTGTACACCTCTATTAAATTTCCCCTCAATCTTCTACAATCCAAGGAATAAAGTCCTAACCTATTCAATCTTTCTTTATTACTCAGGATCACCAGACCCGACACCATCCTTGTATATTTTTTCTGTACTCTTTCAACCTTATTTACATCTTTCCTGTAGGTAAGTAATCAAAATTTCACACAGTACTCCAAATTAAGCCTCACCAATGTCTTATACAAGTTTAACATAACATCCCATCTCCTGTACTCAATACTTAGATTTATGAAGACCATTGTGCCAAAAGCTTTCTTTACGACACTATCTACCTATGATTAACAGAAGTAATTTGGGTCGTGGCCTGATCCACTGTAACTAAATTGCGTTGCCACAGCTGGGAGCATTCTACTGTCCTACAGCACCTGCTTGCAGAGGATTTCTTTTTAGCAACTCATATCACACATCCTCCAGACTTGTACAGTCCCCAACGTTCCATCTCTAATAGCTTTCATTAACGTTGTGTTGCCTCAACCTGATCTGGGACTGTCCACTTAGCTTTTTATTGAGGCGAATTACTTTTACATAGGAATAAATGAAAGGGATTGAATTTTTTATATTTAGCTTGGTAATTAACCCAAAAAAAAATGAGAGAAGATGCAGGACGAATGTGGACATCATCATGATGTGTGTGATCATGGCCCCATGACTGTGGTTGTTCTTGGTAAATCTTTCTACAGAAGTGGTTTGCTATTGCCTTCTTTTGAGCAGTGTCTTTACAAGATGGCTGACCCTACCCATTATCAATGCTCTTCAGAGATTGTCTGCCTGGCGTCAGTGGTTGCTTAACCAGGACTTGTGATATGCACCAGCTGCTCATATGACCATCCACCGCCTGCTCCCATGTCTTCATATGACTCTCATCAGGAGGCTAAGCAGGTACTACACCTGCCCAAGGGTGACCGGCAGGCTATCAGAGGGAAGGAGCATCTCACACCTCCTTTGGTAGGGATGTATCTCCACCTTGCCACCCCAGAACATGGACAGAGTGGCCAAACAGATACTGGAACCATTCTAAACAAAGGGCCTCCTTGGACGTTGTGCAACATGGTAACCTGGTGAGTTGGTGGGGGAAAGAGGGAAGAAAACTTAAAGTAAGCACGCGATAAATAGTAGAATTCTTAACATTGTGGGGGAGGTAAATAATTGGGTAATTGCTGTGGGTTTAACTATAAGAGAAATTTGATGCCATTAGTTTTTTCAAATAATTGTAGTGCAGGCCTATCATTTGAGCTTAATAAGATAGAGAATAGAACATAGAACAATACAGCTCTGTTCATGCCATTCAACCCACTATGTTGTATCAATCTTGATGCCAATTTGTACTAATTGCCTTCTTCATGTGTATCATCCATATTCCTCCATTCTATTCCAACCACAAATCACAGCCACCATTTACTCGTGTCCACATGACACCAGAATTAGTAGATCATGGAGCGGTCTCTACAGTTAACTGAGGATCAGCTAATAGACAACCCCTTAGGGAAACATCTTAATCAACTCAAGTGATTGTCCTGCTAAACCTTTCATGCTCATGTGTCTATATAAAAGGCACTTAAGCTCCACCAAACTGCGTCTTTCCAATGATCACCCATTCTAGGCACCTGCCATTCTCTGTGTAAAAAAACTTCCCCATTCTAATCTTAAAAACATGTGCTCTGGTGTTTGGTATTTCTATTTGGGGTAAAAGATTCATACTGTCTACCTCAATCAATGTCTCTCATAACTTTAAAAACCTCTGCAAGGTCTCCCTCAGCCTCCAATGCCCGTGAGAACAACCCAACTATAGTCAGACCTTCCACAATCCAGCAGCATAAGACATAGGAGCAGAATTAGGCCATTTGGCCCATTGAGCCTGGTCTGTTATTCCATCATGGCTGATTTGTTATCCTACTCAATCCCATTCTCCCGCCTTCTTCCAGTAACCTTTGATGCCCTGTCTAATCAATCTCCTTAAAATATACCCAATGACTTGGCTTCCACCGCCATCTATAGCAACGAATTTCACAGATTGATGACCCTCTGGATAAAAGAAATCTTCCTCATCTCTGTTCTAAATGGACATCCTGCTATTCTGAAGCTGTGCCCTCACGTCCTAGATGCACCCATTATAGGGAACAACCTCCCCACATCCACTCTATCCAGACCTTCCAATATTCGATAGATTTAATTGAGACTTCCCTTTTCTCTTTTAAACTCCAGTGAGTACAGGCCCAGAGCTGTTAAATGTGCCTCATATGTTAACTCTTTCATTCCTGAAATCATTCTCATGAACCTCCCCGGACCCTCTCCAATGCCAGCACATCTTTTGTTATATAAAGGTCCCAAAACTGCTCACAACGCTCCAAGTGATGTCTAACCAATGCCTTATAAAGCCTCAGAATTACATCCCTGCTTTTAAATTCTGGTCCTCTTAAAATGAATGCTGAAATTGCATTGGCCTTCCTCACCACCAAGTCAACCTGCAAGTTAATCTTCAGGGAATACTGCGTGAGGACTCCCAAGTCCCTTTGCACCTCTGATTTTTGAGTTTTCTCTGGTCCATCTGGTACAGGTGACTTACTGTACCTACCTTCAGATTTTTCAGCTTCCCAAACACATTCTCCTTAGTAATAGTGACTACAATTTCTTCTGCCCCCTGACACACTTGTATTTCTGGCATACTTCTAGTGTCCTCCACAGTAAACTCTGATACAAAATACTTATTAAATTTGTCGACTGCTTGTTTGTCCCCCATTACTACCTCATCAGGATTCTGATATCCATTCTCACTTCTTTTTTGCTCTTTGTATATTTGAAGAAGCCTTTGGTATCCTCTTTGATATTATTGGCCGGCTTACTTTCATATTTCATCTTTTCTCTCTTTATAGCTTTTAGTTGCCTTCTGTTTGGGTTTTAAAACTTCCTAGTCCTCTAACTTCCCACTAATTTTTTGCTATATTGCATGCGCTCTCTTTTTTCTTTTATGCTGTCTTTGACTTCTCTTGTCACCTATGGTTTCCTCATCCTCCCTTTAGAATGCTTCTTCATCTTCAGGATGTATCTATCCTGTGCCTTCTGAATTGCCCCTAGAAATTCCAGCCATTGCTGTTCTGCTGTCATCCCTGCTAGTGTTCCCCTTCAAATAACTTTGGCCAGCTCCTCTCTTGTGCCCCTTTACTCCACTATAATACTGATGCATCTGACTTTATCTTCTCCCTCTCAAACAGCAGGGTGAATTCAATCACATTGCGCTCACTGCCTCCTAAGGGTTCCTTTACATTAAGCTCCCTAATTAAATCTGGTCATTACACAACACCCAATCCAGAATTGCCTTTCCCCATAATGGGCTCAAACACAACCTGCACTAAAAAGACATCTCATACTCATTCTACAAATGGTAGAACCTCTCGCATCCTGGTAAACATCTTCTGCACCTCTTACAGACTCCATATCCTTCCAATAATAGTGTGACCAGAACTACATGTAATTCTCGAGGAACAGCATAACTTAAATTTTATATAGCTGGTACATGGCTTCCTACATGCCTTCTTTTAGTCAATACCTGTACCAATGAAGATAGAATTTCTTTACCACCTTATCCACTTGTGTCGTCATTTTCGGTGAACTTTGGATCTGGACTCCAAGATCCCGCAATGCTGTTATGGTGTCTTAACAGTGTTTACTTTCTCCTTTCATTTGACCTCCCAAATTGCAACACCTCACACTTGCCCAGGTTAAACTCCATCTGCCACAACTCTGTCCATAATTGCTACTGATCTACATCCCACTGTTTTCTTTGATAGTCCTTTACACTGTACACAACTCCACCAGTCTTGGAGTTATGTACAGTTCACCCACCGACATTTTCAATCAAATCATTAACATGTATCATAAACAGAGATCCAAGCACTGATACTTGTGAAACAACACTGTTCACAGACCTCCAGCTACAGCAACAGCCTTCCAATCCTAATCTCTATCTTCTATGGGCAAGTCAGTTTTGAATCCAACCTTGTGATTCAGTTGGATCCCATATATTTTTATCTTTTGAACCAACCTACCACAAGGAACCTAGACAAACGCCTTACTGATGTCCATGCAGATAATGTCCACTGTCCTACCCTCATCAAGCTCCTTTGTCACTCTTCAAAGTCCTGAACAAGTTTCTGCAGCAAGACTTGTTCTGCACAAAACCACGCTGACTGCAAATGCAAGAGATTCTGCAGATGCTGGAAATGTTGAGCAACACGCACAAAATACTGGAGGATCTCAGCTGGTCAGGTAGCATCTCTGGAATAAGCAGCATTGACCCTTCATTGGGATGGAGAATGGAAGGGAGTAGAAACCATAGAGAAGGTGAAGGAGGGGATTGAGTACAGCTGGTGGGTGATAGGGTGAAGGGGAAGATGAGAGGAGGGGGAGGGAGGATGAAATAAGAAACTGAAAGTTGATTGGTGGAAGAGGAGAATGGCTGAAGAACAAAAAAATCTGATAGGAGAGAACTGTGAACTATGGACGAAAGGGAAAGAGGATGGGCAGCAGAGGGAAGCGATGGGCAGGGGAGGAGAAAGCAGGAGAGGGGAATGGGACCAGGCCTTCTCTTCCATCTAAAAAGAATGATGGGCAATTTCAACATCACATTTAATTCTTAGAACCCAGAAATGCACTGTAAGACCAGCAAGACAGTCTTGAAATGTAGTTTGTGTTGAAAGGCAGGAAATATTGCTGATAATTTCTTCACCACAAATGTTCTCAAACAGAAACGCGAACCTGGCCTTCCTAGTTATGCAGTGTGAGAAGGAAATCGTTGGCCAAGACACAGGAGGAAACTATCTGCATCTTTGCAAAAGCACCATGGGATTTTTAAAATATTATCTCAGAAAGCAGACAGACATCTCATCCGATCGATGGCGAAACCTTCTCTCAATATTGCACTTGAGTAGTAGTGTTGATTAACCTGCTGTGAATGAGGACTTTCACGTAGTCTTCTGGCCTTGTTCCTGTCCTGCTCTAAAGTCTTCCCATGTGAGTGGCCATTCAGTCTTCCTCGTGCTGATATAAATATTTTTGAAGACTGCAAAGAGGCCGAAGCAGAAAAAATATAAAACAGGTGAATCCCAGGTGCATAGATTAATTGAATATGTGATTTTCTAAACACAAAATTGCAAAATCCTCTGATTATGATCATTTTGATATAACTTCTGCATAATGTGATATTTATCTGCCAAGTCCTCATTTTTAGCACCAGAGTTTAGATATCTAAACTGTTAAGTTATGTTTGTAGTTCTTTCACTGAGGTCACTTGCCACATCTCACAACCATTTCCTATGGAGCACTAGTCTTTCAAATCAGAAACTTTGTGTAAGGTCAATGAAATATCGAAGCGTGTAGGCTAACGCAAAAGCTGAGATGCTTTCTTTCATAAGCATCTCTGGTCTTAACATGGTGTGTGTGTGTGTGTGTGTGTGTGTGTGTGTGTGTGTGTGTGTGTGTGCGCGCGTGTGTGTGTGCGTGTGCGTGTGTGTGTGTGTGTGTGTGTGTGTGTGTGTGTGTGTGTGTGTGTCCATCCCAATTAAGCGGCTGCCCCAATTAGCTCAAATTTCGTGGAAATGGTTAAAAAGTTATAAAAAAGACAAGCCACTGCTTAACTGAGTAACAGATCATGTATTAAAATGAAATACAGAACAAACTGGAACACTACCAATGCTACTACAGTAATATAAGACCATGTATTAATTCCTTATAGTTAACTATGGAGAAATTACGCTGTTATGTTCTTTTGTTTGATTGTAAATGAATAAAATCAGCACAGACACCTAGTGTAGGTAGTGGGCTACCTTCATACAATTTTTGACAATTGTATTTTTTTGTTTCTTACATCAAAGGGAGTAAAAATCTTTACTTTGCATCTCCGTCACAATGTACAAGCAATAAAGAGGGGAAATATGGGGGGATATTGTCCAAACACTGAGAACATAGTTGTTTTGTATATGTGTATGTACAGTCAGATACACAATCAGATCAATATGCAGTCACTGTACATCAGTTGCATCATCCAAATCTTTATTTTCATTGTCACATTCAAGGTGATTGTTGATATCTTCAAACTCTTCATAGTTCCTAACTTGTTGAAGTAATGCAATTGTTTCATTTTCACTCCTGGCTGCTTCTGGCATCTCCAAGCCTGAAAGCTTGAAATTGCAGTGAGCAAGATGGTTCTGGATTGTCTTACTTCTTATTTCTCACCAACTATCAGTGACAAAAATTGCTGCTTTATGAACACAAGCACACACAACCAATGCTTTTTAAAAACTGCTTGCTCTCAGCACAGTGAACTAGATAGTTAGATACTTCTCAGCAACAGTCTCCTGCCTCAGTTAAGCATCATAGTGTCCCAATATAAACAAAGGGAATGCTGGTTATTCTCGATTAGTTTTTGTTCTTTAAGAGTTGTCCTAAATAAACATCTGCCCTGATTAACTGATGGCCCATATGCCAGGAATCTGCTGTATTCATTCAATTACATTTTAAAAACCTCATTTTAATTTGTAACCACTAAATGTCCAGGTGGTTCATTTTAGATCAAAACTTTTTGCTGCTTAAAATTATTCTTCTTGGGTATTACGCCTGGATCATGTGCCCTCACTGGGGTGCTCTGCCAACAGGAACAGTTTCTCTGCATCAGCCTACCCTATTTAAACTCCAGGGAGAACAAACCCCATCATAACTGAAGTTTCTCATTCTTTGAAAATGTTATAGCAAATCGCTTCCACTCCCTTTCTAGGGCCTTCACATTCTTCCTGGTGTGTTTGAGCCGAATGGGGTACAATGCACCAGTTGTAGCCTAACCCATGTTTCTCAATGCAAAGTTACCTCCTTTCTTTTAGAGTGACAGCATCATAGAGAGATACAGCAGAAGAAAAGGCCTTTTGGCCCACCAAGTTCACATCAACTATCAAGCATTATTTACCCTCATCTCACTCTAACCCACTTTTACCATGTAGGAAGAAACATGATTCTTAGCCTGTTGTTCTAAGCGAAATAAAGAAAATATTAGCAGTATTTAATTGACAACATTCTATGTACATTAATATTAAAATGATCATTATCTTTAAGGTTATGCCATCAGATTCAAACAGATACCAAGTTGGATCCTACTTGATTGGGGCAGCACAGAAGCATAGTGGTCAGCACAATGCTTTACAGTACAGGTGTCTAGGGTTCAATTCCCGCCACTGCCTGTAAGGAGTTTGCATGTTCTCCCCCTGACTGTGTGGATTTCCTCCAGGTGCTCTGGTTTCCTCCCACAATACCAGTGGGAGATTAACTGGTCATTATAAATTGTCCTGTGATTAGGCTAACTTTAAAATCAGGGGCTTGTATGGCTCAAAGCTATATCTGAATAAATTGATTGCATTCTAAACTTCAACATGATTTGCACGGACACAGTGGAAGAGCATGTATTGAACTCACGGTACAATGAACGTGAATAAAAATGAGTCTTGCTTGTATTTACTATATATACACAATTTTAGAATTATTGGGTCTATATTGCCTCTCCATACTGCTACAGACAAATGCATTCCTTTGCACTTGTCAGGATGCTGGAGTAGGGACCCAATCGCAGACCAAGTACTGTGCACACTGTGATATTTACAGAGTAGGAAATCCAGAGGGGCATCAAAGTCGCCATCAAAGTTCAGGCAGAGATCAAAAATTCCAGAGAAATCCAAAAACCAGAATTGGGAAACAGGCAGAGACAATATTCGGACAGACAGAGTTCAGACATCAATGCTGGAAAGGCTCAGGAAAACTCACGAGCACAATCTGGCAACAAATAGCTGAAAACACAGGACTGAAATACACTGAGCAATAAACAGAGAGGCAGATGATAGGTGGAGCACAGTGAGACAGAAGTGGCCGCAAAACAGGTAATAATGAGAAACAGGTGAGAGACGGAGTACTCAGTGATACGGGGGCCGGAGTGGAGCAGGAGCGGGGACAGGGGCACATGGGGCATGAAAACAAACAAGATCACATGGCAATACAAAAACACAAACTGACAGCTAGAGGAAAAACACACAAAAATATAGACAATAGACAATAGGTGCAGGAGTCGGCCATTTGGCCCTTCGAGCCAGCACCGCCATTCACTGTGATCATAGCTGATCTTCCACAATCAGTACCCCGTCCCTGCCTTCTCCTCATATCCCTTGACTCCACTATCTTTAAGAGCTCTTATCTAACTCTTTCTTGAAAGCAGCCAGAGAATTGGCTTCCACTGCCTTCTGAGGCAGAGCATTCCATAGATCCACAGCTCTCTCGGTGAAAAAGTTTTTCCTCAACCCCATTCTAAGTGGCCTACCCCTTATTCTTAAACTGTGTCGTCTGGTTCTGGACTCACCCAACATCGGGAACATGTTTCCTGCCTCTAGCGTGTCCAATCCCTAAATAATCTTATATGCTTCAATCAGATCCCCTCTCATCCTTCTAAATTCCAGTGTATACAAGCCCAGTCACTCCAATCTTTCAACATATGACAGTCCCACCATCCTGAGAATTTACCTCATGAACCTACGCTGCACTCCCTCAATAGCAAGAATGTCCTTCCTCAAATTTGGAGACCAAAACTGCACACAGTACTCCAGGTGTGGTCTCACCAAAGCCCTGTACAACTGCAGAAGGACCTCTTTGCTCCTATACTCAACTCCCCTTGTTATGAAGGCCAACATGCCATTAGCTTTCTTCACTGCCTGCTGTACCTGCATGCTTACTTTCAGTGACAAAGTTCAACTGGAGATACTGACAGCAGTGTCTTGCATTATAATTAATTTTCCATATGTCTGCCCAAACCACCAGTCCAAAGGTCTGTGACCTAAATAACAGGAACAGTTATTTCGGATAGTGTGAAAACAAAATGTGAAGAGTCACAGTACTGGGGAACCTCTGATGTCACAATAAATAGACAGAGGATAGTGATGCTGTACTTTCAAATGGGGGGAGCGTGTTGAAGGGACAAATTTACAGTCCAAACTATTTCCAGGAGTCACTTATAAGCATCATGTTTTATGTTAACTGAACGTAACCAGATACTGATAATGTTTGGTCATAATTTAAGGCATGAAATGAGCACAAAGTCAGTGTAGGGAAATGAATTGTCATGCATTTTGGTAGAAGGAATGAAGGTTCAGACCATTTTTAAAATGAGAATTCAGAAATCGGAAGTGCAAAGGGACTTAGGAGCCTGGTTGATGGTTAATTTGCTGGACGAGCCAGCAGTAAGGAAGGCAAAGTTAGCTTTCATTTTTAGAGGACTAGCATACAAAAGCAAGGATGTCATACTGAAGTTTTACAAGGTATTAGTCAGACCATATTTGGAATATTGTGAGCAGTTTTGAGCCTCATATCTAAGATAGGATGTGCTGGCATTGAAGAGGGTCCAGAGGATGTTTACATGAATGATCTGCGTCTGAAAGGAGTCCAGAAGAATGATGGAGGATCTTACTGAAAGCTACCTGTGGCTTAGGTAGAGTGGATGTAGAGAGGATGTTTCCAATAGTGGTGAGTTTTGACCAGAGGGCACAGCCTCAGACTAGAAGAGTGTCTCTTTAGAATGGGAGAAATTTCATTAGCTAGAGTATGGTGTATCTGTGGAATTCATTGCCCCAGATGGCTGTGGAGGCCAAGTCATTGGGTATATTTAAAGTTTATAGTTTCTTTATTAGCAAGGGCATCAATGGTTATGGGGAGAAGGCTGGAGAATGGGGTTGCGAGGGAAAATATATCAGCTTTGATTGAATGGTAGAGAAGGCTCAGGGAACTGAATGGCCTATTTCTGCTCCTGTATCGTATGGCCCTTCCTGCCGCATATGCTACCTCCTCACTGTTCCAGCCACTGCCCTCTCACAATTCCTTCTGTTACCTCCTCAGTGCCCCTTAAGGGTAACACAGCTGCATAGTGGTTAGCACAACACTTTACTGTGCAGGCAACGCAGGTTCAATTCCCGGTACCTCCTGTGAGGCGTTTGTACGTTCTCCCTGTGACTGTGTGGGTTTCCTCCCACAGTCCAAAGACGTACCGGTTGGTAGGTTAACCGGCCTTTGTAAGTTGTTCCTTGATTAGGCCAGGGTTAAAATTAATGCGTTTGCTGGGGAGTGCAGCTCCTCGAGCGGAAGGGCCTACGTCACATTGTATCTCAATAAATAAATACATTTCTTGTTCCACTCCGTCTCTTATAGGTGCTTCTCTCACCATTCTTCAGGTGCTCGTTTACACCTTGGCAATGACTTCAATATTCCCATAATATGGGAATTAGATCATTATTTACCAGAATATTTTTTTTTCAGATTCCCAGCATTTCAACAGAGGTAGGCTGGGTTTCTTTTCCTGAGAGCAGAGGAGTTTGATCGAGGCATATACAATTATGAGCAGCACCAAGAGGATAGATAATAAGAAAAGTTTCTCGCGAGCATGGCGACGAAACCAAGAGGGTAAGGGTTAAGAATTTTATAGCGGTTCTGAAGAGGATCTTCTCACCCATGGGATGGTTGGAATCTGGTTTGCGTTGCAGGTGCTTCAGAACATTCAAGTAGTGGGTCTTGATGTGCACTTGAATCACACAGGCTATTTTTAAGTGTTCCTGATGTACTTAGTATGGGTGGGTATTTGAAATTTGGCACAGACTGATGAACTGAAAGCCCGGTTCTATGTTGGTGTTGCAACGGGATGCCGCTCTCTTTTTGAAGTAGTTCAGCCATTGTTTGGTGAGAATGGTCCAATCACGAGTTAACAGTCTCGGGAGACCGCTGACCCCCCCGCAGTAGAAGCAAACTCTACCTGTGGCGAATTTTCCTTTGACCTTCCCAGGAGTTCGCAGGGAGACACGCAACTGGCTGGTTGCGATGTGAGAGGCGAGGTTTGTAAACCAGTCAGAACAGTTCAGTTGGTCGTGTGCCTCTCGGGTTTTGCCGCGCGTGTTGTCCCCGTAAGAACAGGTTGCTCGCAGACACCGACGCATCCTTTATGGTGATGTCCTAGCGTCAGGGTGTGGTATCGGGGAATTTCCTTTAGAACCCGTGAAAAGGCAAGTTTGCAGACAGAGAGTGCGAGAGTCACTAGGAGGAGAGCAAGACCCGGACCTGAGGTGACAGACTGTCAGGGCGGGAGGGGAAAAGAAGAAACTCGCACTCAGTGAGGTGGATTCAGCCGAGCAGAAGTAAGCGGTCGGAGGGCGAGACAAGAAGCTAAGGGATTGGTACCGGGATCCCAGCGTTACCTGTCAGACGCCAGGGCACACTTCCACACTCCTTGGTCCGGACACGGGAAAGGCATGGGCCACTCAGAGTGTAATCAGGTAAGAATAAACATCATAAATTAAAATGTACCTTCTACTGAAATCTGCTTCTGTTCTGCCCTGCTCTTGTGAGTACATATTTCGTCGAAAAAATGTTTATATATAGAGAGCAGATGCGTACATTTAAAAGACACGTTACAAAGAAAGAATTTCGTTCCCATGGTGAGGCGTGATTAGTTACTAACTTCGATTTTCAGAAATCTAAGATTGGCACCCGGAATGGTTATGGACAGTTTTACGTGCCGATCGGCGGCGCCGTGACGAGCGGAGAAGTTGGTCTGCGGTCCCTGCGCTACCCGAGAAGAACCTGCGCCTTCGGGGCGACTCTTTGGTCCTCACGATCTGAAATGAAGGTCGTGACTCTGTGTGCTGCAAATGATTATCTCAGTTAGAGCTTGTAATGGAAGCCGTTCTCTCAGCTCACGGGCGCTGCCGACTGTATCGGCTCCAGAAAGGTCCCAAATGAAAACCAATGGTTTCGGACCGAAGTGTCGGCATTTCCTTCCCCGCACCCCTCACCACCTTACTACAGATGCTGCTCGGCCGCTGAGTTCTTCCAGCCGATGTTTGTTTTTTCGCTCCCTGGATCCAGCATCCGCGGGTCCCTTGTGGGGTCAAAATGAACGGTGTCCTTTTCAAAAAGCCGGTCAAGTTCCTGTTAATCTACAAGACCGCAGCCTTCAGAACAAGATACGGCCTGAGCTGGGAGAAAGAGATAAGGGCGAAATGGTGACGCTGCTCCAATCTTACAGAGAATGGATCAGCGGCAATCATTGTCGCCCTGAATCGCCTGCCAAGTCTTTGTGACATTCTGGGCAAATTAGATGCGCGTCTGGAGAGAAGCACCGAATGTGCGAATAACGAAATCGCCGTGCAGGAAGTAAAACGAAGAACATTGTTTTCCTACCAAAGAATTTATGTATTTGAAATACATTTTATTCCATAATTCTGAATACTGAACACCTCAAGTATATAAACACGCATAGCAAGCTGGGGGAACTAATAAAGAAGATCTCGGCCGAAACGCCCGTTATCATTTTCCTCTTTAGATGCTGCCTGACCCACTGAGTTCTTCTAATATTTTGTGTGCTTGCATCATGTCCTTTTTTTAAAAAAAAAGAATCAATCCCATTCCTGAGTGATAACACGGTGATAACGCTCGTTTAGAATGAAAATGTCTAATGCACTGAAATTACAGTTCAGACACGCCTAGTGCAAATTCGGCCCACGAGGGAAATGGAAATAAGAGGAAAAAAAAAGTGAGAAAAATCGGAGGGCAGGCAGCATGTGTGAGAGAGAAAGGGTTAAAATTTTAGGCCATTGACCTTTCATTTGAAATGCTAACTCGCATACCGCATCTTTGAAGCAGTTGAAAAAGACCGAACTTGGGCACCGCTCCGGGTTCAAGCGGGACTGAATTCGGATAGCTGGACGGGTAATTTATGGCAAAATAAAAAGAAAGCAGATTTTCACCGTGGGTATTGGTTCTCCACACTCTAAAGTGCGGTTTAACTCGCTGGTTTCAGCCTAGGGAAGGTCCAGGGAGGTTCGATCCGTGTTGGACTGAAGGACTGCGATGGGCAAGGGTCGCCTTTGCCTCCAGAATCGTCGTGGGGTTAAAGGAAAAGAAGCAATCTCCGTGGGGACTTCTTTAACATGGGGCCTGTTTCCGCTCTCGCAGATTATTTGGGTTCACCTCAGACTAGGGACACTAATTTATGAACCAATTGAAAATAAGCGAACGGGCCAGAGATTTTGACAGGATCCGTATCCTATACGAAGGGCCGTGGATGAGGTGCCACTTTTATTCGCCCCCGGCTGTCCACTTGAACGCCGCAGATACTGCTTCTCGCTCTGCCCTGCCTTTCCTCCGGGCATCGAAGGAGAGAGCGCGTCTTCTCCGTCAGCAGACGATTTTCATCTGGGCAGTCAATCCTTTTGTTCAGTGAGAAAAAAAGATCCCTTCTTCACAAAGAACACTCGGAATGAAAAGTATTGTTGTGGCAAGTTCTGTTTGCTTTTGGTTAATGGGAAAGAGGAAGACATTCTCCTGGAGGTAAAAACAATCTTTGGACTGGGCCAGTACTTGCTTTGTGCAGATTCCCAGATTTTTGACTACTTGATTAGGATTGTATCTGATTTTGAAGGCTGGAAAACTAGCCCTTATTGAAAAACCTGTTGTCAAACAGCTGCTTAAATGATCCCAACCTCAACATGTTCACATCATCATTCATTTCTTCTCTCTCTCTCTCTCTCTCTCTCTCTCTCTCTCCCCTCTCCCCTCTCTCTCTCTCTCTCTCCTCTCTCTCTCTCTCTCTCTCTCTCTCTCTCTCTCTCTCTCTCTCTCTCTCTCTCTCTCTCTCTCTCTCTCATTCAGTTGGCGAGAGGCTATGCAGAGGTTACCGTTCACAAAAAAAAATTGCCAAAAAAGAGCTGCACATCAAGGAGTTAAATCAACTATATTGAGGGTTAATCAAGTCAGGACAGTGGAAGATTTGGAAAGGAGATCGAGTTCCAGTGTCTGGCTTAATCTTTTGGGTGATAGGCATCAAGAGCCTGGTTGGTTGTATTGGGTACACAGCGCAGCTGTGGTTTACCACGGATGGAACTGTAGAAGCTCAGGCCAGTGATGAGAAACCAATCAAGTCGGCTGTATTACCTGCGTGGTATGAAACTATTGCAGGGTTAGTACTGCTGTAGGCACCAAGGAATATTAAATTATTTCATCCCCATCTTGTTGGGCTATTCCTTCGCCCCAATTCCCCCTCCCAACTTTTTTTTTGCTGCAATAGTTCAGGATATTTGTAATGACACTAGTCCATTCGGCAGGGTAGTCAACCCATACAAAGTGCTGGAGGAAAGCCAGCTAAAGATTGATAGATAATAGACAATAGGTGCAGGAGTAGGCCACTCAGTTGGGACTCCTACCTCGCTTCTGTACGCTGACTCAGTGATTTGTCCAAAAACTGTACCGCCATCGGATTTGGATATGGCTTTGGGGCTGTGCTGGAATACACAGTCACAGGGAAAAGAGCAGGGGCCCCGGGATGCCACCTTAGGCCATAAGATATAGGAGCAGAACGAGGCCATTCTGCCCATCGAGTTGCTCCGCTATTCTATCGTGGCTGATCCCGGATCCCACTCAACCCACTCGATTTGAGGTGTATTTGCCTTGTATGAAATCATATTGTGCAACCCCCGGTACGGCTGTCGAGTGTCCGTCCGTGATTCCAATTTAGTTCGAAATTACCTCCTTGCACCCACAATGGCCTTCCGAGGTGATACCTAGACATCTTAAGACTTTTGGGTCACCGGCGCTAAATTATCGAGCCCTCGGCGGATCTCCTGGTTCATCCAGGGCCTCTGGTTGGGGAAGACAGTTATTTTTCGTGTGGGTATCACACTCACTTATGCTTGTCCTTATGAATATGATGACAGCCTCGGCATACATAGGTTGGCGGACGAATCCTTAAATATAACGCAGTCCTCCGACGCGAGGCAGTTCCGAGTTCGCTCCTCCGCCTCTCCTGTCCGGTTTTTCCACAGTCCTCGTCACCTTAAGTCTCTGTCTGCACAAAGGCAGAAGATGCAGAGCCACATGGTTGGACTTAAGGTGCAGTCTAGGAATGAGGTCTTGACGTCGGCAGAGCAGTGGCCGAGTGTGTTGGGTCCTCTGTTATTGCAGGTGATGTTTTGATGCTAGTTAGGTAGAGATTTCTGCAGGCTCGCCTGATCAAGCTTTCCTACTTTGATGTGACAGGTAAGCCTGTTGGTTCTTGTTGATTATCGTTCCTCGAGAGCTCGCTTGATGCCTGCCCGAGGGAAGGTGTAGACCGCAGTTCGGATGAATTCTTTTGGCGTGGTTCAGACGATGGGCACTTCACTTCCCGATGTCCCAGAGCAGGGGAACAGAAATGAGCCGTTTCCTCTACACTCGTGCACCAAGACGAGATTATCATAAAGCAAGCGCCGCTGTTTTTCCCCCTACCTAACCTGTGGTCCTTGCTCGCCATACCAGGAGAGCTGGGTTGAGCCGTGTTTCCGTGAAACAGAGCATATAGCAGACCCTTCATTGACTCTGATAGAGCAATCCTGTTCTCGGGTTTTCTGTTCGCCAGCGTTTGTATATTGTCCAGAAGGATGCTGGACTGGAGGTGGCGATCAATCCTGATGTCCTCCTTGGCGCCCACATTTTCTGTCACAACAGACTTCTCCATCGTGCTTCCAGGTGCCGTACTCGCCTCCAGTTAGCCGGCTCTGGCTACACTTGACCAGCTTAAAAGCGCGTTATTTACCGCAGTAGTTCCCAGTGCGGTTTTCCGTTTGAAGCAGTTAGATCTTGAGTTTAAACTACAGTACACTCAGTGGCCATTTTATTAGGTACAAGCCTTACCTAATAAAGATGCCAGGGTGCGTTTCTGCATGTTCCTGGTCTTCCGCGGCTGTAGCCCATCCACTTCAAGCTTCGACATGCTCTGCGTTCAGACGTGCTCTTCTGCACACTGCTGTTGTAAAGCGTGGTTATTTGAGTTACTGTCGCCTTCCTATCGCCTTGAACCAGTCTGGCCCTTCTCCTCTGACCTCTCTCATTAACGAGGCGTTTTCGCTCACGGGACTGCCGCTCTCCAGAGGTTTTCTTTAGTTTTTCTCAACTGTAAACTCTGGAGACTGTGTTGTGCGTCAAAATCCAAGGGGACCTGCAATTTCAGATGTGCTCAAAGCACCCCGTCCAGCACCAACGATCTTTCACGGTCAAAGTCACTTGGATCATATTTCTTCCCCAGTTAGTTCTGTGAACAACAAATGAACCTCTTGACCATCCCAGCATGCATTGGGTTGCTGCCACGTGATCGGTTCATTTCAAAATTGCATTAATGAGCAGGTGTACTGATGTACCCAACAGAGTGGCCACTGAGTCTAGATGCCTGTTAGCCGCCAGCAAAATGTCGCCTCTCTCCAGCGCCATCGAGCCACAACCATAAAAGTTGTCCACAATGGTCCGCATCGCAAGTGCAATCTTTCCGCAAAATCAGTGACAATCTTCATTGCCCCTCCAAGTGTGTTATCACAGTCTTTGGCTCTCTGAGGATCTGAATATTGGAAGATCAAGACCTCAAACCTGCCACCAAGCGCTTGGTAACCCCAAGCAACAATCACTGCCTTCTGAGTTATTTGGGAACATGGAAACATCTATCAGTTTACACCAATGGACGAAATGAATGCACTGCAGTGACACCATTAACAGGAACTCCACAAAACCTCCAAATCCATTCATTGAATAAGCAAACTATTGCCGGCATCCTCGCCAAGACTAACCTTCCCAGCTCTGAGGTTCATGTTGTATTTAGCCAGCTCCAATGGATGAGCCGTATTGTTGGCACGGCTGGTTCCGGACTCCAGAAGCAAACACACTTTTCTGAGCTCCATTATAGCAACAAATTACCGGGAGTACAGAGCAGATGCTGTGAGGATGCTCTCAAGCCCCCGTGAAGAAATGTAGTGTGCTCACTGCCTGACAGCAATTCCTGACTTATAACTGATCCAAGTAAAGAAGGAGCATCTCAGAAGTCAGTGAGTTTCTTTATGGGGAGCACACATAAGTCTACCAAAAATGGTGGATGGTCCCCTCCATCTCCCACACTAATCTCCCACCTGCTCTCTATTCTTTCCCCACTGTGACAGAGTCTAAAAGATCCTATATAAGGTTCATAAGTCCGCTCAGAACCACATATGTGAGGTGGAAGGAAGTCATGGCTCACTTGGTGTATTGTGTTCCGCTCAAGCTGCTTCTCTATAGGAAGGATGTAGAAGCATTAGAGAGGGCGCAGAAAAGATTTACCAGGAAGAGCAAGAGAGGATAGATAGAGCAAGAGAGGGTTTTTCTCTTTCAAGCAAAGGAACAACTTAATGGAGATGTACAGGGCGATAGATTTTTACTCAGAGAGATAACGGCTAATACCAGGGATTATGATTTTTAGGTGATCGGAGGAAAGTTTGTGGGGGGGGGGGGGCTGGTGACAGATATGCCTTTTTTTTTACGCTGAGTGGTGGGTGCTTGGAATGGCCTGCCAGTGGTGGTGGTAGAAGCAGATACATTAGAGACAAATAAGAAACAAATAGGTTCATGGATGTTAAAAACATTTAAAAACATCGAAGGCTGTGCAGGACAGAAGGGTTAGATTGATCTTGTATGGGTTAAAAGGTTGGCACGACATTGTGGGTCATAGGGCCTGTACTGTGCTATGGTGTTCTATATTCTGTGTTCTAGCTGTAAGGGCCTATTTACAAAGAATGCTGTTGAATATCAAAGGGAGGACTATAGATTCTCTTTGGTTGGAGATGTTCATGTCCGCCTCTTGAGTGAACGAAGGTAGTTAAATACAACCACAAAGAAATGCCAGTTGTCTATAATATGCATTCTCACGAGCGCATTTGAAGCACACTTTCAGCTGCCCACCTGCGAGGGCACCCAAGCTCCACGGCACAGTCTGTGGCTGTGACATAAGTTGGGATTCATCACGGGCTATATCTGCTCGATGGTTCTCTCAACTTTGGCTGAAGTCATTAGATGTTAATACTTGGCAAGACTGGATTCACAATTTTTAAACCTCGATTTCATGCATCGATCTTCTAAGATAGTTAATTAGTATTATTTTATTTCTCATCATTTTTCATTGAGTATCTTGCTGTGGTACTTCAATATGAAGTTCAGGGTTAACTAACGTGCTACAAGTCAAACTGTGTGCAGATGGCTGGTTCCTCTTCTGAAACCTACAGTTCCTTGCAGCTGATTTATGAGGATAAACATTTAGGAGATCATTAAAAATGGATTTGCTGGCTGCTGTAGGGCTGTTAGCATCTTCTGCTGGGTGTGAAGGAGGCACTTCTGTTGCATTCTATTACCTCCTCCTCACCCCGACATCTAACTGCAACAATTGGAGAGCTGGGCTGGGTCAAACCAAGCAGACTTGGAAGCACTGAGCAGACCTATTCATTTATCGCTGAGTCAATGGGGGCGGCCGGTGGCTGTTCTTCCCTTACCTGCTCGCTCTCCTGTCACAGCTATTTTTGTGATCCTCTCCTGCACACTGCTTTCGCTCATTTCTGACTTACAAACAGTTCCCAGGACTGAAAATCTGTCATAACCTGGGGAATGCCTATATTAGTTAAGCAATGGGTAAACCAATCTTTGTGATTATCTTTTAAAGATGCTAAACTTTTATTTAACTCTGCCATGGACCACCCCAAGTCTGGCTGCAAATTTTTAACCCTCATTTTGTGGAAACGCATGAAATAGGATGGTATATTTGGAAAACAGAGCCAGAATTTCTGAATTAATTGTCATAGAACCATAGAACCATAGAACACTACAGCAAAGAACAGACCCTTCAGCCCTCCATGTTGTGCCAACCCATATAATCCTTAAAAAAAGTACTAAACCCACACTACCCCATAACCCTCCATTTTTCTTTCATCCATGAGCCTGTCCAAGAGGCTCTTAAATACCCCTAATGTTTTAGCCTCCACCACCATCGCTAATCTTGTCATTAGATTACCCATCACATGCATCTGCTGAAGACCTCTAAAGATATCTGAAACTAAGAGAGAAACCATTTTGTGCCATAGGTTCTTCATGAGAGGAGACATTTTATGTTTATTGAAAAGTCAGTAATGTATTTTGCATGTTATAATGAAAGGTTAGAAGATTGTACACCAGACTGACAAAGAAAAAAATAAAGGAAATGCTGGAAATGTGAAATCAAAATTGAAATTAATGAATACACCTGATTTTATCTTTAACATTTTCATCAGCAATACACAATTATTGTGTTCATCTCTGGTCACCTCAATATAGAAAGGCTGTGGAAGCTTTAGAGAGGGTGCAGAGCAGATTTAAAAGGATAAACACAAGAAATTCTGCAGATGCTGGAAATCCAAAGCAACACACACAAAATGCTGGAGGAACTCAGCAGGTCAGGCAGCATCTATGGAAATGAATAAGCAGTTGATGTTTTGGGCTGAGACCCTTCTTCAGGACTGGAGAGGAAGGGGGAAGATGACAGAATAAAAAGGTGAGGGAAGGGGAAGGAGGATAGCTGGAAGGTAAAGGTCTGGAAGGGAAGGAATTTGATAGGAGAGGAGAATGGACCATAGGAGAAAGGGAACGAAGAGGAGAAATGGGGGGGAGTTGATAAGTAGGTAAGAAAAGGTAAGAGGCAAGAGTGGGGAAAAGAAGAGGGGAGGGGTGAGAGATTTTCTTTACCACAGGGAGAAATTGATATTCATGCCACCATGGAGGCTACCGAAACGCAATATGAGGTGCTGCTCCTCCACCTTGAAGGTGGCCTCATCATGGCACAAGAGGAGGTCATGGACCGACACGTTGGAATGGGAATGGGAAAAGGAGTTGAAATGTCTGGACACTGTGAAGTTCTGCTTTAAGGCAGATGGAGCAGAGGTGCTCGATGAAGCATTCCCCTGATTTATCACGATCTTGCCTGCACTGAAGAACATCTTAAGTGGAAAGGTTGAGCAATTCCTATACACTGGGAACATTTAGGAGTCTATTAGGCCTAAAGAATAAAGAACATGGTGGTCTAAGTAGGAAGGAAGGGTTAGATTAACCTTGGAATAAGTTAAAAAGTCAGCACAATAAATTGGGTCAAAGGGCTTATACCGTACCATAATGTTCTATGTTTTAATACACTCTAACTCCAACCCTAATTTTCAAGATACCCATATTGTGAAACTTATGGAGGTGGAATTCTTTTGGCTGTACATCAGTCCTTCTATATTAGGATTTTGGAAAGCATTAAAAAAAGTACTTAAAATTTGGAATTTAAAAAAAAAACAGAAAATGCGGGATGTACTCCTTAGATTAAGCAGCATCTATGAGAAAATATTTCAGATTGTTAAATTTTCATCAGAGATGTCAGTGCATTCATCAGTTCTGACAAAAGGTTATTGAATTGGAACATTAACACTATTTTTCTCTCTGTAGATACTGCCCAACCTGCTGAGCATTTGCAGAATTTTCGGATTCTATTTTCAATTGAGTCTTTTATAGGGATCAGATAAGTCATCATCAGACTGGGCTCTTGTAATAAAATAGGAAAGCTATATTTCAATTTGAACACTTGTCAGTGGATTTTGTGCATTTTCACAAGCATCATCCCAGACCTTTGGACTTCCTTCAACATCCATTCTTAAAATATAATTTAGTATGGGAATAAAATAATTATCTGAAACTTACAGCCTTTGAATCATTTGAAATATATTGTGAACAACTACATTGCCAAAATGTCAAAGCTGCTTCAGAGAAATCCAATTCCTATGTTACTTCCACTGATAAACCTACATCCACTAAAGACATGAACATTTCTCTTATATCTGCAAACCCTTATCTTAGTCTGACTCAGTTCTCTTGCATTTTTGTTCTTTGTTTACTCTAACGGAAACATTAGGGCCAATGTGTCTCTAGATATCTTTCCTACTTCCTGTGAAACTCTGAGTACAGTGAAGCACTAATTTCCTCTTTGCTTGTTCCATTTTGTTCAAAAGAAAACTCATTTTACTGCCCTGTTTTTGTTTATTCTGCATCTCAAGAGGAGTCAACTCCTTCAATCCTGTCGGGTTTTCCACTCCCCTCACCAAACTCCCTTCATCTGTGTTCTTACTCCAAACAACATACCATCCAAGCAACTTTTCTTGTTGTTAATTCAAATACAAAAGATCACAAATCTGTCTCAGTTTAATAGCTAACATCCATATATTAAAGGTCTATGAATTTGCTTGTTAACAAATCCTTCATGAAGAGACTATGTAAAATGATTCAGAGATCAATACAATAATTGACAAATAGCACATTTGTGCTGGCCTTGTTTGCTGTTTGTTCACCTTTCATTTTGGTGGAATGTTGCACAAATAACTAATTATTTTATGCCACTGCATTACTTTTAAATCATTATCCATGGTCTATGTAACTTGAATGAGATCCCACTGTTGCAAGCATACGCAAAATGTTATCAGAGATTTATCATTTGGGATTTGCAGTGCATTTGGACTATCCCAATGTTATAGGATGTACTGTGTTTAAATGAATTTAGAAAGGAGTTTAAATAACATTTCATATTTCTATAAAAAAATTCTGCTTTCTCTTTGGAAAACAAGATCCAAAAGCAGTTAAACTATATGCCTTTTTAGTTAAAAACACAAAATGCTGGCAGAACTCAGCAGGCCGGACAGCATCTATGGGAGGAGGTAGTGATGACGTTTCGGGCCGAAACCCTTCATCAGGAACGTCGTCACTACCTCCTCCCGTAGACGCTGTCTGGCCTGCTGAGTTCTGCCAGCATTTTGCATTTTTATTTATTTCCAGCATCACTCGTGTTGCCTTTTTAGTTAGTTAGTTTATTCATTTATTTATTGATATACAGCGCAGAACAGGCCATTCAGCCCTTTGAGACGTGCCGCCCAATAGCCTGATTTAACCCTAGCCTAATCACGGGACGATTTACAATGCCCAATTCACAAACAGTCTGTCTTTGGACTGTGGGAGGAGGAAACTAACACAGTCATAAGGCGAATGTACAGACAGCGGCGGGAATTGAACCCAGGTCACTCATACTGTAAACCCTAAACGTATATAAATATTGTAAGTGTCATTTCCAAGCAAGCTGATAGACATTTGAGATTTTAACTACATAAATTAGGTTTAGTTTCATTCAAATCCCTGAGTGTAGGGTGACTTAAACAAATACTATTTCAATTTGTAAACCATAAGCAACCCTAGTTTGTCTGGACAATGCAATTTTTTTCATTGCATTAATATATCTGATCAGTACTAATGCATCTGAAATTAATGATGTATTTGACTAATGGATTGATGGTGGATGGTTATGTTGTGTTGTCTAGCGCCACCTAAAGAGGAAATAAATAATACAAAAGTATCAAATAAAATCTGCTCTGAAATTGAGTGAAGTCATATTATTACAGAGCCTTGGAAAGGGCAATTCATTTGGTGGTTTTAGCTGAAAGTAACCCAGGCAATGCACCGAAGCAACATTTTATCTAATTATGCTTCAACTGCATTGATAGAAATGTCTGGTCTTTCCAGGAGACAACAGAGAGATGGGAACAAACAGTAGTGGTTGAGAACTAAATGCAGCAAGAGGGAAATAAACTGAACAACAACCACTACAGCACAGATGCTGTGTTTGAAAATTGTTTATGAGCTCTCTTGTCTTAATAGAATCTATCCTGACAAGACTTTCCTAACATTGTCTTTCTACCATTTCGTGAACTCATCAATGTTTGTAACAAGCCTCACTGTACTATTCCTGATATTACAAAAGACATAAAACCGTAAAGTAACAGCAAAACTGATGAGAAAAAAGTACAAGCAAAAAGAGTTTTGCATGAGATGCATTCTTCAGGTTTTACTAAGGGCCAGAAACCGGAAACATTATTGATCCCCAAGAAATATTACAAGCCTCCTGGGGCAGCAATGATGTTGCTTTCCATTGAGTTCTGGATAACAAAAGTACAATTTAAATAATCTAACTGCATTAATATGTATCCTACAAATTTCTCAATATATTAGATTGTCAAATTAAAGCATCCTTAGTGATTAATTTATGCTCTCTCTTTTTTAGGTATAAAGTAGGGAACTGGTGCCAGAGTGCTTAAAGAAGATTGAAAATTCCTCTTTGAAATCTATCTTCAAAGGTCCTCAATCATAAACCTTCTTTAGAAGCACTGGGGAATTCTGAAGGATAAAACTTAGATATCTTGCCTGTGAAAATGAATGGAAATAATTCAACTCCAACATCCAACTTCAAGTCACTTGAAAATCAAGGACCTTCCAACTCAGTTTGTAGCCAAGATACCTTGCCTATTGAACAGTTCATGGTCTTTACAGAAAGCCAAAAGAAAATAGTTACCGCATTGTGTTCAATAGTGGGGCCTTTTACTGTTTTGGAAAACATTTTAATTTTATGTGTAATACTCTTGACCCCACAACTCCGAAAACGACCATCTCAATTATTTATTACTAGCCTTGCCTCTGCTGATCTCATGGCAAGTGCCGTATTTGTTTATAGTTTTATTTGCTTCCATGTTATCGAGAACAAGGACAAGAAGAATGTATTTCTGTTTAAACTTGGATGTGTCATTATATCATTCTCAGCTTCAGTGGGCAGTTTGCTGTTGACTGCTATTGACAGGTACATATGCATTCACAAGCCTACTGAATACAAGACAATTATGACAAAGAAGAAAGCAATGAATTGTATTTTGGTTTTGTGGCTATTTGTTATTTTTATAGGCTTACTTCCTTTGATGGGTTGGAATTGCTGTCAATTACATTCTACGTGTTCCCAGCTATTTCCTTTAATTGATGAAACCTATTTAATTTGCTGGATAATGCTTATAACCTGTCTGTTATTTATAATAATTCTTGCCTATATACATATTCTATTGAAGGCCCATATTCATACAGCCTACATGGAGAAACAAAGAAGGAAACATCAAGCAAATTTAGGACACAAACGTATGGACATTAAACTTGCCAAAACACTAGGCCTAATATTAATTATTTTGGTTACTTTTTGGTGTCCAGTCTTGGCTCTAATGACATATGATATATTTACCAATGTAAGCGAAAATATCAAAATGGCGTTTGCGTTTTGCAGCATGCTGTGCTTGCTACATTCAACCATGAATCCAATAGTTTATGTGTCAAGGAGCAAAGAGGTGCGCTGTATAATATTCAATATTTTGTCTGGGTACAAGAAGCAGGAGCCAACTCTGGAGACCAGCCTGGAGTCTGATGGACAGAACAAAACCCAGGTTACAAGTGTTTGTTCAACAAATGAGAGATACAGGTCAGAATATAGTACCACTCCCACCATGCCTGAGAAGACCGCCTCAACAATGGTCTTTCAGAACAACAACTTATGCAAAGAGGAAGAACTTTCCAGCTGATGATACTTATTTTGATCCACACAATAGGGGACTTCTGCCAAGAGAGCACATCTTCAGGTGTCAAGCGATCCTAATTCACCTACTCATAGCATTTTGTTTGAACGATATTTCAGATATGTTACAGAATTTAAGAATCACATTTGCCAACTTTTCTTTAAGAAAATATTGCTATGTATTCCTGACTTTTGTGTCAATTTAATCAGTATTTCAAAATGTTAACAGCCCCTTTATGCATTCACTTGAAATAACAGTACATATATGTGACTGTGTTGCTTAAATTCTTCAATGGATTTTTATTCTGTAGCACAATTTTAAGAAACAAACACCTTTCTGTAGAGTTAGTGTGGAAAACAGCTTGGCAAATTAATCTTAGAGGTAACACAGAACAGCCTCTGAAATGAGAAACTTTATTAGAATTTCTCATTGGATCATACTTTCATGTTGTAAACAATAATATATTTGCAAATGATGAATTCTTGTCCAGTTAAAACAGGTCTACTGAGACAAACCAGAAGAGATTATGAGAAAATGAACGTCTTTTATCAATGTATTATGTACATCATAATAGCTTTGGTGAATGATCCAAGAACTAGTACGAACAAAAGTTCTGTTAACTTTTACAAATGAGGTTTAAAGATAATAAAAACAGTAAGTGTTGGCAAGCAGATCAGGCTGTGTCTGTGTAAAGAGAAACAGAGTTAACATTTCTAGTCAAGCACCCTTCATCAACACTGGGAATGAGAGAAAAACAAGTTAGTTTTAAGGTTAGGTCTTTATTCTTTGGAGCATAGAAGATTGGGGGAGACTTGATAGAGGTATTTAAAATTATGAGGGGGATAGATAGAGTTGACGTGGATAGGCTTTTTCCACTGAGAGTAGGGGAGATTCAAACAAGAGGACATGAGTTGAGAGGGGGCAAAAGTTTAGGGGAACACGAGGGGGAATTTCTTTACTCAGAGAGTGGTAGCTGTGTGGAACAAGCTTCCAGTAGAAGTGGTAGAGGCAGGTTCGGTATTGTCATTTAAAGTAAAATTGGATAGGTATATGGACAGGAAAGGAATGGAGGGTTATGGGCTGAGTGCGGGTCGGTGGGACTAGGTGAGAGTAAGCGTTCGGCACAGACTAGGAGGGCCGAGATGGCCTGTTTCCGTGCTGTAACTGTTATATGGTTAACTTACAGGAAAGGTGGAAGAAGGCATGTAGAGGAGGAAGTAAAAATCTACAACAGGGTGAAGACAGGATTACCATGGGAATAAATTGTAGTGTTTTTCTCTCCATTGGGTCAATCAGAAGAGTTAGAAAGCACAAAGCACAATAATAAATATTTCACACTAATTGCTTAATTTATTTTTTATATATACTCCTTACAATAGCTCATAGCTTTGCGGTCAATGCATTGTAATGTACTGCTGCCACAAGGTGGATCCCATGGCATATGCCGGTGATATTAAGTCTGATTCTGATTAAAATGTTATGAGATGCAGGGCTATGAGAGCAGCCCAGCAGGGCAGACTGTACTAATGAAGAGCAAAGCTGAGCTAGAACCACTGATGGGTGACTAACAGGAGAAAAGACCAAACCTGATGCAGGCAGAGAAAGCAAATCAGCAGAAGTTGTAGACTTTGAAAACGAGTCAGTCTGGCTGTATCATGCCTGGACGGAAGGTGCTACTCCACAAGACATTACTCTTTATTTCACAACAATCTATATTTCTATATTTATATTACTACTCCCCACTGAGCCCATTAACCCACTATCTGGAGGACCACTACATCTTACCTTCCTGGTAACCCTGGTCTCACCTTATCACTGGTTCACTTTGACCTATTCATTCCTCCCAACCACTCCCCCCACCCAACCTCCTCCACAATTTAAACCACTTTCTCATTTTTTCTTTAATGCCGGTGACAGGACTTAGAGCAGAAATGTAAACTCTATTTCTCTTTTCATAGATGCTGCCTAATCAGCTGAGACTTCTGGATTTCCAGCAACTGTATTTTAGATATAAAAATCCTTGCTTTAACCTCTGGGCTGTTGTATATTCCTGATCTATTCATTGTTATTTTGCTAGCTGTGATATATATTTATAATTGAACTTCCAGTCTCCTGTGATATCTCATCAAATAACAGGCATGTTTGGTAAATCCTGATCTTTGGACCTTGTTCTACTTTTACTGAGGGTGACGATAAGAAATAGCAGTTTCTTCCATGTTCTTGTTTATCTGCATGCAATATTAAAAGGAGCAAATAAAAGCAAATAAAAGATATTTGAACCAATGTGGATTGGTTATGAATTCCACTTTGTGCATACACCGCAGCATACACAGAAAAAGGGTTGAATTAAATTATATCAAGCGCTCAGGTGTACATTTTGTTTGGGTGAGAATTGGAATTGCTGCCATGCTTTGTCCAGTGATTTTTCTCTTCAAAAAAAAATCAACACTCTGGTTAACTATTCATCTGTATGCATAATCATTAAATTGAAGAGACATAAAGAAGAACACAGCATGCATTTTTGCTGCATCATTCTGCAGTTTTAATCATGATTTTGAAGTGCAGAATAGAAATGCACCTTTGGTGGCAGTACAAAACCTGGGCGAGAGTGATGCAATGCATGGTTAATGTTCCTATTCACAATTAATTCCTTGACAAAAGCAATCATGATCAAGGATCGCCTTGAGAGAACCATATGGCCTAGTTGAACTTTATTGGTATTTCAACCCCACTATGACACATTTTCTTATTCATTTGAGAAATTCAAGTCTGTTTTCAGCACAGAATATATTTATCATCTTGCCACAGTAATTGGACAACCATATGTTGAAAGCAACACACACACACAATGCTGGAGGAACTCAGCAGATCAGGCAGCATCTATGGAAATGAATAACTGTTTGGCTTTGTGGGCTGAGACCCTTCATCAGGACTGGAAAGGAAGTGGGAAGAAGACAGTGAGAAGTTGGGCAAGGGGAGGAGGGTAATGTAGAAGGTGATAGGTGAGGCCAGGTTGGTGGGAAAGGTCAAGGGCTGGAGTGGAAGGTTTCTGATAGGAGAGGTGAGTGGATCATAGGAGAAAGGGGAAGGAGGAGGTGGTGATATGCAGGTGAGAAGAGGTAAAAGGTCAGAGTGAGGAGCAGAGGGGGTAGGGTTTACAGGAAGGAAAAATCAATATTCATGCCATCAGGTTGGAGGCCACCCAGACAGAATGAAACCCAGAGTGCGGTGATCAAAAGCGTGCAATCCAGTAATAATGATTATCACTGGGAACCTGATATAACTTTATAGATATAGATAAATAGAAGAGCTTTAATTATTAGATACAAAATTAATCAGGCAACAGGACTGCCCTATTCCCCATCCCCTTCTATCCTGATGTAGTGACAACATACCAGTCTAATACATATATCAACAGAATCATCCAGAACAAAAAGCTATTATACTGTCCTTAGAAAAAATACACATTGGCATGGCTATGCTGAAATATTTTAACGAACGTTACATAATGGTGAATGCATTATTGGTAGATACAATGACAGCACTCTACCTTTGGCAGCACTTCACAATCAAAACCCAGCAAAGTAACATGCAGGTTACACCATAAGACAATAAGACATAGGGGCAGAATTAGGCCCTTCGAGACTACTCTGCCATTCAATCATGGCTGATCCCTTTCTTCCCTCCTCAGCCCCACTCCCCAGCCTTCCCCGCCCCCGTCACCTTTGATGCTGTGTCCAATCAAGAACCTATTAAGCTCTGCCTTAAGTACACCCAACAACCTGGCCTCCACAGCTGCCTATGGTAATACTTTCTGGAAATTCACCACCCCCTTGGCTAAGGAAATTTCTTCCCATCTCTGTTTTAAATGGATGTGCAGATAAATATGCCTGAAAACTTTTTTTATAATGTGTAATTTGGTCAGCCCTGCAATATCAAAATCACATTATATAATCATAAGTGCAGAAGGCAGCCAATTGCCCCCATCCACTCCCTGAAGAGCAAAATATTCGGTTCCATTGCTGCGTTCTTTCATCAGAGCCAATACAATTAAATGTGTATTCAAATACCCTTTGAAAGGACTGATTGACCCCGTTTCCATTGCATTTAAAGGCTGAGTGTGCCAGGTCATCAGTTCTGTACCTTTTGCTCTTCACATTAAAACCAAAACCCCTTATCATTCAGCCATACTACACTGGGAATAATTTGTCTCTATTTGTACTATGTAGCTTCATCATGATCCTGTGCATTACCGTCAAGGTTCCTCTCCACCTCTTTTGCCTTAAGAAACATTTCTCCAGCCTAACCTTGGGACTGAAACCACTTGCCAATAATTAAAGCTATAATATTCTTCGTTCAATTCAGAGGAAAGTGGTTAAATAGTTAAAATTGAGAAACATTTAACAATTTAGACCGCAACTGGTAATGACCATATCTACTTGATTTAGTTACAAAAAGTTTGGCTTTGGCCAAAATAATTTCTCTGGAAGGCTGCACTCTAATTACAATACTTAAATAAGACTTGCAGCATACATTTTGTCATTAATTTGGAATTACTAGCTGATAGTCCAGAGCAATTCAAGGTAGAGGTAAACTGTAAAAACCCAAAAATAGATGTTTCCAGTAATCCTGGTGGGCAAAAGGAAGCAGTAATTTATTCCCCAGGCTTACAAGCAAATCTGCCTCAGTCTGTTTTGTCCTTCTTGGGCTCTGCTTCCAATAATGATAATGCTTAACCTGACATGGCTCCTTTTTACAACACCACCTCTGACCTTCTTCCTTTGCTCTTTTACGCACTGCTCAGCGTATTCTTCTGGATTGTTGAATATTACTCTCAGTGATTCAATTCCCCATGCCTCCTCCCTCTCCAAGTCCAGGTTTCAGCAAGTGGTCAAAGGATTCAAAGCGCATTTATTATCGAGGTACGTATGCCGTGTACAAACCCTGAGATTTGTCTTCCCCACAGACATCCACAAAACAAAGAAAACCACGGAGCTTGTTCAAAGAAAAACATCAACCCCCCCCCCATGCGCAAAGAAACAAATTGCGCAAATGGCAACAAGAGCGTCAACACTCCACACGCCAAAAAACAAATCACGCAAACAGCAACAAGATAAAATGAGTGAAAACGCAGAATATAAAACACAAAAAATTGAAGAGTCCGTATTCAGTTCTGCTCAGTGTTCATTATCTGCAGGACGTCCCAATTCAAAGTCACCCAAAAATAGCAACAGAGAAAGGAGTGACCAGTCCAATCCACTGACTGCAAAGCCATTAATTCGGTGCCATCCTCGGACAGCATGGAGGGAGAGAGAGACCATCCGACTGCAGGGTCCTTCCCTTGGGAGCATCAGTGAGAGGGAGAGAGTGACTGTCATATGCAGACACCTTCCTCTGGCAGCAGTGAGCGAGAGGCTAGTCGACGATGGCTGAACAGTCGCTCATCTTCCACACTTGCCTTGATCGTTTCTTTCTTCCTTGATGCTTTATTCAGCGAGATCGGTAGGAAATAGAGTTGATCATGGGCTCACGCCCCATCTCTAAGCTTCTTGGCCTCAAGCCTGCTCGCCTCCCGGAACATCCTTGGAGATAGCAAAGCGCCAGACCGCTCAACTGCCTGAAAGCACGCCATCAAAAAGATCACAGGCTCCAACGTAAATAGAACCACATTTGAAAGGAAAAAGAATATGTGGAAGTGGAAGAAACAGTTTTGTGGATCACCTAGCGGATGTCACCTGTAGTAGTGTTGCTCGCTGGCGCCATCTCCTTGCACAACGGAGAAGAACATTGGCTCTCAGCTACCAACATTAAAAGACCCGTTCATCACCAGAGCCAAGAAAAGAGCTGAAAATAAATTACTGCTGACTCCACCCACCCAAGCGGTCACCTGTTCACCAAATTGCCATCAGGGAGACGCCACAAGTCCATCACCACCAGGATGACACATCATCTCTGAAGCTTCTTTCTCAACAAAACTCACTCAAGTATAATACCCTAAATGTCCCTGCACACCATTGTTAAATGGTCTTTCCCACTATCCTTGTTCTGTTGATAATTATTGTATCTGTTCGTATGTTCACATTTATTTAACTTTTCTTGTATATTTTGTAATTTAATTATCTTGTAAGTTGTTGGTTGCTATTGTGTTGTCTGTTATGGTATCGCCCTGCGTTCTAAGTCTGTCACCCAAACCACAGTTCTGTTATGTTTCACATACTGGCAATAAAGTGATTCTGATGTCTCTCTCTTGAACTACAGGCTTCCCCACACCCCCCCCCCCCAAAGGCTTCCTCATTGTCTGGTTGGTTGCCAGGTTGGAAACAGAGCAACTCAATTCTAATGCAACCCTCCCTTTAAGTTGTGCATGTTATCCTCCAGTCCTTGGGTGCAAGTCCAGCAAATGTAACTCTTAGGGAATTTATTTGTTATATCTTCCAGAGGTTCCAAGCTCTTCTCACTTGGTCAAAAAGCTTAGCTTACAATTAAAAATCTAAATGTCTTCAGCAGACATTGATCTTCTCTATAAATATGCAAGCTGATGAGAATACAGTAGAACATATTAGCTATTGAGACCACACAATGCTAATACAACTCCAAAAAGAATTGTGCTGTCTTATTAAAAATCAACTCAACCTTTGTATATAGGTGAGTTTCTTGATGCCTGTTGGGAAATTAAATTACTCACTGTTCCATAGGACATTAATTTTCAGTAGCATTTGTCTTAAAAAAAAAACAGGGCGTTAGATGTAAATTTAATTTCCAGTGAGATTCTTGTCATCACTGACTTGAAGTATGTCTGTTCACTACATGGAGAGCAACCAGGTTTATCTAAAGTCATAGAAAAAGTACTGCATAAAACACAGGTTGCTTGGCCCATCTAGACCATGCCGATTGATTTAACCTGCCTTCTTCCAGTGACCTGCATCTGGACCATAGACCTCCATACCACTACCATCCATGCACCTATCCAAACCTCCCTAAAATGTTGAAATTGAGCTCGTATGCACCACTCATGCTGACGGTTCGTTCCACACTCGCACGAACCTCTGAGTGAAGAAATTTCCCCACAAGCTTTTCTTAAACTTATCTCCTTTCACCCTTAACCCATGACCTCTCTTTGTAGTCCCATCCAACCTCAGTGGATAAAGCCTGCTTGCATTTACCCATCTATAGCATACCCCTTATAATTTTGTATACCTCTATCAAATCTCCCCTTAATCTTCTAAGGTCCAGGAATAAAATCTTAACCTATTCAATCTTTCCTTATAGCCCCAATTCCTTTGAAATATTGCCATTTCTGAGGTTATATATTCAAACTGAATTGCATTTTGCATTCATTCTCTGGGATTTGAAGGAAGGTTTTTGAAAAAAATTAGAAATTCCCCATTTCTGATTGCTCTTTAGAAGATAGTTGTAAACATCTATCGAGAACTAAACAGTTCTTCCAGAAAAGATGTTTTTATAGAGTTGTTGGGCTGAGATCTTCATGATTTAGACCCAATAATGAAGAAAAACTGGTGATGTAGGTATGTGACTTGCAGGACAACTTGGATGGTGGTTTTCCTTTGGTTGACATTGGCTTTCCTACTGATAGAATCAATGTTTGGAGGTGCCATGATAGCAGCCTAGGTAACTACACCGGTTTGGAGATGGTATGCACTGTAACCATTGTATATTGGAGGGAATTAATGATTATAGTGATTGAATGATGGAACTATCAATTTGGATGCTTTTTTCTGGCTGGTGTTGAGCTTCTTGAGAATTGACACTGCACTCATCTAGGTAAATTCTACTGCATTTGTGATTTATTCTTTGTAGAAGGCAGAAAGACCTTGGGATGTCAGGAGGTGAGTCAATTGCTGAAGGATGCCCAACCTGCTGTTATAGATATTGTGTATTTAATATTTCAGTAATATCTGAGTAATCTTGTAAATATATTGTTTGATTAAGCTTTCTTTAGTGTTCACATAATTCATTATGGGTTATATGTAAAAGTATGTGAATGGCATACGTCATTACACCACCACATCACATGTGCACACCTCACTGAAGCACATGAGTTATCCCTAGCTTCTGTATTTTTCTCTCAATAGTTTTATGCTTTGTAGCTGATAAAGTTGAATTTCAGTTCAATCATATTCCTCTGTCTAACCCGGGCTTTTGATGATGTAACACACAATGGTAATCCCATTGAATAATAATGGTAAGTGGTTAGATTCTTGATGGGGATGATTGGTGTCATTAGCCTGGCACCTGTATTTGTTAATTGTTGTCTTATCTAGAGTTGTTAAGCCCTTGTGTGCTTTCTGCTTAACCTTGTCAAGTTCATTTTGAATGGCATGGGTTTGCAGCAAACTGTGATTATTTAAAGTGAACTCCCAATTGTCACTGTTAGCAGGGTTCTCACGTGTTTCCAGAATGATTTGTCTTGCAGTGTTGCTCGGTCAAACCACCAACGTTTTATGGAATTCCTATGAATAAACTCCTGTTTCTTTCTTTTTCAATATTTTTATTAATTACTTGCATAGACAAATACAAAATACATTATGATATGGTGGAAACAGAAACAAGGTTAAAATGTCCCATATCTATGTATAATAATTAACCATAATATTGAAAAGGTATATTTTATTCTAATCTAAAGCAAAATCAAAACCCCATAACAACAAAAAAGAGAAAAAAACAGCTGTTTGGTTAAAAGAAAAGAAAAAATAATTTGGACAAATAGATGTAAATTCAAACAAATAGTAGCCATCATCATTGCTGAACAAGTCAAAGATTGTGAAAGCAGTTCCAAAAAGGTCCCCATAATGTGAAAAAGTCTGGTCTAGGTATAGAAATAGAACACCTAATCTTCTCTAAATTTAAACATGACATAACATCAAACAACCAGTGGGCATGAGTAGGCGATAAACTCTTGTTTCTGTCTCTATGTCTTCTATGTCTGCTGTTCCTCCGCACCTGGGTTCAGACTTCTGTAGGCACTGACCGTGACAGGTTGGTGCCTGAGACCTCTGTAGTGTGAAAGTCACTTGCCACACTGGAATGTTGTCCAGGTTTTGCTGCATGCAACGTGAGACTGCTCCATTCGTTAGGAACAGGATTGAACATTGTGTAACCATCATTAAACAAAGGAAGATCATTAATGAAGCTGTTGAAGTTGATCATTTCCCTGAGCAACTGGAGTGATAGAATGATTGACCTCCAACAAACAAAATAATCTTCATTTGTACTGAGTAATACTTCTGGCCTCCTACAACCTCATTTGATCTTTGCTGTTTTGCCTCTGCAGTTCAGGGTTCACAGTCACGCTCAGCATATTTATCTCATTCCAGGCTACCACCTTTGATTTCCACCATATTTCACCCTTTTTCTGATCTTTGCTGATTTAGGAGCCAAGCTCCACTCTCAAGGAGCAGCATATCATCAGAATCAGAATTTCATGTCGTGAAATCTGTTAACTTTGCGGCAGCAGCACAATGCAATACATGATAATATAGAAAAAAACCTGTGAATTATAGTATATATAAATATACTAAGAACTAGGAGGCATAGCCTCAAGAATCGGGGGAGTAGATTTAGGATGGAGATGAAGGGGAACTGCTTTTCCCAGAAGTGGTGCTGTGGAATTCTCTGCCCAATGAAACAGTGGAAGCTACCTCAGTACTTATAAATATATTTATGACAAGGTTGGATATATGTTTGCATAATATAGGAAATTAAGGGTTATGGGGAAAAAGCAGGTAGGTGGAGATGAGTCCACTGTCAGATTGGCCATGATCTTATTGAATGGCGGAGCAGGCTTGACCGGCCAAATGACCGACTCCTGCTCCTGTTTCTTATGTTCTTATATATAAAATAGTTAAATTAAGTAGTGCAAAACAGAAATAATAAACTAGTGAGGTAGTGTTCATGGGTTCAGTGTCCATTTAGAAATCGAATGGCAGAGGGGAAGAAACTGTTCCTGAATTGTTGAGTGTGTGGCTTCAGGCTCTTGTACCTCCTTCCTGATGGTAGCAATGAGAAGAAGGCATGACCTAGGTGGTAGGGGTCCTTAATGATGGATGCCTCATTTTTGAAGTAACACTCCTTGAAGATGTCCTGGATACTATTGAGGCTAGTGCCCTTGATGGAGCTGACTAATTTTACAACTCTTGGCAACTTACTTCAATTCTGTGCAGTAGCAACACCACCCCCCCCCCCACCCCAATTCCAGATGGTGAGAGTGATGGTGATCGGGGTTACTATAGAAAAATGTACATTTCTGACTTATGGAGAGATAGGCATACAGGCAGCTCCCAGGAATGGAAGCATTATGTAACCTGGAGGGTGCCTGTGATTATATTCAATTTCTTGTTTGCTATGGCATAGTACCAAAACGTATGACTATAAGATACACTACTCCTGACTAAACATTGAATGATACGTAATTAAAGTTAAACATGCGGGAATTAGGTATTCTTTTCAGAATCAAAGGGGCCCAAACCTGTTTGCTTTGAATGTATAGTAGACACCTTAGAGATGCATAATAACTTGCTCAACTGTAAATATTAACTGCTAATCTACTGTTTGATGATTGAATGTGCCAGAAAAGAATCTGATGCTACGACACACTAGACCCGATAAGTCTGTAACTGAAGCTTTTTCTCTTTGTTTTGACCCTCCGTCCACACTGAAATGGCACTTTCCTCCCCCAAAAATGGAGCTTTTCTAAAACACCCTCCAATTTGAAAATGCTGCTTGGGCAGAGTAGTTGGACGGGGTAACTGGAGATTTCTAGAAACGCTGTCATGACATGCTGGAACAGATGGTGGCAGCAGTGCAGCATTTCATTGTTTTATTGAATGCAACCCCCACACAACCTAACAATTTCAGAACAGACACCAACGAGACTGAAGCCCGAAGAATTAGAAATGAACTCACCAAATACTTTGACCCATAACTTACTGAATAAATAAGTATACTCACTTTGCCCTGTCTTCTGTCCTTGCTTGTATGAAGCTGGTTTACCTATTTATGCAAGTACTTCTCTGACAATAGATGTGTAATAGCCTACTGTAGCAAGGATGGAGATATTTTCAAAAACACTTGTTGTGGACACCCATTGTTTTTACGTGAAACCAGCGTATTCAAAATTATCCAGTCTAGTGTGGACGTAACTTCAGTAAAAATCAAAGGTGGGCAAGGTGAAAGCAGAATAAGGGCTGTATTGTATTCATTTTCATTGGCCACTCAACCTACAGCTTCTACTCCTGGAGCTGAAAAAAATCTCCTGATAATCAGTAAAGTACCCTAAATATAGCCTCAAATTTACTTTTTTATTAGAAATATAATCAACCGTTCTGCTGAAACACTAAGGAGGCCATATTCATGATATACTGTGCGGTAATCATAACTGTGAAAGAATTAGCCATAATCATGCAGGAAGGGAGAGTAATGGGACATGTTAGGTGTGATGGTGAGGGATGAATGGAACATGGAAGGAGAGGTATAAAAAAGAAATGTTAATGCAACAGAAGGTGTTTTTCATTCAAACAGGAATGAACACTAAACTTTACAAGTTAGGGTAAAAGTAGTATCTAAGTGTTGGTATATCAATAGCATCACCATCTGGCGATAGAAAGTTGTTAAAAATCTATTATGGCAGCTCATGTATCTGCAGTCACTTTCATGGAAAACCTGTTTTATTGCATGTGTGAAATGTATAAAAATTGTTTAATGCTTGAAGACAAAAAATAGATTTTATACAATACATATACAAAAGGAGAAAGGTTGCCTTCAAATGAGACATGTTTAGGAAAAACTCATGGGGATGGGTATAATCTCATTTGAATTTTATGAGTACTATGTAAATTAAAAATTGATTGCTGGAGTGTTCATTATTTTTAGTATCTGTATTTTAAATATCTTGTATTTCATTAACCAAATAAACAAGTTAATTTGAGACTATTCAGAGTCCTTTACCAATAATCAGGATTTTTTCAGCTCCAGGAGTAATAGCTGTGGGGTGGGCGGCCAATGAAAATGTAAAAAAAATGAATACAGCCCTCATTCTACTTTCAATTTGCTCACTTTTGATTTTTACAGAGACCCATTCAATCATCAAGCTCACAAGAACAGACGTGGTCTTTTAAATATTATGTTGCTGGGTACCTCAGAATTGAAATATATTTTTAGCTTTTTAGCTCTGAGATCCATTTTACTTCCTAGCTAGCCTCCTTCTCCTCTCCCCACCCCCCCACCCCCATCTTTTTATTCTGGCATCTCCCCCCTTTGCTTTCAGTCCTGAAGAAAGGTCTCAGCCCAAAATTCTGACAATTCCATAGATGCTACCTGACCTGCTGAGTTCCTCCAGCATTTTGTGTGTGTTGCTTTGGACTTCCAGCATCTGCAGAATTTGGGCTTGTATTATGATAAATAATGATTTTTGCCATGTGTAGGTCTTTTGTTGCTCATATCCACTATAATGCCACTTGCATCAGCTGAGACATCTTGGGGTGAGAGAGAGAGAGAGAGACTGGGTCATGTTGAGCTGTCGGGTGAACAATGGTTTTTGATGGACTGCAGATCATGGTCTCTCTGTGGGGGCTTTACTGTTGCTTGCCTGGTGGGTGGTGGGTTGGCTGATGCTTTCTGTTGGAATAAGAAGTAAAGGGGGCAATTTGAGGCTTTTGCTGCTGCCTGTGTGTGGAATTTGTGTCTGGGGTTCTTACATTTTTTTCTGCCCTTCATTACTTGCAGTTTTGAAGGTGACTGTAGGCAATATCTACCATAGTAGATTGTTAACAACCTTGAGATGGTGATGCTATTGACATACCAACCCTAAGATACCACTTTTACCCTGTTGTTTTGTGGATGTCTGTGAAGAGTAAGAATTTCAGGTTGTATATTGTAAACATTCTCTGATATTAATTGGAACCACTGAACCATTGATCTATTTATCAAAAATGTTCCTTTAATAGCCAAAAGAGTTGCTTTAGTACATTTGTCTTGGACTTTCTTGCTTTTAATGTTCTTGAAAGTTCTTGGAATTTGATAGAGATTTGAGTAGTTGCCGTAGGTTAGCAGTTAACAGTTATACCTCAGTAAGTTTTCATGTGTCTCTAAGGTGTCTACTATGCATTCAAGGTGAACAGATTTGTGCACTTTGATTCTGGGAAGAATATATATTTCATGCATATTTAACCTTAATTACCTATCATCCAATGTTTAGTCAGGAATTGTGTATTCTTTAGTCAGTTGTTTTGGTACAATGCCATAGTGCACAAGAAGTTGAATACAATCACACCTCCCATAATCAGAGGCAGCCTCCAGGTTAATTTTCCTGTTAATGTTAAGGCATAGGCAAAGTTTCAGGTTTCTAAACTAATCAAAAACAAATCAAATGCAGTATATGGAAATGGAGCAATGAGCCTGTGTCTTTCAAGAGCATGTTTTCACAAGAAATATAGTTAATAAAACCAAACTGCACTTTGACTACAATGAGGCACTGTAATGTGAGAGCACCCTAGTCAATGACTTAAACTGAGTGTAAACACTACATTAAAATCTTTCAAAATGAACTATTATATAACACTCGATCATATATTCTGGAGGAAGTAATAACAAAGGCGAATTTTTGTTACCTGACTGAGACTATGAATTAAAAATTGTTTTACTCCCTTTTAATCTCAATAGAAGAACAATGTTAGTTGCCCTAACATTGTGTGAAAATCACGTAAAGAATAAAGTCCTTCATTATGTTTCACAAAACAGTGCTGTAAGATTTCTCCATATGACGCTATGCTGAAAGTGGCATTATCTGTGTTCCCATTTGATGCATTGCAAGTTTTCACAACTACTGGCATTTAGTATGGCAGCTGCAGTCTCAGGAGCCCGACTACTAAGATACAGGCACCATTCTCCCAGCTACAGGGGAGTAATGCTACAAATGACTTGATACTCCAAAGACAGAGTTAAGTGTGGGAATGTGCCCATGAGCGTCAAGGTGACCTGGATGGGTCGGTGATGAACATTGTATGCAGGAAGTATGTTCCTTTTCTGTGCGGGTCACAAAACCCATTGAGAGCACAGCCATGTGCTTCTAGCAGGAAGCTCCAGAGAGGACAGTATAAGTACGTGTGTGCAGTCTGAAGGCATGTGCTTTGCGAAGACTTGCAATTCAGCCAATCACCCAACTCTCACTCTTTTACCTCTGAACTGAAGACATTATGTATCTGAAGAAACTTCTAGTATCCACTTTAATATTACGGACTAACTTACTTTTGTATTTTATCTTTACCTTCTTAATGACTTTTTTAGTTGCCTTCTTTTGGTTTCTGAAAGTTTCCCCATCCTCTAACTTCCCCATACTTTGCCCTCTCTTTGGCTTTGACTTCTCTTGTTAGCCACGGTCGTGTCACCTTTCCTTTAGAATACTCCTTCCTCTTTGGGATGTATATATCTCGTGCCATCCGGATTGCTTCCAGAAACTCCAGCCATTGCTGCTCTGCTGTCATCCCCGTCAGTGTTATTTTTCCTTCTATTCTGACCAACTCCTCTCTCGTGCCTCTGTAATTCCATTTACTCCACTGTAACACTGATACATCTGACTTTAGCTTCTCCTTCTCAAATTTCAGGGTGAATTTGATCATATTTTGATCACTTTCCCCTAAGGGTTCTTCTCCCTTAAATTCTCTAGTCAATTCTGATTCATTGCACAACACCCAATCCAGAATATATTATTCCCCAGTGGGCTCAACCATGAACTGCTCTAAAAAGCCATCTCATAGGCATTTTAGAAATTCCCTCTCTTGGAATCCAGCTCCAATCTGATTTTCCCAATCTACCTGCATATTGAAATCCCCCATGACTATTGTAACATTGCCCTTTTGGTATGCATTTTCTATCTCTTGTTGTAATTTGTAGACCACATCCTTACTACTGTTTGGGATCGGTATACAACTCCCGTCAGGGTCTTTTCACTCTTGCAGTTCTTTAACTCTATCCACAATGATTCAATATCTTCTGACCCTATGTCATCTCTAAATAAAGATGTGATTTCATTTTTCACAAATAGAGCAATGCCGCCCCTTCTGCCTTCCTCCCTGTCCTTTCAATACAATGTGTATCCTTGGACATTAAGCTCCCAGCTATAATCTTCTTTCAGCCATGATTCAGCGATGACTACAACATCATAAATGCCATCTGCAACTCTGCCACAAGTTCATCTACCTTATCCTGAATAGTACTGCATGGATTCAAATACAACACCTTCAGTCCCTATTCACCCTTTTCTATTTTGTCCACCTTTTACTTTGGGACTCATCCTGCTGACTGCAATTTTGCCCTCATCAATGGCCTTTCTGCACTACACATTGCCTCTGTTTGTAAACTAGCTACGTCATATTCATCCGCCTTTCCTACAATATTTCTTACATTGAACTATAGGCAGCTCAGGACACTAGTCACACCATGCTCAACCTTTTGATTTCTGACTTGTCTGAGGTCTTACCAACATCTTACCAACCTCCACAACTTCTCTACTAACTATTCTGGCACTCTAGATACCATCCCTCTGCAATTCTAGCTTAAACCCCCACCATGCAGCATTAACAAACCTGCCCACCAGGGTATTAGTCCCCCTCCAGTTCATCTGTATACCATCACTTCTGTAGAGGTCCCACCCTCTCTGGAAGAGAACCCAATGATCCAAAAACATTGTGCCCTCCCTCCTCTGCAAAAGGATGCAGTTTGAACGTTGGCCTTTTAAATAGCACAATTTCTGAAAACCTCACTGTGACTGGCTAAAACTGAGCCACATGAAGCTGTAATTGGGAAATATGTAAGTCTTTATTCACACAGCAAAGCTTTAGGAGAGAGAGAGAGAGAGAGAGAGAGAGAGAGAGAGAGAGAGAGAGAGTGTGTGTGTGTGTGTGTGTGTGTCCAGGAGAATCCCCCTTCTCCTGACACAACATATACTTCTTCAATGAAAAGGTAACAATAATCAATCATCTACAGTTTCACCTACTTTAATATTTTGAATAAAGTTGGGTAAGTTAACAGAACTACATACATACTGTGGTAACACCTTCCAAGTAGCAGAACTTTGCTTCAGTATTAACCAAGGAAGAGGACGTGGAGGAACAGCAGATCAGTGCTGAGTGTATAAATACTTTAGGACATTTAGAGGACATGGAGGAGGAAGCATTGGGCCTCCTAATGAGTGTTAAAGTGGATACATCCCCAGGGCCTGATGGGGTTTACCCCAGTTTATTGAAGGGGACAAGAGACAAGATTGCTGGGGCTTTGACCAGTGTCTTTGTGTCCTCTTTAGCACGGGTGAAGTCCTAGAGGACTGGCAGGAGGCTAATATTGTACCTCTATTTAAGAAGGGAACAAGGGAAAATCCTGGTAACTATAGACTGGTGAGTCTCATGTCTGTAGGGAAATTGCTGAAGAAAATTATTAGGGATAGGCTATACAGTGCTTATTAAAAGTATCACCCCCTCCCGTGGAAGTTTTCATGTTTTATTGTTTTACAATGGATTTAATTTGGCTTGACTTGAGAGTGATCAACTGAAAAAGACTCTTTTGTGTCAAAGTGAAAACAGATCTCTACAAACTGACCTAAATTGGTTACAAATAGAAAACAAAATAATCGCATAAGTATTCACCCCTTCAAGTCAGTATTTAGTAGATGCAACTTTGGCAGCAATTGCAGCCCTGAGTCTGTGTGGATGGGTCTTTATCAGCTTTGCACATCTGGACACTGCAATTTTTCCCCATTCTTCTTTACAGAACTGCTCAATCTCCATTAGATTGCACGGTGAGTGCACAGCACTTTTCAAGTCCAGCCACAAATTCTCAATTGGATTGAGATCTGGACTCTGTCTTGGCCACTCCAGGATATTAACTTTATTGTTTTTAAGCCATTCCTGTGGAGCTTTGGCTTTATACTTGGGGTCATTATCTTGCTGGAAAACAAATATTCTCCCAAGTTGCTGCTCTCTTGAAGATTGCATCAGGTTTTCTTCTGGGATCTCCCTCTATTTTGCTGCAATCATTTTACCCTCTACCTTCACAAGCTTTCCAGGGTGTGCTGCAGTGAAGCATCCCCACAGCATTATGCAGCTACCAACATCCTTCAAGGTAGTGATGGCATGTTTTTGATGATGCGTGGTGTTTGGTGTACGCAAACATAGCGTTTTGTCTGATGCTCAATTTTGCTTTCATCAGATGATAGAACCTTCCAACTGACAGATTTCTTGTGAGTTTTTTTTTCCCAACAATGGCTTTCTCCTTGCCAATCTCCCATAAAGCTGTGACTGGTGAAGCACCCGGGCAACAGTTGTCATACGTGCAGTCTCTCCCATCTCAGCCTCTGAAGCTTGTAACTCCTCTAGAGTTGTTATAGGCCTCTTGGTGGCTTCCCTCACTAATGCCCTTCTGCACAGTCACTCAATTTTTGAGGATGGTCTGCTCTAAGCAGATGTATAGCTGTGCCATATTCTTTCCATTTCTTGATGATTGACTTAACTGTACACCAATGGATATTCAGTGACTTGGAAATTTTCTTGTATCCATCTCCTGACTTCAGATTTTCAATAAACTTTTCACGGAGTTGCTTGAAATGTTCTTTTGTCTTCGTGGTACAGTTTTTGCCAGGATACTGACTCATCATCAGTTAGACCTTCCAGCTACAAGTGTATTTTTACTACAATCAGTTGAAACATCTTGACTGTACACTAGTGATCCCCATTTAACTAATTACATGTCTTCTAAAACCAGTTGGCTTCATCAGTGATGATTTGGTGTGTCATATTAAAGGGGGTGAATACTTATGCAATAAATTATTTTGTGTTTTATATTTGTAATTGATTTACATCACTTTGTAGAGATCTGTTTTTACTTTGACAGGAAAGAGTCTTTTTCTGTTGATCAGTGGCCAAAAAATGCTAAATGAAATCTACTGTGATTCAATGCTATGAAACAATAAAACACGAAAACTTCTGGGGGGGGGGATGAATTCTTTTTATAGACACTGTATGAGCATTTGGAAACCCTTGGCCTAATAAAGGAGAAGCAGGTTGTATCTTAACAACTTGATTGAGTTTTTTGTCAAGGTGACAAGAGAGATTGATGAAGACAGGGCAGTGCAGGTTGTCCATATGGATTTTAGAAAGGCGTTTGACAAAGTCCCTTTTGGAAGGTTAATTCAGATGATTAAGTTGCATGGAGTCTGTGGCAAATTGGCTGTTGGCATTCAGAACTGGCTTGCGCATAGAAGATGGATGGTGGTGGCTGTAGGAACTTATTTGAGATGGAGGGCTGTAATTAGTGGTGTTCTGTAGGGATCTGTGCTGGGACCTCTGCTGTATGTGATGATGGCATCCGTTAGTCTTGCGAGACCATGGATCTGTGCCTGGAAAGTGGAGCGTCCTCTCCAGGGTACAGACCTGGGCAAGGTTGTATAGAAGACCAGCTGTTGCCCAAGCAGCAAGTCTCCCCCCTCCACGCCACCAATGTTGTCCAAGGGAAGGGCAAGGGCCAATACAGCTTGGCACCAGTATCGTCACAGGAGTTGCCAGAGCGAGGTTGAAGACAACGTCGGACTGCCTTAGGGACTCCAGCTCTGGATTTGTCCTCAGGGTTTACTCCCAAAGCCTTTCCCATGAGTGGGTATGGCCACAAGGCAGCAGAGGTTTGGACTCAGTTTTTCCTCTCTTAGACGGACTGCCTTCCCAGGCTGATGAGCTCCATCTACCCAATACAGTAAATGAGCTGAATGAAAATGTGAATGGGTAGGCTAGTGAATTTGCAGATGATACCAAGATTGGTGGAGTTGTGGATAGTGTAGAAGACTGGCAAAGAATACAGCATGATATAGACCAGTTGTAGATATGCATGCTGTTACTAGTCAAGGCATTGAGTTCACAAGTCAAGAGGTTAGGTTGCAGCATTATAAGACTCTGGTTAGGCCACATCTGGAGAACTGCATACCGTTCTGGTTGCCCCACTATAGGAAGAATGTTGAGGCTTTGGAGAGGGTGCAGAAGAGGTTTACCAGGATGCTGCCTTCTTTAGAGGGCAGGTGCTATATGAGAGGCTGGACAAACTTTGGTTATTTTCTCTGGAGTGGCGGAGGCAGTGGGGAGATCTGATACAGGTTTATAAGATTATGAGAGGCATGAAAAGAGTAGACAGGGAGTACCTTTTTCCCAGGGTTGAAATGTCTAATACCAGAGCGCATACATTGAAGGTGAGAGGGGGTAGGTTCAAAGGGAACGTGAGGGTGGAAGCCTGGAATGTACTGCCTGGTCTGGTGGTAGAGGCAAATAGGTTAGTGGCTTTTAAGAGACTTTTAGATAAGCACTTGAGTATGAGGAAGATGGAGGAATATGGACATTGTGTTGGTAGGAGGGATTAGTTTTTTTGGGGAGGGTTTTGATTTACTTTTTAGCTGATTCAGCACAACACTGTAGGCCAAAGAGTCTGTTGCTGTGCTATTCTCAGTTCTATGTTCGAGACCTCTTTGAAATATTGAATACTAGTGGCGCCTGTTCCAAAAAGAACCAGACCCTCAAAATATACTGATTTTGTTACAGCATTGAAGGATGGCTTTCTGAATATACAACTAACCAGAAGGTTAAATGTCAAAACAAATCTGTCTTGAGCAGGGATACATCATTAACAATGTGCCAATAGCAAGATCAGTCATCAATTGTATTCCCTTGTGTGATTTCAATGGGACAGCATCAGAATGTTCCACATCGAATGATAGACCACAACATATGGAATGGAAGTTTAAATCTTCAGGTTTTATTTCCTGAAGATTGGTTCTCATATTAGGTCATCTGTAATTATGCCATCCGTAATTTCATAGCCCCAGAATGATCCCTGACAGAGACAAGTTTGCACGTCAAGCAACTGTTGAACTCATTCGCAGTTGTAATACAGGAAAAAGCTTCTGAGGCAAAAGGAATCATGTGGAAAAGATCTGACCTTGAATTTGCTGGTGGGTGGTAAGATTGTTAGCAGCCGCTCCAAACCGCGCCAGCTTCCGGGGTTTAGACGCTCGAACTCCCCGGTGGACGGACGCAGAAAGCACGGCCCCTTTAAAGGTTCAGGATGGTCCCGCTAATTGGTAACAATGTTTTGGGCGCCAAGAGTCGAGTCTTTAAGGAACATCTGAGCTGTAACCTTACTAGGGATGCGTATCATCTAGCGTTTGTTTTGTGCTGAGATCCAGTCTAATTTCGTGTCTCGAACCGTGATTCGGACATCCCGGCAGCTAGGTCCAAACCGTCCTCATCACGGTACGAATGTGTCAACATGGAACCAGCGGGGTATCAGTGTCAGTTGTGGCCGGCCACTGCGAGAAAATTTATAGACAGAGCCGGGTCTCCGTGTGCTAACTCTTGCAGGGAGGAAGCCAAAGAGGCTGTCGATCGCTCTTCCAACCTCGGAGCGGTTTCCCGCCGCAACTTCCTCGTCCAGTGTTCATTTCTATTTGAACTCCAGCTACCCCGGCGCCCTTCGCAGCGCGGAAAGGTGGCCTTCGTTACCTCTCTTCTGGCTGGAAGCGCCCTGGCCCGGGCCACCGCGCATTGGGCCAGAGATTTGCGGGAATTCATGACCACCATGAGGAAGGTGTTCCATTGCGCTGCTGGAGCCAGCCGAGCTTCGGGCTGCCTGATGGAGCTGTGACAGGGGATGGTCATCGGCCAACTCCGATTGAATTTTGGACCTTGGCCTAGGAGAGCGGTTGGAACAGGAAGGCCTTGGCCACGCTATACCGCCATGGGCTGAAGGATGTCCTCGCTTCGGGAGAGCCAGCAGAGAAATCGGGTTCTGATCCGATTCGATAATCGTCTGAAAGTGGGAGCACGTCGAGAGCCGGTCTGAGCCCGGTCCTTGCGTATTGCAGATCCACCCCCAACCTAGAACCATGACCAACCCGTCGCTCAGTCAGCATCCCTTTGAACCCAGTCAGGTCGGCGGCTCCGGACGCTCCGCTGATGAGAGCTCCTGGCGTTGGGGTCAAGGTCGCTACTACTACTATGGTGTCGCTAACACCGTCCAGAGTCGGGAGGGCTGGGATGGTAGCAGCCATTACGCCCAATCCTACGGATTCTGGTTTTGTGCTGAAGATGTTCCTCCGAGGTAAGATCTTGAGGCAGATGAAGGCTCTTGTAGACTCTGGAGCAGCAACTAATTTCTGGATTTAGGAAACGCCTGTCAATTCGACATACCCCTGAGAGAGTTGAGCTAGTTCATGCCCGCAGTGCCTTGGACGGCTGCCCACTAGGTTCTGGGAAGTTCCGGCAATAGACTGCAATTGCAGATGAGGATGGAGGATCCTGTTGAAGATGTTAGCTTCTACAAACGTTTGTATATTGACTGACTCCACTCATACCACCCCCCCCCCCACCCCCATCCTCCCAGCATAATGCATCCATGTCCTGAAGCGAAGGGAGAATCATTGCTTGGTGCATTTATTGTAAAGAGGGTTGTTTGTAGCATGGCCTTCTGACACCCAGACTCTCCCGAGATCAACAACCAGTAGGGGCCGGCCTTCAGTGTGAGCGACACGAGACCTAGTCCCGCCTTCAAGAGCAGTAAGGCCGATTCCGCCAACGGGACAGTGCGAGTCCTGACATTGTCTTGTTGTCTCACAGACCTAGAGAGGGAGTCACTAGTTCAGGATACCTGCCACCCAAGAAGCCACAGGGCCTCAAAAGAAGGACTGGAGGAGATAGCCAATACCCAAACTGGTCAAAATTCCTTCAGTCTACAGAGACTTGGAGAAAGTCTTCAAAGGAAAGGCCTCTACTCCTCCACCACACCAACCTTACGACTGTTATAGACCCAGTACCTGTCCCCTGCAGGATCGATTGTATGCACTCTCGGGCCCAGACAGAAGCGCAATAGCAGAGTATATAGAAGAAGCTCTTGCCACAGGCTTCATTTGGCCTGCCACCTCACCTGCTGTCACAGGCTTCTTCTTTGTACAAAAGAAAGATGGAAGCCTATGGACATGCATGGATAATAGGGGGGGTTTAACTGCTTAACTGCCAAGAATCGCTACCCCCTTCCACTCATGAATACAGCCATATGATGCTCCAAGGGGCGAGCATATTCACAAAACTAGACCTACTGAGTGCATACAATCTGGTCTGTATTGAGGAAGGCAATGAGTGGAAGACTACATTCAATACCCCGACAGGGCACTACAAGTACTTGGTTATGTCTTTGGCCTTGCGAATGCTCCAGCCCTTTTCCAAGCCTTTATATAAAAAATGTGCTCCAGGATACTCTCCTTAAGTATGCCTTTGTCTGCTTGGATGATATCGTAATCTTCTCAAAGTCTATGGAGGAGCATATTGCTCATGTCAGGGACATTTTAAAGGGGCTTCTAGACCACGGACTTTATGTCAAGTTGGAGAAGTCAGAGTTTCACGTGATGAATGTTTCTTTTTTGGATTTCATCTCCAATGGCAATCTCAAGATGGGCCCTACCAAGACCCAGGAGCTCAGATGGCCACCACTATCCAATATCAAACAAATCTGGCCATTCCTGGGATTTGCAAATCTCTACCAGGAGCTCACCAAAAGCTTCAACACGGTGTCAGCTCCGCTGACAGTGCTAACTAAGCAATCCATGGGCCTCTTGTCTGGACGACTGAAGTGGAGGCTGCTTTTGCAGAGCTTAAATAGAGGCTCACTACAGTTTTTTTTTTCTTTGATTCTCCTGACCCAGACCTTCCCTTTATCGTGGAGGCAGACACCTCAGACGTCGGAGAGGGTGCCATCTTCGGACAGTAATCTACACTTATGTGCGTTCTTGGGATGCAGGTCTTCGTGGTGAGAAGACCTTTGGACTGGTGTACTATTTGGTGTTTGGCAATACCTTGTGGACTGGGAGGGATTCAGTCTAGTGCTCAGATGCTGGGTGTCTGAAAGGGATCCGGCTTTCATCTTCTATTGCCAACACCACCTCTCTGAGTAGCCAGGACCGACAGGAATTGGCTGTAGAGAAGGAGGTCCCGTTACAAGATGCTTCCAACCGTGCCAGCTTCTGGGATTTAGATGCTCTAACTCTCTGGTGTATGGATAGTTGCCACGGCCCCTTTAAGAGTTCAGTACAGACCCGCTGTTTGGTAATCATTTTCTCAGTGCCAAGAATCAAGTATTTAAGGAACACCTGAACTGTGGTTTAGTATTCAATTGTAAGCCTATTAGTACAAAGTAATATCGCCTAGCATTTTTATTTTGTGCTAAGATCCAGTTTGATACAGTGTCTCGAACCTTGATTCAGATACCCCAGCATCTGGGTGCAAACCATCCTCGCCAAGGACTGTCATCACAAAAGAAGCTTTTAGAAAATTGATCTTCTCTGGGTTAAAGCAATTTTCAAATGCACAGCATTGCTTTATTTTGGAGTGTGAATACATTTTAGTCATATTTTTCTGATAGAGTATGCAAATATATTGTTGATTGCCTCATTTGATATTTTTTGCTTCATCATTTAGAATTTCAAATTATTAAAATACCTTCAATTTAGTTGCCTGTGCACAGGCACAAATAATTTTAAACCATACTTTGTGCTTATAATATGGAAGAGAATCCCAACCATGTCTCCCCATTGAACAAATGGTAGAAATGGGAGACAACAAAGGGCCTCCCATCCTAAACTGCTATTTCTCATTAATTCCCAATACCTTTCTGCCATATCAGGGATAAATACTGGTAGAAGTTTCTCCAGTGATGAATCACACAAAAACAATGTTTCTCAGGAGTTGGTAGGAGCACTTAGCATATCGTAATACCGTTTTAAGTATACCTTTTCAAACAGCAAGATATATTAAATATACTACTTTGATGCAACCTCTCAAAATACCTGTTTTCTTTAACCTTAAGCAACCAATGCCCTGCAGTGCAATCTGAACTGATTACCATGACACCAGCAGCCATTTGATTATAGAAAGTCAACCTTCTGCTTTGAGTTAATTTACTTCAGCAATATTTCCATTCCATTATTTCACTGACTATTTGACAACTTGGAGATGAGGTGCATGTTTATAAAATATCTCTGTCATCACTCCACAACTCCCCATTGAAAGCTGTTGTTGTCTTCTGTGTTTGAAGCCCCGGAGTTCAGTATATATACTCTCTACACCATTTTTCTCCTTTTAAGTTGCTCCTTAACACCACCATTAATAAAACTTCTGGTGGCATAGCAATTACCTTGTTGGTAATTGATGGGACAGGATGAATCATTCAAGAGCATGAGTTTGAATCCAGCATGACAAGAGGAGATTAAATGAATTCAATTAAATCTACTATAAAAAGCATCAGTAACTGCTGATATTCATTTAAAAAAATCATTTTCACTAATGTGTCTAAGGAAAAAAAATCTGCAGCTGCTATCGTCTGTATATGTTTCCAGGCCTGTAACAAATGTCAGTTGACTCTGACATGTGTCTTGGAAGCTAATCCTTTCTATCCACTGAGAAAGTTGCAAAAGTTCGAAAAGACACATCATCACCACTTTCTCAAGGACATTTAGAGCTGAGCATTAGCTACTGGATATACTGATGATCTTGTGAATATATACAAAAAACAAGTACTAATTTCTCTTGATTTTTTTTCTGCTTATGCTCTTGCAAAGTGCCTTATGTTTGCTTACTGTTTTAGAAGTGAGATGTATGCAGGGTTCTCATGTTCAGATTGATCCTTGCAAGAGAGAGGTGAAGTCAGCATGGAAGTTGCATATGTAGATTAGAAATGAAAAATGAGGACAAATATTTGTTACCTACTGTATTCATTTCATAGAAAGAAATCAATAGCATGTATAATGTTGAAACCTCAATTAAATATTATATTGTTAATTCACTGACAGTAATTTAAAGATAATTGGAGGTTAATTTGTCTTTGTATGTACCAGTAAAATTATCAATAAAATTAGTGGTAATATGTAGCAGATGTCTAATATGCTTATACATCCACAAAACTTAACTCATGTGCCACATTGTTGATCTGTGATAGTATGACTTGTCTGGCTATAACACACCAACAAAATTATGATTTTTCACAGACAGAACTATCACTAGTACAGAAAGAGAAAATCTCTTCAAGATTCCACTCCTTCATTAACTGAACATAGTGCTGTCCAAGCCACGCACACAAAATGCTGGAGGAACTCAGCAGGCCAGGCAGCATCGATGGAAAAGAGTACAGTTGATGTTTTGGGTCTGATGAAAGGTCTCGGCCCGAGATGTCAACTGTACTCTTTTCCTGGCATGCTGAGTTCCTCCAGTACTTTGTGTGTACTGCTTGGATATTCAGCATCTGCAAGTTTTCTCTTGATAGTGTTATCCAGGTAGTATAGCAAAATTAACAGTTTATAGTGACCCCTACTCAACCTCTAGCTGAGCACAGAGCGGTATTCCAAAAACTCTCAGGAAGCTTGACGTAATGTATGAATCCATTCCTTTTAGAGCAATGACCAACACCCACCCTTCCCTTAGCACTACATATCAATCTGTTGTCTGCACATGCACACTTCTCTCTCTTTCTCTCACTCATACATCAGTTAAAGCTAATTTCCGCTGCACGCTTTTATTGAATTGATTTGTAATTGTACACAAACACAAAACTTGACACAATATCAAAGACAAAAGAAACCTTTGATTATCATTCTGTGACAACCCTAAATATTCATTTTGGTACTTAAGTTGTAACTCACCAGCTAAGTACATCTCAAAGTTCAATGGATGTTGATTATCAAAGTATGTATATATTATAGATTGCAAATTACAATTTTCAATTATTCGGTGCTTTTATAACATTGCATTTTCACTCTTCTGTCATCTTATCTCTTCTACCTTCCAGCCTGTTTCAGATCCTTTCTTCTTCCTCCTCCGACCTCCACCTAATCTGCTTATTAAACTGTGGTTTTTGATACTTTTCTCCCAATTATAATGAAAAATCTTTGACCTGAATTATTAACTCTGCTTTTCTCTTCACATATGTGGCCTGACATACCACATATATCGAGTATTTCTGTATGCCCATATGTAGGCACACACCTTTTTTGATTTAACACTTGTAACTTTACACATACAGTATAAATTATTTTGCCAGTGGCCAACGAATCACTCTTTTATTGCAGAACTCTGCTGTAGAGAGCAGGTCAACAGCAGATGTTATTTCTCTGGCTCTTCACTCCACCTTGGATCATGTGTACAAGAATACATGTGTCAAGCTGTGTTCACCAACTACAGCTCAATATTCAACACAATCATCCCATCTAAACTCATCGCCAAACTTCAAGATCTGGCCCTCAGTACCTCGCTCTGCAGCTGGATCCTCATCTTCAACGTCGGCTCAACCAGTGCGGAATTGCTAACAATATCCCTTCTTTGCAGACCATCAGCACAGGTGAGCTACAAGGCTACGTGTCAGCTCCCTGCTCTAAGCAAAACTCCACCACCACATGGAAATTTGCTGACGACACCACCATTGCTGAACAAATCATGGGTGGTGATGAGTCACTGTATAGCAGTGAGATGGGACACCTGGTTGAGTGTACAACACAATGTTTTTCTCAAAATCAGTAAAACTAAGAACCGATTGTTGGGGAAGGGAAGGAGGGTGAACATGTACAGATCTACAATCGTAGATTGGTGGTGGCTTTAAATTCCTGCGTGTTAATTTGTCAGATTACCTGTCCTTGATTTTAGCAGGTTAAGGAGGTTCAACTAGTCACTGAATACTGTAACGAACTTCCACAGATGTACTGATGAAAGTATACTGACTGGTTGCATCATGGTCAGATATAGCAATTCTAATGCATAGGAACATAAACTACAAAGAATAGCAGACACAGTTGGTACTACAATTGGTAGTACCTACAAAGTTCAACAAAAGTTCCAAGTGAATTTATAATCAAAATTCATATCTGTCACCATACACAACCCTGAAATTCATTTTCCTGTGGGCATACACAGTAAATCCAAGAATTGGAATCAATGAAAGGTCGCTCCAAACACAACAAACAACCAATGTGCAAAAGACAACAAATAATGCAAATACAACAGAGAAAAAAAGAACAATAAATATCAGGAACATGTGATGAAGAGTCCTCGAAAGTGAACCCATTGGTTGTGGGTATAGTTCAGTGATGGGACAAGTAAAGTTGAGCAAAGTTATCCTCTCTGGTTCAAGAGCCTGATAGCTGAGGGGTAATAAATACTCCTGAGCCCGGTGGTGTGGATGCTAAGGCTCCTGATAGCAGCAGTGAGAGGAAAACATGGCCTGGATGGTGGGTGTCCTTGATGATAAATGCTGCTTTCCTGCGACAGTGATCTGTGTTGAGGTGCTGAGTGGTGGGGAGGGCTTTACCCGTGATGGACTGGGCTGTATCCACCACTTTTTGTCGGATTTTCTGTTCAAAGGCATTGGCGTTTCCATACCAGGCTGTGATACAACCAGTCAATATACTTTACACCACACACCTATAAAGATAGATCAGCTGGTTGAGCAGTGTCACAACAACAAATTTACACTCCACATCAAGTTAGACCAAAGAATTGATTGTGGACTTCAGGAAGGGTAAGTCAAGGGAACACACATCAATCTTCATCGAGGAATCAGAAGTGAAAAGGATGAGTTGTTTCAAGTTCCTGGAAGTCAACTTCTCTGAGAATCTATCCTGGGCCAGCATAGAAGGCATGACAGCAGCTATGTTGCATTAGGAGTTTGAGGAGAACTTGTATGTTACCAAAGACACTCACAAATTTCTACCCATGTGTAAAAAAGTAATTGGTTTGTTGCCGTGGGGAATTTCAATATCCCTAATATAAACTGGGACCTTCTTAGTGCAAGAGGTTTAGATGGGGTAGAATTTGTTAAGTGTATCCAGGAAGGTTTCTTGAATCAATATGTGAATGGCCCAATGAGAGGGGGGGGGGGCTGTACTGGACCTAATATTGGGTAGGAACCTGGCCACACAACTGACCTTTCAGTTAGTGAGGAGATAAGGAGCAGTGACCACAACTCCTTAACTTTCAGGATATCTGTAGTAAGGATAGGTATGGTCCTTGTGGGAGAGTTTTAAACTGGAGTAGGGCAAATTACGAGGGCATTAGGCAGGAACTAAAAAGAGTTAATTGGGAACACCTTTTCTCTGTGAAGTCCACATCAGATATGTGGAGTGTGTTTAAAGCTCAATTGCACAGAGTACAGGAAAGATATGTTCCTGTAAGGAGGAAGGATGGGGATGGAAAGGTAAGAGACCCTTGGATGTCCAGAGAGGTGATAAATTTAGTCAAGAAGAAGAAGGAAGAGTATGTACAGCTTTGGAAGTCAGGATCAAGTGAAGAACACGAGGAGCCAGTAAAGAACTAAAGAAGGTAATTAGGATAGCCAGGAAAGACCATGAAAAGTCCTTGGTAAGTATGATTAAGTTGAATCCGAAGGTATTCTACAGATACATCAACAGCAAGATGATAACTAGGGAGAGAGTGGGACCACTCAAAGATAAAAAGGGGAATGTGGAGAAAGTGAGGTACTTAATGAGTACTTTGCTTCAGTGTTTTCTTAAGAAAATGATATGGAGGAACAGGAGATCAGCGTACAAATACGCTAGGGCATTTAGAAGTCAAGGAGGAGGAAGTGTTTGGCCTCCTAATGAGTATTAAGGTGGATAAGTCCCCAGAGGGCCTGATGGGGTTTACCTCAGGTTATTGAAGGAGGCAAGAGACGAGATTGCTGGGGTCTTGATCAGCATCTTTGTGTCCTCTCTAGCTACAGGTGAGGTCTGGAGAGTGGCTAATGTTGTACTTCTATTGAAGAAGGAAACAAGGGAAAATCCTGGGAACTATAGACCAGTGAGTGTAACATCAGTTGTAGGGAAATTGTTGGAGAAAATTCTTAAGGATAGGATATATGAGCATTCAGAAACTCATGGGAGAGCCAGCATGGCTTTTTTAGGGCAGGTCATGTCTTACCAACTTGACTGAGTTTTTTGACAAGCTGATAAGAGAGATTGGCGAGAGTCGGGTGTTGGTGTTGTCTACGTGGATTTTAGTAAGGCATTTGACAAAGTCCCTCATATGACGCTAATCCAGCAGTGTAAGATTTGGTGGCGAATTGGCTGTTTGGCTTCAGAACTGGCTTGCACACAGAAGACAGAGGGTGGTGGTTGAGGAACTTATTCGAGCTGGAGGACTATAACTAGTGGAGTTATGCTGGGACCTCTGCTGTGTGTGATGTACATAAGTGGCCTGGATGAAAATGTAAATGGGTACGTTAATAAATTTGCAGATGATACGAAGATTGGTGGAGTTGTGGATAGTGTAGAACAGTGGTCACCAATCTTTTTTGCATCGCGGACTGGTTCAATATTGACAATATTCTTGCGGACTGGCTGACAAGGGGTGCTGTGGGGGTGTTAATCACGACTGGAATATAAGTGATAAATCAACTATAAGTCACTTCTAAG